>NW_028301711.1:6875000-7500000 GCF_037042655.1 Diuraphis noxia
TACGTATGCATATAAATTAAATGAGAGTTAAAAAATTCAAAGCCATGGTCATAATTATAATTACAGTAACTAATTGTAATATAATAAAAAATATCTCTTTATAAATAAATAAATACGTAATGAACGATAAGTTGTAATAAATCGCCTAAATGTAAAATTTTGAATAACGTTAAAGCCAATATAAATTTCTAAAACATTATTTTAATGAATCAACTGAATTTTGAATCACATATTAATTATTTATTTTTGGAGCTGATTACCTGTTGTCTTTAAAAAAAAAATTGTTTTACTAAACCTAATTAAGCCTGAAAGAATATCTTCGATTTCATCATGGTTAAAAAATTGTAGACCAAAAAATTACTTAGTGACTATTGGGAGTCATCAAATTGTTTATTATTAATATGCATTTTGATGTTGATTTCCACTGCTAATCTAGACTAGTACTAAATATCGTTTTTTATTCGTTTGACAAAAACTGTTAAATATGGTAACGTTGGAAAAAATAACAAATTAATCTCTCTTAATTGAATAACTAATAATTCCTTTTTCAATCGCATTTTAATAGACCACGATTGTTTCTTTTGAACCAATGGCCCAAAATCTATTGTTTTGAGGTATTGAATATACAATTTTTTTATTTTTTGTTGGAGGGGGGGGGAACTTTAATAAATCAAATGTTATCGTTGATTGATAATTTTAGGTTATTTATAAAACTACATGTATATAATATAGCTTCTATAAAATAAATAAAGGACTACTAAACTATTTAGAAATATTTTGAGAAGACCTAAGTATAAAAAGTGACATCAATTATATATCACTGGAACAGTTTTATGTCTGAATGATTTATTGTTGAATGCTGTTAAATGATTATTATACTGATAAGGCAATGATGGGAATCATTAATACCATACTTTTGAAACTATTGAGTGTAATCTATAAACATTTAATTTTCTTATCAACAATGTAAAAACTTGATTGACACTTAATTAATAATAATAATCATAATTTATTTACGGAAATAAATTTCAATTACAAATGACACTGCACTTGACCCCACTTTACAATTCATTGCTGTAAATCAATAAAAGCAACGCTCTTACGTTCATAATATCAAGTTAAATAAAAATTACATGGTAAAAAAATATTTACCTTTTGATATTTTATCTAAAAAAAATGAAAAAATGATAATTCGTAGGTTACAAAAAATAGCCAATGAAAACCGTCTCTGTTTGTCACTCTCCCCTGTGAATTTAACATAATATATTATATCATTATAGATTTCCTGTCCGGTGTTGACCGCGAAAAGATTTTTTTTTTTAGAAATATATTTAAAATATTTACACTTAGAAAAAACACGTGCAAAAAAAAAATAGTCCGTTAGGCTATTAGTTTTTCACAAATTTTCCAATTCTTCGTTCTCCCGGACACTATTCCAAATTTTCTTCCGAAAAAATCTCGTTCGGAATATTAAAAACATTTAAAATAAAAAAATAAAATAAAATAATGAGCCAAATCGGTTGCCGATTGATTCGGTTACAAACGAACAGCTTTTTGTTTTTATTTTAGATGAGATATATGTTACCTACTACTACAAAGTTGTTCATAAAATAATAAAAACACTGAAGACTTAGGGAGTATTTCACTTGACTTTAATAATAATACGCGTATAACGCGTAGGAACCTATTTAATGTGTATTATTATACTTCATAATATTATATATACTAACTATATCACTTTTACTCCAACACGAAACATTTATATACCTTCGTGAAATGTATACTGCAGCGAGGAATTTGATATTTGACATGTTTAAAACAACAGAATAATATATGACGTACCTGCTAAGGGTATCCATTTTCCAATCGATATTATGGGCTAATGACTATAATATAATATAACATATATATAACCGCAGATCACTTTTGTAGCGCCAAAAGGTATATTCCGAAAATAAAAATACATACAAGTAAAATCAATATCGTATATTATAATTTATAGGTACCTAGTTATTATATCATCATCACATTGCTTTAGCTGGAATAGCTAAAAAGAAAATATAGTATATTGTATTGATTATTTTAGAGCTCGGATGTTAATGGCCGAAATTTTATTAAATTATGCATTTAAAAAAGTCAAAATATGCCATAAAACACATTAAATATACCTATTTTTCAACAAACATATTATGATGCATAAAAAAAGGGGTTAATATTAATTCAAAACAAAATTGTATACTCTTTTAAATATGTATGAAATGTGTTAAAATTATTATTTTATTACAAAATACATGGCTATTAAATATAAAAAAAAAAATGAATAATTAGCACAGCTCGGATTTTATAGCGTTTGTTAATAATTGCTATAGGATACAGATACAAATAGTTGAGTGAGCTATAAATTAATTTTAATATGCACAATGAACTCCAAATATGAAATTTTATAGTGCCATTTTTTGCATATTTGTATAAAATAATAGGTTTTATTTTGTATTTTCTTGAATATAGTTTATATTACGTGGTATGAAAAATAAAAAAAGTGTGTCATTTATTTAAATTATATTTTATTTTAATCCATACAAAAAATATAAATATCCACATTTTTGTAAAATCTATTTTTAAGTAATCTATCGAACAGTAGTTAATTGTGATATCCTACTGGTTGTACGGCTTTTATGTACCTATATATATGTGTAACATATTCTGTTTCACATTCGTATATATTTTTTAAAAAATTTTAAATGGAATAAATTTTCATATTTGAAACATTTTTAATTTTTATGCATATTGTAGCATTTTTTAAAAATATAATGCATATTTATAATTTATTAAGTTATTAATACTAATACGCTATGTTCTATATGAAAATACTGCGAATGTGAAAAGAAAAAACTGCTAAAAATCGACACACATTTTTATTCGAAAATTTATCCAAGTTTTTAGTATTTAATTGTAACTCTCCAGGTGACTTTGAAATATATATTGCATTATACAAATATATACTAGATTTGTTTTAAATGATTTTTGTTCATGCGTTTTTATTTAGACGAGTGAATATTATTCAAAATATTGTTCAAAATGCAACATACAATTGAATATGTATCATACAAAATACAATTAAATTGTATCAACTATAGATATTTGATAAATTTTTTTTTGCTCCATACTAATTATTTAATGAATTATATACATTTTTAAACTAAATAAATTTAATTAAAATGTAAATTTTTGTTTACAAATTTATGCATATTTTAAGTGAACATTTGAATGAAAATCAGTGCATATGTTACAATTAAAGTGTTGAATCAGTTATTTTATGATATAACTAGGTAATTTAAAAAATGGCTAAAACGTGTAGGTAATGTACCTATATAATTTATACTTTAACTAGTTGTTTTATATATTACCTTGCCTTATTTAGTTAATGTGTCAAATTGTATACAAAATATCATGTACAATATCGTTATTCTACTGTCCATCATACAAATGATATACATTAAAATCTGCGGCAACTGCGTAGTCACTATAGGTCATTTTTTAAGTACTTTTGTATTAAAATATGTGGTACAATGCGGTATCTTTGCAGAAGAAAAAAAAGTACTATGCAACTCTAAATATCACAATTGCATGTACAAATAACTAGTTTGTAATTAATTTAATTTAAAATAAATAAAATCTTATAATATATTTTAAATTTTAATGTATTCTATATATTTTAACGTATATCTAACTAAAATTGTATCGAATAACTAGATTTTATATGAAATAACTACTTAAATTATAATTTTCATGTATGATTTCATACTTTAACTAATATATTCGTAGGTAATTCGTGATGAACTACCTATAGTTATTTCATAAAATAACGGAAGTCAACACTTTAACTATAACACATATAATTACGGCTTCTACTCATCAGAGCTGTACACAATTTTAACTACATAATTATTCGAATATTTTTCGGTTATTTTATTTGAGTGAACAAGCTGATAATTAAATCATTGTTTTCATAATTATTCGATTATAAACGTAATCGAATAATTTCAAACATAATACTAATACAAAATATATACCTACTATATAATGTAATATACTACTATTTGATGATTATAATCCTTCCAGTAACTTTACATTACCTGTACTTCAGTATAGTAACTATGTATCAGTTATCTATAATATTTTTGCATTTATTTCGAATACAATACGCGCGATTTACAATCATGTAACTTAAAATACAATATCTGAAGTTATTGTTTTTAATGTTTTTTTTATTAAATTATATCATGGATAGAAAATTATAAAACGAAAATTTGGTCAATTAAGGTTATTAGTTTTTGAGTTACACAAAAAAAAAAAACTAAATATGTTTTTCTCGAAAACTCCCGCGCGTTTTCCTCGTTCTAAGAATATTCAATTTCCTTATTTCCATCCTTAAAAAAGTACAATCTAGGTTCATTTTTCCATCACAAACAGTCCATAAAGTTGAAAATTATTTAAAGACTTAAAGTAGTAAAATCTGTGTACAGACACAAAAACAAAACAATTAAAAATATCACGTCATCAATAATTTCCAATAAAATGTGAAACCATAATGTAGGGGTCACCCCTCCACCAATAACTATGCCACTTCTACTGTACATATATCAAATAGTACTTAGGCGTTAGGCATATCATTTTATTAAATTTTTAATTAATTTAAATATGAAAAAATAAATATGTTTGGAAATCTAATAATTTCGTTCGCTTTAAGAAAATAACAAACTTGTAAACATAACAATGTCATATAGATACGTGATGTTTCGTATATTATTATAATATTATACTACTAAAACGCATATTATATCCGCACGGAATTACAGGCGTATATAATAAAACTTTTAAGTCAAATCGATGTTGGTAAAAATGAATATCTTTGAATATTTTATAAGTCACGTACCACCTAAAATCCCACGGAACGGAACTAGAGCATATTATATAAATAAAAGAGGGTTTTTTTTTTCGACAAACATTTTTCGGCCACGCTATAATTATTTTCTTCCGGGAAATTATAATTTATAAAATGGAACTTTTTTTCAACCGCACCAAGACAATGTCGTATATTATGGTATACACGGTACAGCTATAATTATGGGCAGCAGTTATGTATAATATAGAGGTTTCTCAATTAATAAATCAATAAACAAATTATTCAGTCTGCTCGATATAAGTAAAAACGATATGGGGTTTTTTCTTGTTCTACTTCAAACAAGAAATATAATAATACAATTAATAATACAATAAAAATATTATAAACGAGCGGTATTTTTAAGGACCAAAAGTGTGTATATATCGATATAACATATTAATAAATAATATTTATTATATTATATACATAATATTATATTGCAAACAAACAAATAAATAGTTTCTCAAACATATCACGAGAAACGATGATAATTACAACAGATTAAACTATTAATTGTACCTAAGTGCTTATAATATTATTATGTATCACATTTGATTATAAGAGATAATTGATTCAAACCCATTTAGATGTAGGTACTTACACAAATAAACGATTTTTTCGATAGCTATATTGCTATAAATAGTCTATAGTTCATAGGACCCTGCTAGTGATTATTTCTTAAAAAATCTAAAAAAAAAATTTAATTTAAAAACACAAAAAATCCACTTAATTTTTGTGTGCATTAAATTACATAATTACTCTTAAAATTTCACATAAAATGGTTTTTTGTCAATACGATTATTTACTGATTTAAAAATTACGATTCAAAAAAATATGTGTTTTCGATTCGATTTCCAACGGATTTCAAAAATGGTTTTAATCATGAAAACAATTGAAATTTCTGTTTCTGTAAATTAAAATAATTATATAAAATTGAGAAATATGAAAAAATCACTCGTAATTTTTCTCTCTACTGATAAAAAATAAAACAACTAAAAGTAACATAAAACCAAACGACGAAAAAAAACACAAAACAATGCGAAATAAAAATGTGTTATATAGATTCATATCATATTATTGCAGGAACACATTTCAAGCTATAGGAAAGCATCGTATATGATATTCCAAAAAAAATCATCATAATCTGAGCCCTATATCGCATAATACATGTTTCTTGTCTGAAAGTACGATTTGGATAATATTGTCTTCTTTACCTACATTATGTTATTGTAACCAATGTATAATTTTTCAGCAACACGTTCTCGGTTTTTTTTTTAGTGGTTCCTTTAATACAATATATTATAGGGTGATTCACCAAAAATGCTCACCATCTTTTTTCTTTAATAATGCAATTGTTCAAAATTTGATTTTAAAATATTTAAATATACTCGAAGACCATATTTTCAAATTCTTGAGGTTATTTGTACCACATAAGGTACAAATTTTTGTTTTTCAAATGAGAACCCCTGCAATTGTTTACTGTAAATTATTTAGCGGATAAAAGAATTTAGTATTTAGAATGTTTAGCTTAGTTAGAAATGTTAGAATGTAAATTTGTCTTTTATCAAATAAAATTAATATGATATGATATATGGGGAATTTTTATTTATCTATAGATAGGTGATAAGTCTCAAAGCTGATTATTATATGTACACAATCAGCTACACCTGTTATGGTATCTTTATTTTATTTTTTTATAGATTCACAAAGGTGATACTACACCTATAGTAGGAAACCTAAGTATATTTCATAAAAAAAACTTTTCATTTCGTAGCTTATATTCGATTTAGTGACCATGTAATAAAACGCTATGAGCTTTTGTTTTAAGCCTGTGAAGAATAAAAAGTAATAAAACGCAAGTTGTAGTATTGAAACATTCAAGGCAACGAAATAGCAGCAAAAGCATTCAACCAAACTGCTCAAACAAACCAGAAAAAACACAATTACAAACGTGCACCAACGTCAAAAAACAAATAAATAATATCTGATCTGTACATCAGAATGGTACAAAATATGGAGAAAAAACAGAATCAAAAACATATTGAAATAAAAAAAAAAAACAACAACCGAAGAGTGGCCCACAAACTGCAGTTCAAACAGGAAAAACCAATATGTAAGCTGTATTAACGGACTAAGAATAGGCTACACAAGTCTAACCCATGGTTTATTAATGGCCAAAAAAGACCCTCCAATACAATAGTGTCACATGCGGAACCCAAATCAAAATTAAACCTATTTTAACATAGTAAATATAGTTTCGAATACGAAATCACACGAAAGGAAAAAATAAATACTAGAACACCGAATCATTGCAATCCTAGGACCCCAAACAGAAATTAACAACAAAATAGTTTTGAAAATTACTCGAGTATAAGTATTCAACAAATACAAATTTTGAAAAAAGTACTTCAACAACATATTTTAAATACTTTCTCGAACTATCTGCATTTAGAATCAAATACATTATAAAAGTATTATTGACAAAGCTGCAGCATGCAAATAAGTACCTAATACGACATTTTTTTTTTAAATAAGAATTATTGAAACTAATTTAGTAATAATCTATTTAGGGAATAAAATTGATGTCCAATATAAAAAATTTACATAAACACACTTTACGCCACCTAGTAATTCTTGTTCTTGAAGCAATCGATAAATAATAATTCTAAACGACGACGCAGCGCAGGTGACATAATAATATCATATTATAAAGACACAGAAAATATTAAATGTTATTACATAGACGTGCGTTTATTTTTATACTTTCGGCGTTCCTAAAAACACTAATCCCCGCGGAAGTCGTTTACACGGTTTAAGGGGATGTGGGGATATGGTGACAGGGAGGTTAGAGGTAGTATTATATAGGACGATTCAACTTGTTTCCGTTGTATTGCGCTTACACCAAGCAGCAGTGTATATTAACAATGTATGGTCGGTATGGAAACGAAAGAGAAAACGAATAACTAAAAAAAATGGTAATGAATAGGTGGTAGTGCGTGTTCGATTTTTAGGAAATCGTTAAAATTTATTACCTAGAATTAGTTGGCCACGGATGCACTTAATTTATATAATAACGTTTATTTGAACTTGAAATGAAAGTTTATTTTTTATAAATATTTAATAACGTTCAGTATCTAAATATACGGATACAGTTTCAATAAGTAAAAAAGCGGGTAAGTGGATGTCGCTCTGCTGTACATTAGGTGGTGGGGTGGACCTCTGACTAGGGTAGGTTATATTTGAAAGCAATGGGAGGCATCATTGTATACAAAAAACGATTCTGAACGAAGATAATTTGTCAGACGTCAGTCTAGGATATATTATAGATAATTAAAAATTTTCAAATCTTTGATTTAAAAAGAAAATTTTGTATAAATTTCTAGCTTAAAATAATTTGCGAATTTTCGTAATTTTTACGTATTTAGTCAATATTTGAACTTCAAATGCTAATAAAAAAAAATTGTGCCTATGTATTTTTATAATTTTTTAATTACTATTATAAGAATAACTTATGAGGAACTTTGTATTCAATTTTCAAGTATTTTGATAAGGCCGAAAAAATTTTATCAACCCTTCAAAAAAATTTTTCAGAAAAATTGAAAATTTCAGTTGTCTAATAATATCTCAAAAAAAGTCAAAATATTTTTAAAATTAAATCATGTAAAGAAAATGCCAATCTAAATAACTGATAAAGTTTTCACGTATCTACGACATACTTTTTGAATAATAACAAATGTTTAAAATCGTTTGAGGATATAATATCGTTATCGTTACGCTATTTCAAAAAAATTTAAAATTCAAACGCACTTGAAATTTTTCCTTTAACGACGCTTCGAGTTTTCTCTATAGCTATTTGAAGGAAAACTTATGTAAAACTTAGTGTTATATTTTTAATCCTTAGTTATAAACAGAAAAAATTTTATGATTTTTAAACTTCAAAATTACTTGCAAATTTTCACGTTTTCGACAGATTTCGTAAAAATTTGAACTATAAACGCTTATAAAAAAAATTGTGACTAACGATTTTTAATTTTTTTGAGTTACAATAAGAACAACTTATAAGGAACCTTGTATTAAATTTTCAAGTTTTTTTGGTCATTTAACATTTTTTTACCGACACTTCAAAAAAAAATTCTCAAAAAACTGTTTGAAAATTAAACTGTATATATATAATACTAACATAAACATTTGGTGAAAATTTCAAGTATTTACAGTGATTAGTTTTTGAATTACAACCATATAAAAAAATCAATTTGGTCGAAAACTGGTTTTGCGTAAAATTTCCAGTTTCTCTGTCTTTTTTTTTTTGTTTTTCTCGATTTTTTTGAAAACTGTTGGAATACGTTTTTTGACCTCTTTAAAGCACCAAGGATATTAACTTTTACATCAGAAACCACCCCCAAAGTTTGAAATTGAATCATTATTTCGACTAGTTATGCTGTACACAGAAACAAAAAAACACACACACACATCATTGTAAAATCAATACATTCGTCACTTCGTTCAGAATCTAAAAAAAAACAGTAGTTTCTTCGAGTGGATAGGAAACATAAAAATCTGAAATGTCCAAATTTAGAGAGTACATATTTTGTATTAGTGTGAAATATTTTTTAAACGCGTTGCGGTGGGCTAAAACGCTCAGAACATAACGCAATGTTAACGAAAAAGGATATTTTCTTACGTAAAGTAACGATTTCCTTATTTCGTTGTACCTACATATAATTCAAAAACGAATAACCGTAAATTCTTGAAAATTTTTCTTTCTAAAAATATAATATATGCCTACACTATTTATTTATGCTGGTCATAACTTTTAAAATATTTTCAGTCTTTTTGAAATTTTATACAGACATTTCATATTGTTTTAAGTTTTCCGTTCAGAATAATTGATTTTTGTAAATTATTAATTATAATAATCATTGATTTTAATATCATTGAATACAAATTTAACACATGCATTACACAGTGACCCATTCGACAACTGATGTACTCGTACAACAGAGCGTTACCTACTTTGCTCATTTTAGGTTTCTATAGAAAATTATTGTTTCGAACACCTTATATCTGCTTTGTGTCTGTCTGCCCATCCGTTAGTTACCTGTAGTATGTAGCGGTGACTGGATGCAATGATTTCTTTCAGTTTTCAAAAACCTAACGGGATCGTAGTTCTTTATTTATTTATTTATTATTGTAAATATTTCACATAATTTTTAGAGCAAAGGTTTTTGTAATTTTTGTTTTCTTAAAAGTTTAGTCAATATTTTAATGAGCTGTACATTAATTAAACCTTTATACTAAATGTCCTACGATACTATTGATAATGTTTACAAAATTTCATTTAAGTCACGGTAATCTTTTCAGTTTTAACTTGTGTGACATAAGCAAATCAAACGTTTGAAACATGTAATTCAATGTTTTCACTATCAAAAATATAATTAGCTTGGCTCGCAAATCGATGTAAACAAAAGGGTAATTTTATTTTTTCAACCGCAAAAACGATTTGGTACATAATATGTGCTTAGGAAAAAATATATTCATTTTTTTTATGTTCTTTAATATTAATATTATTATAATATTAACTTTTCATATTATGTTGACATTTTCGCGGTCATACAATTTCACCATAGACAGCGTTTGTTAGTTTGTTACATTGCTGCGAAATCATTTTTATCTGTGTGTTTACCCATGTGTCCATGTATATAACTGCGAGTCATGTATATATCTACGTGGCATGTATATAGTATATGCATGATATAGTATATATGAAAACATATGCCTTACAGCCATTAGCCACCGACTAAGGCTATTATATTAAATGTCATATACATAATATAGTCTTAGAAAAATAGGATAATCATTGCAGACACAAAAATAACTATAGAATTTCAGAGGACAAAATACAAAGATGTTTTGACAGGAGACATTAATTTTATTTGGTATCGTTTGAATTATCGAGGTGGTTCCAAATTTCAGATTGATTTTTATAGAGCATGAAACGAAGATTTAAATTTTTTTCAATTATTTATCTCAGTAATTTCACACGCCTTATGTTCCGAAGATATTTGCGTGGAAAATTGTTAAGCTTAACGGTTCACTATGTATAGTTTGATTTAACCATATATAGTTTGCGATTGAACCAAAAAATAATATGTTCGGGTATAGCTCTTGGTGCACCACAATGGCTTAAAAAGGGCTCCGTTCGTAACACCAGAAACAATTAAAAAAATATTCAGTGTTTTAAATGAATAGGTCTATATCTAATGAAGAATTAAATGCCAATAATTCGGTGATTTGTGTACTGTGTAAAATCCCGATAGGAAAGTTGTAAATCAAAATTTAATTAATTTAATTAATTTAAATAATAAATAATATTTTTCCAGTTCTTTTACAATACTATATTGTTTTACGTTTATATATAAATATAAATATTTTGTTTTGACTCCCGTTGTGTATATACAATCATATAGAAAATGAACGCAGGCAGATAAAAATTAACGTTAAATATTTCTCGGCGGCTCCACCAGAAATTTCTGTAAAGACTCCGAGGCTTCGAACCGCTGAGGTCTAAACTGTGAATTTTTTCAAACTCGATAGTAGGTACATTGCTAATATTATAATATTAACCTATCATAATATATTGTATTGACGTTATCGCGGCCACAAAAACACCGTACATAGACGGCAATTGCACACACAAACGTGCGCACGAGCATTTCTATTTGTGTGTTCACCCATATTCATATACATATAACTCCCATTGTACGAGTATTTACTCTCGCATTGTCCGCCTATGTATACATGTATATATATATGCATATATGTACATGGTATGTATATGATAATATAATATGTACATACGGACGCGCGCCCGACGTGTGTATATAATATAATATAATATAATATGTTATGTGTGCCCGATCGCTCGCGCGTCTATGCACGGCCGTTGTGTTTTTCAAGAGCGTCCAGGTGAAAACGGGACGCACCTCCTCTTGCGACCCTCCGAGCCACCCACCACCCGGCCCACCCATAACCCGTCGACCCCACCGCTCTTCCGCCGCGCGCTTTCCGCCGAGATTTCCGCCGACGACGACGGCGGCACACACGCGTGCCACGTGCCCTCACCGTGACATATGCTCCGCACCGCGGCGGATACATTTATAAAAATAACGTTTTTCAGCTGCCGCGACATTATTATTATTATTGTCAACTGTAATACAATATTTTCTATCCTTTGTGATTTTTTTTGTCCTCTAGCACCCCTCCCCCGAGCGTCGTCTTCCCTTCGGCTCGCGTGCGTCTATATAACATAATAGTCATATATATATATATATATATATATATATATATATTATGTATACCAACACCGTAAGTGTGTAAGTGCGCGTACACCACCCCTACCACCGCTCGTATGTATATTATATTATATACCTACCTTAGGTATATACTAATAAATGCCTCGGTATACCTAAAGGTGCTTATATATTTCGTACATTTTACATAATAATGTCTGCGATGACGTAATGATTTGGTAACAAAACTAAAAGCAGTAACTTCGATGTACTTTGCGTTGTTTCCCAGAACTATAATATTCGCGATGCTATGCTACTCGTTTCGTACATATTGTAAACATTTCGTGTATACTTTTCAACAGTAAGTTGTTTTCAACGTTTTAGCAGTCAGAGTATTTTTAATTTTTTTTTGTTTAGAGCGTTTTAGTGTTTTAGCAAAGATTATGGATAACGTTATTAAGCGTTAAAATTCAACTAAAACTTATTGTACAACAATAACAAAAAGATAGGGAAAATTGAAAAATATAAAACCGAAAAATAAATTGTACTGCGATAAAAAGAAAAAAAGAAAAGGAATAATAATTCTATCATTGAAAAAAATTGGTAATATTGATCACTGATTGTTAAGTTTATACGTGTCGTTGTGTAAGATCAAATGTTTGGGTTTTAGGTGTATTTTATATAATTACTTGAACTCGTGCATTTCATAGCCCGTTAAAAATCAGCTACCAGCTCTTACATGTCTCAAACTGTGTGTTAAATTCGTTTCCTGTGATTTTGCTAGCAGTATACTTTTATAAACTTATAAGATCGATAATGGTTAAAATATGGTAAGTAATAATCTTACAACAATATTCAATTTAGTTTATCATTGTGTAATTTTATTCGTTTTATCGAGAACATGCAGTCTGACAATTTAAGTATTCAATTGAATGATATTTGGGCCTATCATTTTTAATCTAGCCTATATTTCTGTACCAAATTTTGTCGAAATCGGTCCAGCCGTTTAGGAATATATAAAGGACAAACAAATAGAAACCCATTTTTAAATATATTTCTGAAGCTTGTATTGCCATTTTCTTTTGTGCTCGAAACTAGTACCTACAACTACCGATCGATCTTTTTTTGGGAAACATAGCTGCTTAGAAATGGCGTTATTATAACAAAAACACAAAAAACACATAATATAAAAGGTATATTTTTTCATACAGACTACGAAATGCACAGTTAACAATTATATTCAGGGATATAACTTATATAATATTAATAAGCAACCATAAATAATAACAATCGTTTATAAATAAATAAAAATTTCCATCGGAAATCTCAAAATTCCTGTTTGAGCACCTCCCGGGGTTGGGCCCATTACTTTTTAACTTGGCCTATCTTCTGACTATAAGTCTGTACCAAACTTCGTCGCATCGGCCACAAACGGCCGTTTAGTAATGCATAAAAGACAAACAAACAGACAGAAATTATATTATATGCATATATAGATAATTTTATGTCTGAGTTGAGTAGGATTATTTTCATTTTTTACTCTAGAACTGACTTTATAGTGCTTCACTTTAATAAATGCACTGTAAACATTTAAAGGAATTTTCAATTAAATTATGACTAACCATTTTTAATTTAAATTTGAATATTAAGAATAATTAATTTTATCTTTTAATATCTCCTACTCACAAATTGCACATTTATTATTATATTAGGTAGATCTTAAAAACAAAAACATAATTTTTAAAATAATAATAATAAATTCATTTATTTTTAAAAGGAATTTTTGTTTGGAATTGAATGATTTTTTTATATACATTTTCTTCTCTAAGCATGGGCAGTGTATGGTTCAGAATTTTGTTCCAGTTGTGCATTTTGTGTATTGAGCATTTGAGTCCAAACATGTCATCAATATTTTGAGGTAAATTTTTCATACGGCTCTCAAAAGTTTCACGCTTGTAAAACTAACGAAATCCATACTGTAGGTCAACAGTTAAGTTAAGAATAATAAAAATAAACGTTTAAATGCAATTTATATGAACTAGTATGGCGCTCTGAAAACTCCAAAAACATACACTGTTAAATTTTATGTATTTTTTTTATTATTTATCATGCTATGAAACAGAATTGTAGTACCATATTTAGCATGTTTTCCAATGCATTTAGCTATAAAAAAAACACTCAAATTCGTGAAGTGCTGTTTATATAATAATGATATATACAGAGTGCAGCAGAAAGATCTAAAAAAATAAAAAACCTATCCTATCAATATTTCTTAAAAATTATGAGAACGATGGGGATAATAAATAATTTAAAAAAAATACTCGAATGCTTATGAAAATTACCAAAAAGGATATTTTGAAATAAAAAATTTACGTTTCAAATTAATTTTTAGGTACTCAAAAAAATTACCTTTTGATATTTTAGAAAAATGTAAAAGATAAACTATTCGAATTAAATAATCGTTTCTATTACCGTCAAACTTGACTGAAAATTAGATTTAGAAATTGGGTATTTTGAATTGATAAAAAAAAAAATTTGCGAATATTTTTTTGTTTTTGGTATACAACAATTTTAGATGTATCAACTGTTATAAAGTGTTTAAATATTGATTAGAGCAAAAGTTATTTAATTTTTCTGGTATTTCTGTTAAACCCCGTAATATAATACACAACATATTATATTACAGTATTATGCGTTTTTTTCGTTAATTTGCGTGTGAGCTGTATATAGGTACGTACTACGTAATACTATAAAATTATATATTCTAACCGGTGAAATGATGAATTAAATTATTAAATGCTAGAGGTGCTGTTGTAGTGCTTGCATGTTTATATTTTATATTATTCGGGCGCTAGGGAGTTGATTTAAATGCAATTTTTTTTCAGGGAGCTATTTAAATACAATCCTTGATTCCAGCCATTATTATGTACATCATGGAATAAATTAAAAGTATTAATTTTGCATTTTAAGTGTATGACATTGTACTTGTATTACGCTAATCGCTAATGGATGGAATTGGATTAAAATGTTCACAAAAAAAATGAAATTGCTTTAAGAACTATTTATTTGGCTTCGCCTTTTATTTTTAGTATTAACTACACGTCGTATTACCACCTCTGAAATAATTTACACATATAATACGTATTATGCGGAGTAATTTAACAAGCATGCTCATTCCATTTTTTCTTTTAATAATGAATCTTTTCAAAATCTTGATTTTTTTATTTCTACTCAAGGAGTGTTTTGTGAAGATGTATACTTAAATTCATCAAATAAACTCCTCTATTCTACAATAATTTATTTACTCGATATTTTTTTTTGAAAATGTTGATGTACCTTATTTAAAATTTTAACGACTAGTTTCTCAGTTATCAGAATGTTTGGTCTTAGGATAATAGTCCTTAAAAATATAGAACAATACAATTATGTAACGATGCAATAATGGATGAGAAACTAAACTAAACTAAACTTTAAACTTTTTTTTACACGTTATGAATATTGCTTGATTGATGTTCAATGTTCATAACTAACATTTTCTAATATAGCTACCTCCCAAACCCATTGTCGTCATCCTATAATTACCCTTAGTATACAAAGTAAAATAAATCAAAAACTTCGACGCATCATAATTTTCGGAAACATTATCTGATAGATAGTTTACATTATACAAGGTTGGAGGGGGTATTCATTCGAAAATCAAAGTTTTTTTTCCACAAGACGTTCCTTTAAAATGGTACCTGCTCAAAATCTCTAGAATTTAGAAATATGATCCTTAAGTTGGTAGGAAAATATTTTAAGATTAAAAAAAAAGCAATTTTCAAATAACTGTACATTATTGTTGAGAAAACAACTTTTACTACTATCGGTTAATCACTACCACGCACGTTCCATAGACTTCGTTATTTATTATTCTCACAACCATGTAGGAATTTGTCCGGATTTCGATACACTTTGTATTGTTTTCCAAGGCTATGGGATGGTCGTTTTATAACATAAATGGATCATTAATTTTACAAATTATAAATATTAATAGATTAGTAGGTATTAATTACTTACTCTTTCAAATAACTATAGCCCCCGTCATAATATATGTTACCCATATAATCACTCTCTAAATGTTTATAATTTATATACCTTAATATTAGGTTTTATTGATTGCATTGATCTTATTTCTCTAATCCGATTTAAATTTTATTTTATTAATTTTTAATACCTGATATCCTAAACCTTTTTATCAGACTTGTTCTGATAAGAAATAAATTCCTCTGATGATGGCTGCAGGTAATAAATTTGAATTAGAAGAATTTAATATATTTAAATTTTAAATAAAGATAAAAATTGATTACACTATACTACGCATTATCGTATTGCAATAGGACTCGCTGGAAGTCACTCAAAGTTCGTATGTTTTGAATAAATAAATATCTCTTGAACCCATTACCATGGTCCTATTATCATCATTCTTAGCATACAAAGATAAACATGAAACAGAAGTTTGTATTCCCAAAGGGCAAAATTCCTTATTAATAACAGTTCTCAAAATCTTGAGGGAATTTGGAAACATAGTCCTTAAGTAGGTAGGAAAATATTTGAAAATTAAGTAAAACAGATTTTGAACAACTCAACAGTGCATTATGACACGAAAAATAGATTAGTGTACACGGTGAATCACCTCGTACGTTTTATATAGACTCCATTATTCTCGGTGTCAGGCAGGGATTTCGATGCACTTCACAATATTGTTTTCTAAAGCTACATGATGCTCTAAAAAATTTTAAATATAGATAGACTGATATTAATCAGGTGACCAACCTAAAACCACACACAACATCCATAATCATTCTCCCAAACCCATCATCGTGGACGAATAGTAGGTATATTATTAATTATTATCATATTTAGGATGCAAAGTTGAGCAATATAGAACCGAACAGTGTATTCCCACAGTAGGTTCTAAATTCATTGAAAACGGTACTAAAATAGTCAAATCATCTAGAATTTAGAATCATATGGTCGTTGCATACTTATGAGTAAGTATAGGCATAAGATATTCGAGAATTTCAGAAAATTAGATTTTGAATAACTGCAGTGCGTTATTGACGAATAAGGACAAAAAGGAGGTAACCGTGTTCGGTGAATCACCCCGCCGCACGTTTTATGGGCTACGCAATTCATCATTCTCGCACCGGGCCGGTAGGTAGGTACTCTTATAAAATAACGTACATTGTAATAGATGCCCAACAGATTTCTTTGATTTTTACGCCGTCGTCGTCGGGCGACTCCTGCTGCACACGCACCCACCGACGTGTGTCGTTAAGACATTACAATATAATATTATTATATACAATACAAACGGCATTACCTATACGCAACGTCATAACAGTACCCTATGGTGCAGCAGGTTCGCCACCGCATTGTTTCGCTTTCACCGGACGAACCGTGCAGCGGGGTTCGCCCCTCGTCGGCTGCACCGCGCGCGACCGAGTGCTGCTGCAGCAGGCCACGTTTTGTATACACATAATAATGATAATAATAATAATAATAATAATATTATATTATATTATGTGCCCGTCGTTTATAACAATAAAATATAATATTGTATAGTATATAAAGTATATGATGTATTATAATAATATTATGTGTTTTGTGCGTTGTTTTTTTTCTGTGTCAGGGTGTGTGTTTGACTGGCCAGATATAGACCATTTAAACGAGGGATTAATTATTAGATAATAATATGTCAATAAAAAAAACTTTTTTTTTTTTAAATAAAATAATATGATAATATATTATCATCAATTTAGAGCTAGGAAGTTGATGACATTATAACAATTAAAAAATTTCTAGCACCAAAAATGATGTCTAACAAACTTTGAAAATTGTCTAACAATCTCTAACAAACCTAGATTTGTTGTTTGAGCGAAAAAAAAGTTCTAACAAACTTTTGCACTGCTGCCGTGAAGATATCAGTGCAAAAGTGAAAAAGTTTATTGCGCCGAAGAAAATGTCTAACAAACTTTGAAAGTTGGCTAACAATCTCTAACAAACCTGGATTTGTTGTTTGAGCAAAAAGAAAAGTTCTAACAAACTTTGAAAGTTGTCTAACAATCTCTAACAACTCACTAACAAATTTGTTAGACCATTTTAAAAGTTGTCTGTTATCATTGCACTGCTAAGTTCACAAGGGTGTATCATTGTATACGAAAAACGATTCTGAACGGAGATGATTTGTCAGTCTAGCTAGGATATATTATATTTAAATATTGTCATATATTCTATTTTGAAACAAATATTTTATTTTTTAAATAGGACGCATTTTGCATAAGACATGATTAATCAATTTTTCCAAAAACATTGCATGTAGTTATCATAGTATTCATAATACCTTATGTTATCATAGATATGCATATACCTGTTCTGGTTTGAGGATAAATCGTTATCGTTACACGATTTCATAAAAATTTAAAACTCAAACGGTCAAAACATTTTTGCTATAATGACGCTTCAAATTTCCTTTATAGCTATTTGAAGAAAAACTTATTGAAAACTTAGTGTTGAAGTTTTTAACCTTAGATATAAACACAAACAATTTTATGAATTTTGAACTACAAAATAATTTGCAAATATTCATGGTTTTGACGAATTTTTGTCAATATTTGATCTTCAAATGCTAATAAAACAAAATTGTGCGTATATATTCTTATCATTTTTTAATCACTATAAGAATAACTTATGAGGAACTTTGTATTAAATTTTTAAGTTTTTTGATTGGGCCAAAAAAATTTTATCGCCACTTAAAAATAATATTTTCAGAAAAATTGAAAATTTCAGTTGTCTATAAATATCTCAAAAAAAGTCTAAATAATTTCAAAATTAAATCATGTAAAGAAAATGCCAATATAAATAACTGGGTAAAATTTTCAAGTATTCACGGCTTATACTTTTTGAATAATAACAAATATTTAAAATCGTTTGAGGATTACGTTATAATACATCGTTATCGTTACGGTATTTCGTAAAAATTTAAAATTCCAGCGCATTTAAAATTTTTCCTATAATGCTGCTTCGAGTTTTCTATAGCTACTTGAAGGAAAACTTACTGAAAACTTAGAGTTGTATTTTTAATCTTTAGTTATAAACACAAAAAGTTTTATGAATTTTTGACTTCAAAATTACTTGCAAATTTTCGCGTTTTCGACAGATTTCGTAAAAATTTGAACTATAAACGTTTATAGAAAATAATTGTGAAGAACGGTTTTTAACTTTTTTTAGCTACAATAAGAACAACTCATAAAGAACCTTGTATAACATTTTCAAGTTTTTTTGGTCATCCAACATTTTTTTACCGACACTTCAAAAAAAAAATTCTCATAAAAATCGAAAATTTCAGTTGTGTATAAATAACTTAAAAAAATTGTCAAAATTTTTTGAAAATTAAACTGTATATATATATAACACTATCATAAACATTTGGTGAAAATTTCAAGTATTTACAGTGATTAGTTTTTGAATTACAACCATATAAATAAATCGATTTGGTCGAAAACTGGTTTTGCGGAAAAATTCCCGTTTTCTGTCATTTTTTTTTTTGTTTTTCTCGATTTTTTAGAAAACTGTTGAAAAATGTTTTTTGACCTCTATAAAGCACCAAGGATATTCACTTTTACATCAGAAACCACCCCCAAAGTTTGAAATTGAAGCATTATTTCGACTAGTTATGCTGTACACAGAAACAAAAAAAAAACACACACATCATTGTAAAATCAATACATTCATCACTTTGTTCAGAATCTAAAAAAAATTAAGCCTTATAAATACTACATAATATATTTGATTCTTAAGTCTTCGCCCAGTATGTTGATAGCCTTTTGATTCACTTGCAGAATGTAAATTATTTTCCTGAGCTTTTCAGTTCATGTCTCAGTACGTACCAAGTTTGAGTAAGTAGGTCTTGTTTTGTTCTTGACTTGAGCCGGTCGTATTTCCATCAGTTGGAAAGCGCAGTCTCAAATAAAAAAAAAAAGCATACCAATAAATTAAAAAGATGGAATACTAAAACTCTATAATAATAATATATATATGTAAAATACTTATAATTAAAAACTTATATTTATTTATTTAAGGTGGCAGCGGGTGCTCATACAATATTATATTTAGATTGTCATTATTTACTTTTAATTATTATTATCAAGAATATTATTACTAAAAATTGAATTTATACAATATATACGAGTACGTATTACTCAATCATTCGATTAGTAGCCAAATAAATAAATATGATAACTTTGTACGTAATTTCGTTTTCAGTCGTTTTCAGTCGTTTTCATTTTTTTTTTTTTTTTGTTAGGTCACCAGTATGTATTTTGATAATTGTGCTCTCAATTTTTTGGCCAAAAAGGTATAGGTAGGTGCTCAATCGTTAGATGGGCTTTTTAAAAAAAAATAAAGCTTAAATCCTAGGGATAGGGGAAAAAGGTCGAGGTATTGATGGTTTTTAATAATTAACTATGTTCGAGTTAAAACTGAGTTCAATACTATTATGTATGTACGGAAAATCCGCAAACTCCATCACCCTCGAGAGTCTGCTGGTGTCGTTACAAGCGAGTGGCTTGATACCGCATAATTTCCTGTTACCACCGTTCCGGTATCCGGATTTTGATCCGCGCCAAAACTCGAGGAAAGATCACCGCGGGTCTTTATACTATACAGGGTGATTGATTCATCATAAAAACTCATTATTTCAAAAAGTATTGACTTTTTCAAAATATTTTTTTACAATGATTCAAGTTGTTAAAAAAACCAACGTTTTTATTAAAAAATTATATTTTTAAATATTTTTTATCCTTATCATTTTTTAAGTTTTTTACTTTTTTGAATGACAACATAGAGTTTTAATTTCATATTCCAAAGCAGAATATTTTTCTGAGTATTTTGATACATAGAAATCGAATTTGGAGCTAGTAGTTTATGAGTTATAAGTATTTAAAATTTTGATAGGCAGAGTGGAGTGGTACGGGATTACCCCGCAAAATGTTTGTCCACTACTCGGCTTGTCTAAACTTTAAATACTTATAACTCAGAAACTACTAGCCCCAAATTCGATTTCTATGTATCAAAATACTTAGAAAAATATTCTGCTTTGGGCTATGAAATTAAAACTCTATGTTGCCATTCAAAAAAGTAAAAACTTAAAAAAAGATAAGGATAAAAAATATTAAAAAATAAAATGTTTTAATAAAAACGTTGGTTTTTTAACAACTTGAAACCATGTAAAAAAATATTTTGAAAAGGTCAATACTTTTTGAAATAATGAGTGTTTTATGACAAATCAATCACCCTGTATAATATAATAATTATACTTGATCGAGTTTATATGAGTCTTGCAGTAGTTATACCCCCTGTGCACATAATACCTACCCACATGATTAATTAGCATGTCATATCAAATAGATATAGCAATAATTGAGGTACCTATATATTATTATTGTGTCACGCGCATCAGAAATAATATGTTTATATTATATATATTCAGAATGAAAAATTTGCCTGACAAATAAAAATAACCAAAATTATGAAATTCATATGGGCAATGAATAACATGAAAAGTACGGGATTTATGTCGGAATATTCCCACATGATTATTTTGAAATAAGTTATTGTTTTACATACTCCAACTTCGAACAATTCCGAAAATCAGTGCTTTATTAAATCTAGCTAATTAAGAAAACGTATTAAATATAACACGTCTTCAAAAACTTGAATAGAAAAAAAAATAAAAATTTTGAAGTACTGTAACTAGCTTTACTGTACAGACAGGTTAAAAGTGGATTACTGTAATGGATGGAATTAAATTTGAATTCAATGATATTTTATCATTGTATACGAAAAACGATTCTGAGGGGAGATGGTTTCATTTTCAAGTTTTTTGACAAAATTAATTAGGTAATCTTATTTATTAGATTAATATAATAGTCTTATCATCATTTATAGAATAAAAAACTAAAAAAACGGAAAATTTCAAATGTAAATAAATAATTTGAAAATTGTTGAAATATTTTGTAAATTTTACCAAGTGTATGAATTGATAAAATAAACATATGGTGTAACTCTCAAGTTTCTAGGTTCAAATACTTATAAAAATTTAATTTGACTTTCTGGTAAATATTTTTTATTTGATAAAAGTAAACAAACTCATGAAAAATCTTGTAGGTATTGAATTTTCAAATCTTAGATTTTAAAAGATACATTTTTAACTCAAAATAAATTGTAAATTTTCGTGGTTTTTCATATTTTGCGGAAATTCGAACTTTTAATGCTTATTCAAAAAAATTGTGAAAATTTATTTTTAATATTTTTTAACTACTATTGCGATTATATAGTATATACATACTATGTATGGGCCTTGTATTAAGTTTTGAAGCTTTTTACCCAACGATTACAATTGTATTGCCATCCATAAAAAAAAAGATTGAAAATTTCAAATGTCAATACATAACTTAAAAAGATTTGAAATATTTTGCTTTACTTTTTTTTTTTTCCGATGCTTTTAAAAATTGCAGAGAATTTTAAATTTAGACCTCCCCAATGCACCAATCAGATTGGTTTTCCAATCAGAAAAGCTACTGAAAAGTAAAATTTTATAAATTGTTTTCGTTCAAAATTCGTTTTTCGTGTACAATGATGTAATACCAGTTCAAATTTAACACATTCGTTATAATGACCTGCTCGATACATACTGTCAATCAGTAACATTATAGACTAGTATAATGTTTGTTGTACCCACTCATATAACCTTTTAGATTATTAATTTTGAACTAATATTTTGTGAACGCAGAGGATATTTTTTTAGAATGGAGGAGATGCGTAATTTTAGAGAGGTCATAGCTACTTTAGCTTCCTTAGTATGTTCGTTATTAATATCAAATTTTCGTTATAATCAGGGCTCAAGACTTCTAGCACTAAAAAAATATAAAATATGCGCTATAATATGTTTTGAAAAAAAAATTATTTTCATTAATTTTAATAATATTTATTTACAATGGAAAAATATTCCATTGTTCTTCTTTTTGTGGACAATTGTAAATGTATGATTTTTTCATTATGTAAACATAATTGATAAATTTCAATAAATCAGTAAGTATAATAACTAGGTTTCTCTTGGTCATTAATGACATTGTTGAAACAATTAAAATTCCCGTAAAAGCTAATTTATTCACTGACTTTAACATATTTTGCAGAAGCAATAACCTAAAAACTGTCCAAGAGTTCCTCCAAATAAGTGCTAACAGCTTAACTGATTGGTAAAAAAAACTGGCTTCTCATTCTCTAACTTCAAATCACAAAGTATTATCTTTACAAAACAAAACAAAAAAAAAGCTCTCAATATAACACTAGATAACTTAGTTATACCTCACCATAATAAAATTAAAATTCTAGGAAGAACATTCGACTCCAAACTCAATTGGTCACCTCATCTAAAAAATATCCGTGACTCGATATCTCAAAAACTCAATATAATCAAAATAATTGCTCACACATCATAGAGTGGTGACAGCTCATCTCTTTTAATGATCTATAAAGGTTTAATTAAAACAGACTATGGTTCTATATTATTAAAAAATGCCAAAACTAAACACTTAAACATGGTTCAAACTAAACTTAATACTGCAATAAGACTTTCAATAGGGGGATACAAATCCAGCCCAATTGAGAGTATTAGAAACATTGCTAATGAAATTTCGCCTAACCTTAGAAGAGAAAAACTACTTCTACTATATTGTGCCAGAACCAAAAGAAACATTAATAACCCAGCCATCAAAATAATAAATGCATATATACAGGAAGCTGAAAAAGATAATATAAAAATTAAAAATAAACAATAGGTATTATAGAAAGAAAACCACATAATTTCCCCCCATGGAACACAACATTCAATGTTAACCTTACTCTAACTGAATTCAAAAGAGAAAACACAATGCCTTCCATATTATATAAAAACATGCTCAAAAACATTTTGCAAGAACATCCAAATAGGGTACACATATACACTGAGGCATCCAAGACTAATAACGGAGTCGGGTCCGTAATGATAATAATCAATCAAACAATAGCATACAAACTTTCACCTCAAGCGTCAATATTTACAGCAGAAGCGATGGCAATATACAAAGCCGTAAAATATCTTCACACAGAATACGCAAACCACCAAATCAAATTTATAATACTTAGCGACTCACTCAGCAACTTAATCGCCATCACAAATACACGAAACCAACCAGATATCACAAAGCTCATTCAAAAAGAAACTTTTTTTGCAGGAAAAAAAATGAACACATCCTTTTTGTATGGATCCCGGAGCACATAGGCATTCCCGGAAATTAAATGGCTGACCAAGAAGCTTATAATGCAATTGCCTCTACATCAACTTCAACCATAAATTCCATCACATTCGCAGATGCAAAGAACGAAATTAACCTTTACTCAAATAATTAATGGCACTCTGGCAAAAACTCAACAAAATAAAAAATAATATAAGCCCGTGGAAAAATCCTGAACTCAATAGAAAAGATGAAACCATAATAAACCACCTCCGAATTGGTCACACACACTTAACACACAGCTACTTGATGAGTAAAGACGATCCTCCACTATGTGAGTCATGCAGCGTACTTTTAACCGTCAACCACATCATCGATGAATGTCAAAAATACAACCAGTATCGAAATCAATTTTACATCTCTGAACAAATCTGTCAAGCACTTGGACCAAACCAACAGGATACACAAAACTTAATTTTATTCTTAAACAAAAAAAAAAACAGAATTGTATAATTTAATTTAATGTAGAAAATTTAAATACTTAAATACGTACTGTATTTTGATCAATAAAAAAATAAAAATAAAATAATAACTAGGTATAAATATTATATATTATAAATTTTAGTTTATACCTTGAAAATTGCACTGTATTATAATGTGTTTGTTAATATTTTCAAATTTGAACGATCTTCTTGATATCGGTCAGAAATGTCTTGTACGTTGAAAATGAGCGTTGGACGTCGACCGATGTGATAGTTGCAAACTTGAAGTATGGAACGTCAATACTAGAAATATCATCTGAAAATTCATCTAATTCTTCGATGTCTCTTATACCCAATAAAATGCAAGAAATTTTTTTCAAAAGTGATAGACGAGTATTTTTTTCTAAAACTTGTTTTAATTTTGACTGTATTTTAAATCCAACTGGACTTCGTTGAGTTTTAAATGATTTTTCTTATAACTTATAATATTAATAATCATGCTCAAGATAAATGTTATACCATATAAAGTAGATTTAATATTGATATGATATAAATACACAGCTATAGGCATCTGGCTATAGTAGAATTATTAAATTTTCTGTTTAAAAAATAATTTCTATATTAATAGTTTCTATATTAAAAATGATATAATTTTATAGAATCATAGTGACGAGATTTATTTATTCAGTTAATTTATGTTTTAAAAATAAATTTTAAACCAACAATAATTGTAGACAATTAATTATTTTAACAAAAACTTATATTTTATCAAATTCAAATAGTTGAAGGTAAGGTGTAATAATGACACACGATTGCAGGCAGATATTAAAATCTGAAGGGTGTTGCCGGCGGGATAAAAATATGATCAAATGTGCCATAACTGCTTTAAATCAGATGAAGGCGATGTTCGATACGGCTTGGTGCCCAATCAAAGAAAACCCGGAAAAATATCAGGACAGGTACAATGGTTGTGTAATAGATCCCGAATGTAATATCAGGGAATGTCCATTTCGTGGAACCGGAGTGGCGCCTAACGTGAGTAGCGGAATTATAGCGATGGCAATTATTATTGTCAATTCATAAAAATAACTTATAACATAATGAGATTTATATTTATGTTACGGGCAAAGTAGACTTTCGGGCACTGTTTACATTGCCCGGGCATTATGGTACTGCCAGATTATGACGGGCAATTTAGACAAAATTAAACATTGCCCGGACTGTATGGAATTGCCCAGTAAAGTTTGCCGTTTGGGCAATGTAAACTAAACATTTTTATTTATATAATTATAAACATTTATTATTTTATCAATCTTGCTAATTATTACTTTATTATTTGAATATTATTAACTTAACTAAACTAATAATTTACGATTATCGTTACTTTTTTGATCACAATTACATCAAATAATACATATTACATAAGACATTTATTTTGACTACAATACATAAATTTCATCATATTAATATTATTTATTTTTGCAATTATTATTAGAATGGCATTTTGAATTGCATTTTTTCCCTGCCGCTTTACATTTACATTTTTTATTTGAACATTGTTGGGTATAATTACACCTATCATAACCCTGTCCTCCTAAATTCGAATATTTCCTCGCTGCTTCTCGTAATGTAATTGTTAGATCAGGCACCTTATTTACAGTAACCAATTTTTCTTTGAACGTAGTAAACTGGTTACGACTATATGTGTGTTCCAACTTTCCTTCGGTGGTTCCTATCTTATAGTTATCGTCATGAACTAAAACAATAAATTAAAATTTTAAAATGTTGTATTAAATATTATACTTAAATTTATAGTAAAATTCGTGTTTTACCTGATAGGATAACTCCAAGAATACAACGAAGGTCGCTGCGAGCTCTGTCTACATCAGGTATTTTGATTTTGACGGTTTCACTCACTTTTGTCTCACAAAATCTTTTTTCGGATGCTTCTTTCATTCGACTCGCTTGAATTTTTAAATTTACAACTGACTCTGTTCTTACAGCAGTTATTTTATTTATTCTATAATCTATTTTTTCTTCTTCATTTTTTTCTTCAATCAACGTTTCATCAACTTCACAATTATCTCCAATATTCATGGATGTAATAGCTGCCTCTAAATCTTCTTCAGTTTTTAATTTATTAATTATTGATATTGGAAGTACCGATGATTTTAATACAATTTTAGCACTACATCCAAACATTGCTTCATATGGACTGCATTTTATTCCATGATGTAATGACCGATTTTTCATCAACTGAACAAATTTTAGTCCTTCACTCCATTTTTTTGTTTTGTTGTCTTGTAACCAAGTGGCAAGTATGTTTTCCACATCTTGATTGGCCCTACAATACGACACGACTTTCGACTGCGATATACTAAATAGTATTAACAACTCACATGTTGTACGATTCAATGATTGTGATAATAATTATTGTACAATGTCTAAAAGGTAAAACCGATTTACCGATAATATAATCTTGAAACGACGATAATTGAGGAGATAATAACTAACAAACTATAGTTAATGGTGTCATAATATTATAGTTAATAGATTAAGTTACAATGTCCAATTTACTACGGGCAAAGTAAACATTGGCCGAAAGTCTCCTTTGCCCGTAACATATACATTATTATAGGCGCAAATACCGCTAGAACTACTTAAACCGAATAATATTTTTTTTTTTTATTGAGTCACACAATTTAGGCCATTAAATTTTTATATAGGTGCTATTCCTATCTACCAGTCAATTTTTTAATGAAAGATTGAGTCGATTTTATTTCAAAATGTTAATAGTACTTAACATTGCTTTTGAGCTTAAACTCATACCCACCTATATAAAATCTTTAACCATCAAAAATTGTATAATTTCATAAGACCTCTTTAGGTAATGTATGTGTTGCATCCAATAAGTGTAATCGTATTTTTCTTGAAATGGATACCCATTTCATGAACTACGATCATATCGTGTAAGTCAAATTTTAGTTCATGAAATGGACATATTATATTTTATCCATTTCATGAAAAGAAAACTCTTATTTTACACTTTGTGATTTATAATTTATTTTTTTTATATTTATAAATAATTATAATAATGTAATAGATTAAAAAGTAAACTTAATTTAAACTGATTTTATTTTTTCATAACAAATCAGAGTTTATTAATATAATATTTAAAGATTTCAATTTCGCGAAAGTTACCTATTGGTGTAATTAATTTAAAATATTACACAAAGTGTAAAACAAGAGTTTTCATTTCATGAAATGGATAAAATATATGTTCATTTCACGAACTAAAATTTGACTTACACGATTTGATCGTAGTTAATGAAATGGATATCCATTTCATGAAAAACACGATTACACTAAGTGGATGCGACATAATATGCACTATGCAATATGCATAGTACCTACCTGAACCTAAATAATGTAATTGAAATAATCTATATCAGTAAAATATTATTTAATTCACATTCACGATCACTGTTCAGGTCTTGGAGACATATTGTGTCAAGAACAAAGAAAGGTCTTGTGGTGGGGTGGCGGACAGAGACGCCATGCGGCTTATGCCAGGTGACGTAGGCCTGCGCGGTGACCGGGCCACATTCTCGTTGTGCCATGACGACGGATTGACGCAACACCCTGAAACTACTGGCAATGGCGCAGTTTACTACAACATGCGCCCAAATGGGATTCAACCGGAGCAAGATGACGAGTTGGATGGCGATAGTCACACCATGCAACAGCTGTCCGATCAGGAACAAGAGGTGGAGTATGATCAGGAACAAGATTGGGACTGTGATCCACAGGACCGTAATCTGGAACAGGATCAAGATATAGATCCAGATCAGGAAAACGATCAAGATTATGACCAGCAAACGGTGGACGAGTCTGGAGATCAACCGTTGATGAAGGATCGAAAGCATGTGATGGAAATGTTGCCAGCGTCTGTAAAACCGGCGTTTGGACCGGTTACCGGGCTGCCAGTAAGTGACGATGAGCACGTGTTCGTTTTGTGGTTGGGCAAGCGGCCGGGCGAACCGGACGAGAAAGCCAGGCTGCAGATCGAGGTACGTGTGCCAAAGTTAGTGCCAAAGCCGGAAACGGTGCCGGAGACGCCGTCACCAGAGCCGAATATCGTGGAAGCATTGCCGGAAGTGACGGCAAAAGATGGTAATAAGAAGAGAGGCAGCTCTAAGAAGAGTAACAGCTCCAAGAAGAGCGGAAGTTCCAAGAAGAAATGATGAATCTGATTTTAATATGTCATAATAATGTACTTCAGCACAGGTAGCACCTCCAGATCAGCCATCGAAGAGCAAGTGATGGTCGTAATGGATATATTGTATGACCAGCATCTGACATCCAAGAAATCAACGACTAAGATGGTCATAATGTAACAATATATAATAAATAATAACATGTGAAAATTATATGAGTATGTTATCTTTATTCTTTATACAGTACAGTACAAGCCTCTGATGGAGATGTTTGATGTCTGAAAACAAATGTCTCCAATATCTTTGTAAATTTATGTGCATAAATATAACTTGCAACACCTACTTATGCAACGGTTTGCCTCAGACTCGCGCACATCAAACATGTCCGACAGAGATTTGTAGCTTATATAGTTTGCTTCAAAAAATGTGTACACGGACAAAATGGCTCCATCTATTGTATACGATCTGGGAGAGTAATCCTCCACTTTTTATCCGTGGAAGTTGAGTTTCAGAAAAATTGCCGAGGATAAGAAAACAAGGAGACCATAAACAATTATAAAACAATGAAATAAAGAGATTAGGTTTTATTATTTTAATTTTAAAAATACAGAATATTTATATACATATTGTATTTAGACAATTTCCATAACAGTGCCCGTGACAGCAGTGTGCTGTAAAGTGGTTCTCGCCACTTTTTGATTTATCCAAAATTTCAACTTTTCTCACTATCTAGCTTTAGTTAATCTACGGGTTATAATTATTGATATCAATGCTATATGGTTGAATTCCATGGTCGACGTAATGCCTCTATTATATTATAGTCTTGTTTTCGACGATTTGTTAGTGGAATTTAGTTTTTTCAAGGGAAACAGCTTATCACCATGATGGTACTTACTATTTTTGCGTGACTAAATATAAGTAAAAGTTCAAAAACTTACTAAGGCTATGCACTTATGTACCTATGTTCAAATCAAATTAATTTAAAATATCAAATCAAATACCTACTGAAACATTTCAAGAATTTGAAATATTTGATAAAATTTTCAGACTCTAAAATATTATAAATTACATTACATTATTTCAGATACACCTGTTGTATATGTTTTATAAGCAATGCATTTTTAGTTACATCTTCATACATTTATATATAAAAAGGATTTTTTCCCCGTCGGAACTTTCATATAATAATATAATATGTAACCGTTTACCCGGTTCGTTTTGTGTGGTATTACTTAACAAACCCCTACTTTCTGCAGCAACGGAGTCGAATTATTATAAAAAGGTTTACATAATAAATACCTACACTTTGTTACAATTCAACTTAATATTGACCACTATGTTATTATTATACTGTTATGATTAAAGTCCTATAAAGTTTCATGAAATTTGTTGTTGTTGAAATATTTAATTTAAACATGGAAAATTTTTAATTTTAATTAAAAACTATGAAAGAAAGTACAGTAAACATCTCTACTTACTTAAATATTGAGTGGAAAATTTTGTAGAAATATTGCTTATATCATAGGTACATTATAAAAATCACATAATAATTATTTACCTTATACACATTTTTCTTGTGATTCTCGATCACGATTTATCAGGTACCTATGAAACCAGTTTGACGCGAAAAATAGAATCTGCTGCAACAATTATTTATTATTTGGTGGAAAAGCGATTCTACAGGAGAAGGAAAGGCATATATTTTTTGGTGGCAACCGGCTATGCTTTTAAATAATATATTAATAATATGTGCTCATAAAACAATATTTAGGCCAACTCTGCGCGAAAAGTTTATGCATAAGAAGAGCCGTGTTCAACGGGGGGCAAGGAGGGGCAATTGCCTCGGGGTGGTAAATATTTGAGGATCAACATAAAATAAAAAATATATTATAACTATATGTATAATTAAAAATGTTAGATTAATGTGACACTGTGTATGCTTATGAATAACATTCGACTGTTGCAATATTATTTTATATTAGAAAATGTGCACTTTTAATTCCAATTGTGAACTTAACAGCGCAACTTTAGCAGACAACAACCCAACCAGTGTAACAACTTTGTTGATGGATTGTTGGACTTTGCTGGACAACTTTCAAAATTTGTTGGATATTTTTTTACCCAGGGGGGCATTCCCAACTTTGCACTGCCAAGATCACGCCAGTGGCGTACATTTTTGTTGGAACATGTTTTTTGTGCTAAACGTGTTCTTATTCATTTATTGGACACTGTTGGACACTTGCGTTTATTAAGAAAAATTGTGTAAAGTTGATATTTTAAATTGAAGAAAAAAAGAAAAATTAGGTATCTATAATATCTAATTAAATATCATAATAGAATAAAAATAAATATATATGATACAAAAATATAAAAATTATAAATCTATAAAATTAATAGAAGTAAGTGAAACCGAAACTAAAATCAAAATTTTTCATTTTGTATTCAAACATTGAAAAATCACTATTTCCAAAATATGAGTGCTGCTGTGTATACATCACCCTTGATTAAATCAAAATGATATTTCCTACACGTCCCGCATGTATTGTGTTCATAAATAAAAATAATATTAATAATAACAACGAATAATAAACGAATAAATATTAATAAAATATTGTCCCACCGCTGCAATGCCAATGAGACGTGACGTTCATTTTGTTTGTATATTGTAAATAGTTTGTCGTGGCCCGGAGTGATAGATTGGTGAAATAGTTTATTTTTATGTATACTTCACTGCGTCTCTCCTATCCTTTCCGCCCCAGGATTTCGGGGATTCGGATATTAAACGCCACGTCACGAAAAGTGTCCGTCGTGCAGGAAATAAAAACGATTTAACGAGGGATCTGCGCCGCAGAAATAACGACCGCCTGTCTGTTTGCATTATTATTGTGAAAAGAATGAACTCCTTGAGAGTAAACTTGGTCCATTCCAATTTATTTCAGTACAATATAATACAGATAGTGATTCGTCCAGCATGATAACTCCCATGTTTTCATTCATTTATTCAAATTTTGGATTTTGGAGTTTTTATATTATATAGGTACTACTCATTACTCACTTCTTAAAGACCACTTTCAAATTGTTGAGATATTTCACACTACTTGAGATGGAGTTTCCCATGGCGATGCATACTTACTGTTTTTCAAATGATAACCCTCCATTTTTTTTTTACCTGCAAATAAATTATTAATTGAGTATTTTTTAATTTTATTTACTTTTTTAATTATGATGTAGGTACTTATTTTTACCTTATTCAAAATTCGAAGGATTAGTTTCTCAGTTATTTATACTATTTAGGTATTACTACGAATCATAGTTTTTTCTGAAAATTGATTAAAAAAATATATAAAATAGAATATTTTATATAGAATATGTAATATAAGATCTATTCATTGTACTTCGACCATCTTTACAATTGATAAATTATGATGGATTTAAATAAAAAGTTAGCTATGTATACTAAATACACAAGCTATGTGGAAAGACAAAATTTCCAAGCCTTATTATTTCTATAGATTCCTAGTGTTAATAAATTATAAGGTTCAATGACTCGCTTGACGTTGTTCAATTATTTCGTGTTATTCAAAAGTTTAAAAATTCTATCATTATTTTAGAACTAAATATGGAAAGTTGAATATTTAGAATATTATTTTATCATATTTTATCATATTTAATAATAATTAAGTTCAACTATCAAAACAAGAGTTGAATCATCTGTTTTTATACTCAATTAAAAAACAGATAACTATATTTTTTACTAACAGTTATTAGGTAGGTTATACTATATATAAAACAGACATTTTCAGCTAGGAAGACCAGACAAATGAAATAACTTTTGTTTTGAAAAATGTTTATAATTTTTATTTTTGTGTAAATATAAAGCATCTATTGAACCATATATTATAATGTATTTAACATTTTTATTTTTATTTTTATAATGAAAAAAAAATTTATTTAATTCAATTTATTGTTTTTATATTTTTTTTCAAGGTGTCTAAATAGCCATTTTGTAAATCAATATTGATTAATCATATGAATAAAGTTTTTTCTTCTGTGACTATTATTGAACAATACAACCTCGAGTGAAATATTTAAAATTCAAAATCCAGATATGTTTTCGCAGTTGTCTGCGTTTGGGTCGTGGGTGGGGGGACAAATTATGATGATTGCGTTGAAATCAAAATATTTTTTAGTATATTTGAATGTATCATAACACGAATATCCCGTTAGATCATATATTTTTTTTCATAGGAATATTTTGACTGAGTTTATCCCTACTGTAATGAAAAATTCCAGGATAAGCTATCAATTATAATATAAATATACGTTTATTGTTAAAATGCACGACGTCTATATTATTAATCTGTACCTACACGTGTATCTATGGTTGTATGATTTAAAACTTCAGTTTCACATTTCGTCGTACCTATACGCATATACTTTTGCGTTTGCCCCATAATATATACGGAGTGATTCGTTGAACGCGATAATAGACCTAACCACTAATTGTTTTGGGTGCATCTAAGTTGAGTACCAAATTAAAAATTGGTATATTAGTTGGGTCTGGGATTCTTATAGGTACTACATTAGTTAGGTCCAGGATTTTCACAGGTACAACACTAGTTGCAGGGTCCTTAATTTTTGGTGAGTATTTCATAATAACATTTTTCTTCCCATTTTAACAAACTTCAGGCTGTATAAGATCTATTCAGACTAAAGATATGGTTAAAATGTTTTTTTACAGGTAATTTTTTCGTAGCTTTTTTGCCATTAAAAATATAAATTATTTGAACTTTATTTAAATAATAGATGACACCAACATGCAGGTACTAAACAAAGAAAAAAATATTAAACATTTTATAATTCAAATATAAAAATCCCACGTATTGATTAACTTAAATAATTGGCCATTGACATATTTCATATAGGAAAATGCCATAAAAGTAATAACTAAAAATATAGCTAATCAATGTCAATGACAAAATGTTTCAATTGGATTGTTTATTTACATAAAATACTTTGTTGTTTACTTAAAATAATCTTGGACCGAACTAATGTAATACTTGTGATTTAACCCTAGTACTTGAGACTCAACTCGGTTGCACGGATTGTTTTAGAAAATATACGTATTATACATTACTCTAAATCTTTTAAGAACAACAAATAAAATATATTTTTAGTATTTTATATCGCAATTGTTTCTAAAATCTTTTACTTCTTTAAATGAATAGCTATAATATCATGATATTTTAAAATAAAAATTTTATGACGAAATAATATATTGTCTTTACAATATTATGATGTGTGAGTTTTTTCTGGTCTTCTATCAAAATTTTGAGTTTGTAAAATTTCTTCGATTTCGAAATTATCTTCTATTTTGATTGAAAAGTGAATATAGTTAGTTGTGGAGATCAAAATTGAAAATTCTCAGTAGTTTTTGAAAGTGGCTTAAAAAAAAATAAAAACATAGCGGATATAAGTAAAACTAATTTTTGAAAAAATCTATTTCATTTTTGATTTTTTGTAATTTAAAATATGACAACCCATGAGGCATAGACACTTGAAATTTTAATCAAATATTTAAATTTAGTCATATTATTATGGTAGTTTTTTTGACATGTCGACTCTATGTGAGCTATTTATAACTTCAAGAAATTTTTTTAAATAATTCTCAATAAAAAAAATGTTCATCTAGTAAAAAATTTAGTAATTTAATGCAGATTATTTACCTTATACGTTACTTGAATAAAAGTTCAAAAACATTAAAGATACATAAGAATAATAGATAATGTAAAAGATTCATAAGGCACGATGATTTTTTTTACTATGCATTTTAAGTTCAGATTTTGATGAAATTCATTAACATTTTGTACTTCAGAACTAAAAAGTTTTTTCCATATAGCTGATAAAGACATTGTAATAGAAGATACTCCACTAAGTTTCAACATTTTTCTACAAAAAAAAAGTTTACTAAAAAGTAACTTTACATTTTTATTAAAGTTTGAATTTAACATTTTTACAATACTTGATATCGATCTAGGAAATCTTGGCGTGGCCGTATTGGTGTGGCCATATTGGCGTGGCCACTTTGGCGTAAATCAATTTGGCGTAAGGCTATTTTGGCGTAAGACTACCTATTTTGGCGTTATGTTTTGACCTAATAATAACTAGTATATCAGTAGTTGTCTGTGCGAGTAATATAATAAATAATAAATAATAATTTAATAATTATTAATTATTGATGTAGGTGGAGTAAAAAATCAATTGATATAAATGTATATAAATAAAAAGTAATTGACTTTAGTCAATAGTCTAGTTAGTTTAGTTCATACACCTATATAAAAATATAAATATAATTTGAGTATAATTTAGTAACAACTTATATTTTGAGATATTCCCCTTAAAAAACTATATACTTCGACATTAAATGATATTTATTTGAACCATTGCCGATTACAACTGATCAGTAAATATAAAACTTTATGACAACTGAATACTGATTACTGATCACCCGCAATATACCCACACAGACGACAGATATATAGTCACATTAGTCTGCTTTTCTAGTCTACAGACTTTTTATATCATGCATGTTCAAATTCTTATTATTTTTAAATATAGGTACGCCAAAACTTAACGCCAAATAGTCATACGCCAAAACTTAACGCCAAATAGTCATACGCCAAAATGGTTTACGCCAAAGTGGCCTCGCCAATACAGCTACGCCAAAATGTCCGGGTCCGACTTGATATCGCTGGTATCGGTATATCGGTATACCGGTGGTAAATTTACGAATTCTCAACAATCAGTTTTTGATATACCTACCTTTTTTTATTTTTATTTTTATTTTTTTTTTTTTAAATGAATAGCCGAAGACTCAAAATTTTCTATACTAGCATTTTCTATGTATGGGAAACTTTCTAATGTTTTTGAATATTTTTGAGCAATTAAGAATTTTTTTAAATTTTTTGAATTTTGTTTATTTTTCAAAAATTATTTTCATAAAAACTTATTGAAAAAAAATATTTTTGATATTTCGTTTTTGTTCAAAAACGAATAACTATAGTCTTTAGACACTAAAATTTTTCACTAAACGTTTGTATTAGAATTCTCCATACATTGAAACATTCTAACTAATATAATCATATGATTCTTTTGAGCTATATTTATATCCATGAGAAAATTTTTAAAAGTTGTAAATTATTTTATATTAAAAATGTATAAAAGTTTTACTTTTCATAGCTTACATAAAATATGTTAATAGAAGCTACCCATAAAGTTTTCTACCTGTCACAAAAAAAAGTCTACCCTATTTTATAGCCATGAGGTGTTTTTGATAGTTATAATTTTTTTTTTTTTAATTAATAACATTTTATTATTCAACAAGTATTCTAGAATGACATAACGTCTTCGCTCAGAATCGTTATTCGTATAAAATGATTTATCATTGAAATCAACATTTTAATATTACCCATCCATTACTATGACATAAGCACTTGACAATAATTACAGTACCTACACCAGAGTACGAGGTGCGGTCACACAGGTCACCAAACCTGGTCCAAAATACCTGGGGCATAATGTTTTATATCTTTAATGGCGGCTGTATGTCTACGGCAGTTTATCTGTGATAAGATTGCTATAGTTTATTTTATGAGAACGACCAGGAAGTGAACAGCATATATTCTAAAACTTATATATCCAAGACGATTACGCCAACAAAAACAAAATAATGCTTCGCACTAGTTATTTCAATTCTACATTTTATTTTTAATGAGTGACCTCAATATTCGTGTATTGTTGTTTTGAGGTAACTAAATTATACTATTGGTATTCACTAATGATTATTCATGTACATGCTTAAAAGCTATGTAGGTGTAGGGAATAATTATTTAAGAATGTTGCATTTGTTATATTATTAAAGCAAAAATCATAATTATTATTCTTAAACGTAACACTACCTATAAAAAGTGTATAGGTATACCTAATACGATGGTTAAAGATTACGATTAAACGTTCGATAATGCTTCTAAAAACCAGCTGATTGTTATACATTTTTTATTAGGTTTATATTCTCTATATTTCTACGATACAATTTGATTAAAATGTATAACTATATATATTATACGTATTAGATTTTAATTAGTGTAACTCGAGTTATCTTCATAATTACTTTTAATTTATTTTTTCGTTTCATAAATTTTTGTATATATATAATAATTTATGATTTCCCCCTGAAATGCTGTGTATAACATTATTTCCCTTTTTAAAACAACAATGTAATGGAAAGCAAACAGTTTCACGCACGGCATGGCAATAAGCTATTATTCTACTTTGATGTTTTGCAGTTTGTTGTCAGAGATATAAAACATTTTTTTTAATATTTGCTCGTTTCATCAAAAAAAAAAAACAATTAAAAATTATGCTTTGGTCGAATACCTACAAGATGAGAAAAAATGAGTTGTCGCACTTTTATGCTTTCACGGACACGAATCACAACTGATGATACAAAATAAAAAAATAAAGCTAATTATTATCGTTATCGTCCGTCCGATAGTTTTATAATTAACTGACAAATATTTACGACCTATACCTATCGTTTACGCATCACTATTATTGTTAATTTTGACCTTTTTTCGTTAGAGTACAGCAGTTATAATATTGCAGTTTGCAATTCAGCAAAATGTGTATGGACTATATGGTAAATTTAAAACCTCATTACATGTCTGGGTGATTTTTTTAAATTTATGCATACTCTAATGTGTATAGGTAATTTATAATTTACAGATTTAAGTCTTAGTGAATTGCTGTTATCTGTTATCTGATTCTCAGCTTCTGCAGATAGGTACAGGTTGTATGTTTAAATTATATTTATTTTGTAAAACAAGAACACTTTAGAACAGCGTTTCTCAACCAGGGGTTCACGTAAGATTAAAAATAATAAAGCGGTGATTTAAATATAACATAACGTTTACCTGTAACATTTCTAAATTACTACACGCATTGTATTTATAAATTGATTTTCGAAATGGTGTATTTCGTTGTGTTAATAATACAATATTGCTATTGTTCAAGAGAGGTCACGAACTGATTGACCATATTTTATACCTATTTTGGGGGTCGCAACATTAAAAAGGTAGAGAAATGATACTTAAGAGAATATTAAATATAAATTATTATAATAATTATTTGATTGCTATTAATCAATGAAGACATTTGGGAAAATATTTAGGCAGTAAAAAAGAATCCTAAATGCTGAAAAAGCAGCTTATCGTATAACAACCGACTGTTGTGTTGTAATAGGGATAATTTTTAATTAGGGTATACTAAATGATGTGCTTTTGTTGGGAAAGGAACGACAAAATTTCAACAGCCATGCAATGTTTGTCTTGGTTTGATCTTGCAACGTCGGTATAGTTTTGGGTTTTAGTTTTAGTCCTGGTCAGTAACACATTTGTCTTGGTCTTGCAGCAAGATCTGGAGACTACAAGTGGCTATCAATATTTATAGCAAATCCTATCTCCAGATAATGAATAGTTGGTTGGTTATTCTTACTACGCAAACCGATCTTTAAAAACGGGTTTTAGGATAGATACAATAACAAAGTGTCCAATGTTATATTTTACAGGTCCTGGGAACTTATGATCTGCATTCAATGGCGTACTTAGACCTGAACCTAAACTAATCTGATACCTGAACATAATAAAACAAATCATTTCTAAAAATGTTGGGGGGGATTATCCCCCTCCCAAGAGTAATACGCCTTCGTTCATAAACTAACGCAATTTATTGTGAACAATATTATAGTAACGGTATACGAGGTTTATTAAATGAAATACTACTGATAACATTATACTCTATGCCTGAGAACCCTGTTCTCGAGAAGAGCATGTTGAAGATTACAGGAGTAGCAGAGTAGGAATTGAAGTAATTGAATTATTAAGATTTATCGATGATGTAGGTTGTTATATATATAAAATATAGGCTGAGCGTTAACAAGTCAAAAAGTTAAGTTCCTTTTAATTAAGTTATTTAACAAGTTACTCTTATTTTCATAAGTAACTAACTTGATGTAATTGATTAATTTTAATGTTACATTAATTAATTTATTTTTCCTATTATAAATTTTATAGATTTAAAATTATATATATATATATATCAATTTTATTATTTTTTTTATACAAAAAATAATAATAATAATAATTGCCTGAAAAATCAAAACATTTTATCATATTCTGTATTTTAAATAAGTTTTGAATTGTAAGCTGTCAACTGTCAATTGTGTACATTGAAGTAATTACTGTAATTAATACGGTAACATATATTTAAAAAAATAGTAAGACCTCCATTATGGTATATAGTGTTATTTGTTAATCTTTAATGAAAAGGTATGATAATTAATTTTATATAAGAAAAAGTAACTTATTTTTAACTAAGTTAAGTTATATTTTTTTTTTCAAATTCATTTTTGACTTTTAAATGGTTAAATTAAATAAAAAGTACTTTTGACTTTAAACTTAACTTAAATTTTATCTATATTAACTTAACTAAACGAGTTAAAAAAAAAAATAGTTAACTTTCCCAGCCTTGCCTATAGTAAATCTAAATAGTAATATAGAGATGACTGATATCCGATAATCTCTACATAGTACATACATATAGCTGTTCAGACACGACAGTCTGGCTATGCCAATAACATATTATAATATGCTCGTTTTATACGTTCCTCTATGTTCTAATAACTTAAGACAATTCGCAGAGTATGACATAAATGATGAGTCAATGATCTGTAAATCATTACAAGACCATGATCGATTTTAATCATTATTATAATATCTCACGTGAGTAGTATCTCATTCACGAAATACGGATTTTGAAGACGATATTTTGTTTTCAAAAATGTCAGAATTTTATCCAAGCCTGTTATTGAACTCATAAGTTTTCAATAACGATAATATAATATAGATAGGTACACATACATACCTACTTAACAAAAAAAAAAAAACAATAAATAAACAATAATAAGCGCGTGTAACACCTTGTGGCGAGGCGTACCTACCTATCTAAATAAGTAGGTAACACTACGAAGTACGAAGTGATGCGTTTTAAACACGACTTTTGACCGCCTGCTCAGACCGAGAAAAATCCACCGGGCTTTATGGCCGCTGGACACGATTTTTTTTCGGAGTTTTTACCTATAATTTGAATTCACACTCAAAATATAAGTATGGTAAACGATAAGTAGGTACCTACCTATGTAATGAACGATGTAGAATATAATATTTTACTCGGCACTGTGCACCCGCATAAGCCTGTCTGAAGTCGACCATGTATACAGGGTGATTCACCAAGTGTGACGGCATAGCCATATCTAGTCGTGTGACCACCGTTTTCCAAAAGATTGACACTTTGAAACCTTTTTAATGATTACCGGTATACGACTATCGGTTGCTTATTACTATTGGTTATACACTATACTGCAATTAATTTTATTTTTATGCAAAATTAATATTTGTAAAATAACTTTTGAATACCATAACATTTAGTATGTATAGTTACAATATAATCATAAGAACTTATAATTGAATAACTCGATGGTGAACATGGTAAAAAATTTAAATATTGAATTACGAATGTGAATGTGGGACAAAGTGGAGACGCACATTTTTAAAGAATTATAAATAGTCATAGTCGTATTTTTTCACTTGGATCCTGGAAATTGCATCCCATTTTAAATGTTTTACATAAATTGCAGCCTTGAAGTATTTAAGTTAACTTAACTTTAGAGGATTTTTTTCATTTCTCGGACCACAACTTAATAAACATGGGGAATACCTATACGACTTTACCCATAAATGTAATTTCTTTACACAATTTAAACTTCATTTACTAATGAATTTATCTAAGATCTGATTTTCAAAATTCCTAAGTTTATTTGATGTTCTTATTTTCAAATTCTTTGTATCTGCTCAGATGTTTAACATCTATTTTTATCAAACGAAAATCGCTCTTATTTTTTTACCCATACATTTTGATTAATCTAAATTTAAAGTTTAACAAGATGCTTTTTGAGTTTTTAAATTTGTTTACCGTAAATTGATAACAAGTCAATGTTGAGAAGATTTAGGCACTATTGTAAAATGTTAATTTGATAATAATTACAGAAATTAATATAATAATATTAAGTAGTCTAAAAGCTTTTTTGTAAATTGTGAAAAAATTGTCTAATTATAATAAGTACCTACCTTATTAACATAGGCGCAAATAGTGGAGCTTAGAGGGTATTAGCAGTCCTAATTTTAAAATTAGCACCCTCAAATAATGTTTATGCTTATTTATCAAAAACTTCTTACAAAAAAAAAAAAAAAACTAAAACGACAAAATGCATAGCTTAAGCACACTTATTTATTTTTATTGAAATTGCACCTATTAAACATCATTACATTTTTATTTTTATAGTTACCCATATGTAAAACCATTTTTGAGGATTACAGTAGGTAAGCACATATAGTTTAATAACTAACTCAGAAACCACTTGTAAGTGTTATAAAATTTCAAAGAATAAAACTTTTCGAAAAATTAACTCTAAAAACAATTACAGTTAAAAAATGTGGTTCTCATTTGCGAAAAAAATAAGCTATTGCGTCACCACAGAACTTCCCTTTAATAGTATGTTACTGCATTGTTTGTATTATCCCTCTGGTAGTCTGACCTAGGCACGAAATAAACAAATGCGAAATGTTGCACGACGTAGTGTCCGCAAAAAGAAAAATCTGCAAATTTCGAGTTGATGTCCTCTGCTAAAGTCTAAACGGTAAACAAAATATCTATACAACTACTGCAGACAGCAGTGACTTTTAGATTTAAAAAATCAAACTCAACGGATCCAGTGGCGATGGCGCCCAGACAGGTTAGCAAGTAATGCAACTGCATGTGGGGGGGATGTACATTACTACAGGTTTCACAGGGAAGTTTATAAATTTATAACATAAACTATAGTCTATAATAATTAATTTCCTTGAACTACAGTAAATAATAAGTTAAAATATTTTTTATGAATAAAAAGTCGGGTGAGTGGGTGACTAACTTTTTTTAACTACATGTGATCTTAACATACCTATGTGGGACACTGAACGGAGGATCAAAAAATAAAAAAATAATGAGGTTGTATTCATGGTCGGCGAATCACCCTGTATATGCGAGTATACCTATTACAATATAGTGCTACCTCGAGGTACCTATGCTTATACGAGTGTCGAAATCGCATATATTATTATTTTAACACGTTAAACGTACAAATTATGATGATAATATATCATATTAATATTAGGTTTACCTACAACAGATCGTCATAAAGTATAATTTGATGTATCGGTCTCTCATATGGATGCCTTCATACGCCGCGTGCACCAGATTATAGTAATAATATTATTATTATTACCTGAGTAGGTATATTATAGTTGTGCCGATTACCGTGGTTACATACGGTACCCCCTTCCCCCACACACAAGTATATGTATATGTAATATATTATGGAACGCGCGAGAAATCGGTACGCCCGCCAGCCCGCCCCTATTATCGAATCGTTTGACGCGGTAATCAGTACCTGTACCTAGGTATAAGTATAATATGACGATATTATTAGAATATTATACTGTTATATGAGCGCGTGCGTTTGACATGTGCGCGGGACCATCTGCGTCGCCGCGCGCGCGACCGAATATTTCCCCCTTGTAGAAAACCACCGCCGCCGCCGTGCTCTCGTTTATTGAAAGACCTTCTTGTTATATGCTGTGAAAAAAAAAATCGGATAAGTGCCTAACCATCCCCATACGACCCGCAAACGGTTATTTATTTTTCGGTGATGCACCCGGTGGCGGTGCGGAGAAGGGTGAAGGATGATCACGGTCGGTCGAGCGGGGGGTGGGCGTCTGCAGGGTACAAAAAAAAAAAAGTGCCGATGAGAGAGAGTTGGAAAGGTAGGTATGTATTTAAACGACGCCGCCGATCAATATATAGGTGCCTACCTACGTATTATAATGTACGAGTAATAAGTTATAACCAGGTGCCAACAACCCCGGGCAACAACGAATCGTTGCTCGTAATAATTTAATAATAATATGTAATATTGTTATTACCGTCGTCGTCGCGGTAATAATATTATAGGTATACACCCATACGATGCACCGTCCACCGCGATTTAATAGAAGCATAACGATTAACCTTTTTTCGGTTTTTTTTTTATTTTTATTAGGCACATCAACACTCTCCGCACCTCCATAACGCGCAAGTGACGCCGCGTATATATCACGCGCGTGTCAAAAATGATTGACCGGACACGGCGCGGTGGTCCGTAATACTTGAAAACTTACCTAGGTATACCATTCGGTGTTGCATAATGCATATATTATATAGGTGTTATATTATAGGCGTATCGGCTAAACAATAAAAATTATTACAATATCTATATAAGTATACCGCACTTATGATATAGGTATACGACACATAAAACCGTAAGAGATTTAGACATGCAATCTTTAAAAATGCATTTAAAAAAGTCACATATATAACGTTGAAGGATGCAAAAAGTCTATAATGAAATATTTCAAAAATTAATTCATTATTGTACAATATAGTTCAAGTGGATTTAAGGGCCCTGCAGGGCCCTACCCAAAACGAAATCCGAAATCTATTATTTTGATAGCATGCAAATAAATTGTATTTTAATTTTGATATTCATATAGCCCGGAGATGCCGTAAGCCATTCCGTTACTTACCAATGTAATATAATATTATGTCTGATAATAATATTCTCGAATTTTGCAGGTTGTATGTTCATTTTTAATCAAATTAAATATTTACATTATAAAAATTGTTTTTATATGTAATAAAAATGCAGTTTCAATAAATTCGTAAGTGTATTATGAGTACCTATATTATTATTGAAAAGACAAAGTTCTGTTTTTCCTGTAAATGTATTAAAGATAATGCCATTTTTATTATTAATACCTAGTACTTTCGTCCAAGTTCATATTTTGATCATGACATTTCACAGGAAGTTTCCAGTTGTTGATATAGATTACAGAGTATAGACTATAATATTATTGAATGTACATTGTACATCTTTACTGATAATTTGTTTTTCAAATCAAATTTTTTTTTTAAATTTTATTTTACTACCGATATTTCAGTGCAGTTTAGCTTATTAAAAATAAATTGTAAAATATGTAGGTATGATATTAAACAAATATTATAATATATTATATTATTGTAATCAATTAATCATATGCAAATGTAACGTTTTATACGTTTTAGTTGTACAATATTTCCATTGAATATCATAAAATATCCTTATAAATGTGACCGGAATAAGCATAAATTACATTAGGTACCACGGACGACTACGAATTGGTTCCCGGTGTAACAGGCGATTTTTACCCCCCTGTAAATTTTACCGAGGGGGTAAAAATCGCCTGAGGTAAAAATCGCCTACCGTAACAGGCGATTTTTACCCCCCTGTAAATTTTACCGAGGGGGGTAAAAATCGCCTGAGGTAAAAATCACCTACCGTAACAGGCGATTTTTACCCACCTACAAATTTTACTGAGGAGGTAAAAATCGCCTGCGGTAAAAATCGCCTAACATAACCGGCGATTTTTACCCACCTATGAATTTTACCGTAGGAAGGTAAAAATCACCTGAGGTAGAAATCGCCTGTTATACTTAACTTAAGTTAAGTAAGTAATTTTTACACCCTAGCCACCCCTAGGGCCTAGATAGTTATAGCTCCTTTTCTTACTTGAAACAGTTACTTTATTATTTTTAAGACTTCAATTTAAGGTAACTGGTAGGTACTTATAAATCGTTTCATCAAACTTAAATTGCAATATCGAAAATATGCCATCTTAGTAGCCTTTATATAGTAAAATAGGTACCTATAAATTACATTTATATTATTTTTTTACATATGAATAATTCTTTTGAAAAATGTTTACCATACGAGTATAATCATAAAGTATTTTACCTTTATTACCTTATTAGTTATTAACAGGGTTCGGGACAAAATTTGTCCCAATAGAAAATTGGATATCCAATATCCATCATAGATTTAGTGAAACATTGTAGATTATTATACAAATGCGTTTTATAGTGCGGGAAATTCAACTGTACAATTTTACTTTGTTTATTTTTGATTTATTTGCTATATTGACGCATATTTAACTATTTTTAACAATTTATGAATACCTAATAGAATTGTTTAAAATATATTAATTAAACTGTTGAACAATTAATTCCAAAAATTTGTTTTAAGCATAGTTATACTATTTGTTAATTATCTGACGCAAAAATATTACACATTAATGTGATCTAAAAATACTCAAAAAAAGCAATTTGAATTAAACGATAAAAATAATGTAGTTATCCGAGCTGGATATAATCTTAATAGGAGAGCTTTCCTGTTTGAAAACATTAGAAAACATCGAATACTTCAATACAATCACAAAGGTAAAAATTGTATTAATAACAACAAATTTGTAGTTAATATTTACGCACATATAGTAATATTATATTATAACAAATTATGTAAAACAAGAATTTTAAAATTAAATAACTATACATAAAATTATTAATTATTGGAAAATACATCATAATAATATAATAGATATGAATTGAAAATAATAAAATAACGAATATCTCTTACATTTTTTTTAAGTTTGATTTTTAAACATCTAATTAATAAGCTTACTTTAGCATATTTGTTCACTTAATAAATTAATTACAAATTTTTTTATACAACACTTAAAACCACATCAAAGTGTACGTTACCTATATTTCTTATATATATACATCTTTCTGTATGATAAATATTTTTTTTTAAACTAAAGTTTTTGTTAAAAAGTTGCCAAGTGTTCGTTGCTGTTGTATAAACGTAAATTGATGTTTTTAATAATTGAGTTGCAGCAAAAATCTCTACATCAGTACCCCAAACACCTACGAAAATAAAATTTACATGATCCATAATGTTATATTATATATTTAAAAAATGTATATCCATAAAACATAAGTTCTCGATAATTCTGTTGTATTTTTGGTTGTATATAATACATTAGTAAAATAAATCTTACCATCATTATATATTTTATTTTTTTCTAGATAAATATCAATTTCATCCTCCTTGCCAACGTATTTATGGATATTTGTATTAGTCTTGACCACCTAGAGTAATTTAGAAACAAAATTGCTTAAAAAAATATTATTTACATAGATTTTTTCTATTAAATTTGTACATTACATACCTCAGCAATATGTTTACGTATTTCTTTATGGTTTTCCTCTGTGCCTGTTATCCAATATGATAATGCCCTGTATAAACAATTACCATCTCCTAAAATGTTTTTTGTTTCTGCGGGTTCACTTAAAAATTTTCCTCTTCCTTTGAATTTCAAGACTTCAGTTAGGTTTAATTTTAATTGTTCGCATTTTAAAATCTGCCATGGTTTTGCAATTGGATTAAAAACTCGACTTTTATTCATTCCTGAAAGGCTCACCGTGTCATTATTTAAAACCATTTGACTATTTTCTTGTTTTTCAGTATCATCTTTATCTTCATTAACTTCTGTATTCATATTTTCCTCTAATATCTGTCCTTCTAAATTATTTTTTAACCTCAGGTGATTTTTACCCACTAGGTAAAATTTATAGGGGGGGTAAAAATCGCCTGTTAGTGTAGGCGAATTTTACCTCAGGTGATTTTTACCCACTAGGTAAAATTTATAGGGGGGTAAAAATCGCCTGTTACGGTAGGGGAATTTTACCTCAGGCGATTTTTACCCCCCCGGTAAAATGTATAGGGGGTATAATTCGCCGGTGACACCGGGTTGTCTACAGGTAAACATACGAATTGGTTCCCGCAAGCTTTCATGATAATACAATCTTGTTAAATAAACTTTTAAATTGTAATAAATAAGTAATTATAATGTAATAATAAGTATTAATAGGTAAATAATATTTGAAAAAAAATTAGTGTGGTATGAACTTACAACACACATTTTTAACGAACTGTAGGTTCGAAATTTGGCCCTCTCTCAATTTTTTAATATTTTCATCGATAAACTTTTCTTTTTCAGCAATTTTTTTTGACTTTAATTTAAGTGAGCTTCTTTGCTTTATATATGTTTCACATTGCACCGCTTTTAATTGTTCAATCAATAAAAAAATATTTGGGTGGGCGGAATAAAATCTAGAATTCAGTTTTCCATGAAACGATTCGCAACAGTTTGTTGTTCGTTCTGAAGTGGCTGAAAAATCTGTCCAAATGTTTGGTAAAAAATCACTATCATTTTCAATATAATTTTCAAGTACATAATCAAAAAATGTATCAAGTTTTTCATGTACTGGTTTTATAGCCATCAACTCAACATAAACGTTTTGTACTATATCAGGTGGCAATAAAGGTAATCCGAAAAAGTATTTCAATATTTGCCTAATCTCTGAATCTTTATTTTTGAATTCATCTGAGAGTCCTAGAGATTGAATTTTTCTCCACCACGCTTGTCCTAAGTGGAATCTACATCCTCTTAATTTAGATTGTGGCCAAACTTCAGATACTGCTACGTGAATAGCCTTTTCAAAATCAGCAAAAATAATTTGAGGCCTCATGTGATGTTCTATAAATCGAAATGCTTGTATGTAAGTAGTACTGTTCTTGTTGGGCAATAGGAAAAAAACTAAGGAAAAATAATTGTTATCTTTTACACCATGAATGGTAAAAAGCTGGTAAAATAATTTTGGGCAACTTTTAAAAGTTCCATCAACAAACACTATTTTCATTTTGCTGAGTATCTCTAAATTATGCGAACAAGTAAAAATTACAATATTTGTTTCACAATCATTAATAAATTTAAAATTTTCTCCACGATTTGTTGTTATATTATAATTATCTAATGCTTCATGTAATTCTATTAATGTCTTAGGTAATTTAGGTAACTTACTTGATCGACTGGCGTGAATATTTTGTCTTACTCTAAAAACGTCATGTGCCGTGAGCTGTTCAATATCACCATTGACTAGTAATTAATTACTTTAATTTTGTTGGACGTTCAAGATTTTCCTGAGCTTTTCTTTTTAAGTTATTGCTTAATGCTTGCCTGTCTAATATGTTTTCACTGTCTTTCTCATGATTGTGTTCGAGGTTACATTCCTCAATATTATTTAAATTATTTATTTTTAAAAACGATTTACATTTTCTTTTTGTGTTCTTTTTTGAGTTTTTATTTTTTTCACTTAACATCACTTCCATTTTAACACGCACTAAGTTAGTTGTCACAAGACTGATGAAACATAATCAATTTATTAGATATAAAATTATATTTATAAACTTTCCCAGACATCGTAAAACCTAATAAAATATTATCAAGATTATCGATTGTACATATACGTATCTATAGTAGTATCTATAGTAGATAAGTAATTTTATTCGGGAACCAATTCGAACAGTTATATACTGGAAAGTTTTTTTTTCGGGAACCAATTCGTACACATTTAATTGACCCGGGAACCAACTCCACGTTTGCCGGTACCACACTCGGCGGAACCAAGGGTGGGCAAGTTAATGATTTTTTTTAACTCAGTTAAGTTAAGTTAAATGTTAAATTAAAATCTAAATCAAGTTAGTAGTTATAAAAGTTAATTCAAAATGTTCTATCAATTGAATTAAGTTAAGAGATAACCAAAATTTAATATTAACTCAAGTTAAGTTTAAAAAAGTTTCTTGTTTTCTTATAGGTAAAATTAAAATAATCGGTACCTAAAATTGTTCATGTTATTATATTGTCATCCACATAAACATTTTTACCTAAAAAAAATAAATATGAGTAATATGACCATATCCTTCACTTCAAAATTTTATTTGAATGCCTGATTTGGAATTAAAAAGCTCAAAGAGCTAAAAATGATAACTTGAAAATAATAAATATAAAACAATGTTATTATAGATAAAATACAAACACTTGAATAGAATGAGTTTATGTGCTGTGCATTATAACAGCGCAATGATGATTTTCGGACATTTGTGTAACCTCAACAATCTTTTACTTTCGGACAAAAAGATAGAATGCTTATCGTTCGCGTCCATATCAGTACTTGCGGTACAAAATGTTGTAATTTTTAACGTAAGACCAGCGACCAGTGTGTAATATTAATAAAAAAAAAGGATTTTTTCATTTATAACGAAAGTTTTAAGTTTCTGTAATTATTATAAATGAATGCAAATTTAATCATGGAATACTATGTAGCATAATGATTATACGGCATGCGCTCGCTGGAAGGTTAATACGAAATTAATATGAAACAATATTGCAGATAACGTTCAAATTTTTCTGCGGACCACCTAAATTTTCTCACGGACGACCGGTTGACGGCCATTGTAATAAACTGCTAAAAATGGAAAATGTATCACTGAAAATTTTAAGTAATTGAATTGCAGCCCAATTTGAACCTTAACTATACCTTAGTAGTTTTGTATTTAAGGTTTTGTCAAAAGAGAATATACGTTAGAAAATATTTAATTTCCCTATGGGTAGGGGGTAGTTTATTTACCATCGACATCACAATATTATAAATAAGTAACAAATAAGATATCAAGGTGGAGATCTATCTCCCATATCCCCCTCCCGTAAATACGCTACTGTACCTGAGTACTCTGACAGGCCTAGGTCAACGCGAAATGTGAAGTAAATTATTGGTTGACAAGATCATAGTAATTAAAATTTATCGTAACTAATTGGATACTTGAAATGTTATGAGTTTTCCCTAAGCCTTTTAATTAGGAGGAGGGGAGACATAGAGTTCAATGACCCGTTGAAATTAATTTGTAATTTATAAATTTTAAAATTGTGATAGGAATACATATTTTATATTAAATGATATTTAGTTTAACAAGAGCATCCAAACTCGATAAAACGATTATTTAGAGACTTGCACATTTTATAGGTAAAAATATAATGTTGATATTTGCAAAAAATAGTAGGTTAATCTACACACTACTACTTACCGAGCTTACATGTCTACGGAATCTGTGTAGATTTTAAAATTTATTTTTTATGTATAGTGTTCGTCAAATTGATGAAGAAGATACCGTAAAACGCGCATGTAATAATAAAATAAAGAAAAGCGGGTAAGTGGATGTCGCTCTGCTGTACATTAGTTGGTGGGGTGGACCTCTGACTAGGATAGGTTAAATTTGAATGCAATGAAATTTTTCAACTGCTATTGTAAAAATATGTTAGGAGCCTTTTATTAAATTTTCAAATCTTAGAATTAAAAAGAAAAACTTTTATGAATTTCTATCTAAGATAATTTGAACGTTGCCATAATTTTTATGTATTTAGTCAAAATTTGAACTTTAAATGCTGATAAAAAAAAATCGTGCCTATGTATTTTTGTAATTTTTTAATCACTATATGAATAACTTATGAGGAACGTTGTATTAAATTTTCAAGTATTTTGATAGGGCCAAAAAAATTTTATCAACACTTCAAAAAAAATTGAAAATTTCAGTCGTCTATAAATACCTCAAAAACAATCATAATATTTTGAAAATTAAATCATGTAAAGAAAACGCCAATCTAAATAACTGGTAAAATTTTCAAGTATCTACGACTTATACTTTTTGAATAATAACAAATGTTTAAAATCGTTTGAGGATATATCGTTATCGTTACGCTATTTCGAAAAAATTTAAAATTCAAACGCACTTTAAATTTTTCCTATAACGACACTTCGAGATTTATCTATAGCTATTTGAAGGAAAACTTATGGAAAACTTATGGAAAACTTAGTGTTATATTTTTAATCCTTAGTTATAAACAGAAAAAATTTTATGATTTTTTTGAACTTCAAAATTACTACTAAAAAAAATTCTCAAAAAAATCGAAAATTTCAGTGGTCTATAAATAACTCAAAAAAAGTCAACACTTTTTGAAAATTAAACTGTATATATATAACTCTAACATAAACATTTGATGAAAATTTCAAGTATTTACAGTGATTAGTTTTTGAATTACAACCATATAAAAAAATCAATTTGGTCTAAAACTGGTTTTGCGTAAAAATTCCAGTTTTTCTGTCATTTTTTTTTTGTTTTTCTCGATTTTTTTGAAAACTGTTGGGAAATGTTTTTTGACCTCTTTAAAGCACCAAGGATATTAACTTTTACATCAGAAACCACCCCCAAAGTTGAAGCATTTTTTTTTTCATTGTAAAATCAATACATTCATCACTTTGTTCAGAATCTAAAATAACAAAAAAAAATTGCTATGAGGCAAAAAAAATCATTTTTTTTTTAATAAAAATTAAAACACCAAAAGTCATTGTTATATCTTGTATAATTCAAAATTTCTATGAAGGTTAGGTTAGGTTTAACGAAAAGGTTAAAAAAATATATAATCTTATTGTGCATACAGTTTTTGTAGACGTGTTTACGAAAGACTGCGTTACGTACAATAACATACATCATACCTTGTTATTATACTGCAGGGAACAGCATAAGTTCTTGCACAAGAATGACTTGTATACAAAATTGCATACGTTAATTCTTACAATTTACAATTTACAACGTGTCATGTTATTTTCTTGAAACATTTAATTTGTACGAAAAATATCACTTTGATAACTTGCAGCAAGAGGACATTTTTAAAAGTGGGTCCATTGTATCAAACTTTAATAGATAAATAATAGCCAGTAGGGATCTTGTGGACTGTGGTTGATAAATGATAAATTAATTCTAATAATTTCACTACATTTATATCTAATTTATAATAGTATATAGTTATAACTTGTAAAATAGGTGTAACATCCGTACCCTTATTGATTTATTATTAGTGTTTGAAAATCTCTTTAATTTAGAACTGTGAAACATTTCATGAAATATTTCAGTGTTATAATATATATATATATATATTATTTTTTTTTTTGATAAGTTATTTTTAATTATAATTATGATAACATACCTTCAAAATTTTATAATATTATAGGAAACAATCATTAACTACTCATTAGGAATGGTTTTCTTTGGTTATGTTATTGATAAATAATCATCATTAATGCTTGTATTAGAAATAATTTCAATGTTTTTCATTTTTGAGAAATAATTCATAAAGTAGTGAAATATTTTATACTTCAAACACTATTCATTATTGTGTTTGAAAGGAAGAAAAATGAGTTTTTCAAAATTTCATTGAAATATTTCAAGCACAGATAAATATTAAATTTTAAAACGATTAAAGCTAATGAAACATTTAATTTTAAAATATTGCAATTGAAAAATATCAAGTGAAATATGTGATAAAAAAAACACTAAATCTTAACCGAAATCCACATATTTTTTAAATTATTGAAATTCCTAAACTTTTTGAAATAGATAGTAAATACATATAATATCATAATTAGAACCAAAAATCGTAACACGAAAACAAAAATCAGTCTTAAATACACTGAAATATAAAATTTTATAAATTAAAAGTGTTTAGAATTATATACGTAAGCAATATACAAAGACAAATACGATTATGTTATATATTTGTTGTATACATTTATTTCTGAAATAAACCTTTTAAAATATAAAATTTTTTTCACATTAATTGTTTAATTGTTTCAATAATTATTATTTATTTATGTAACATTTTAATATTTAAAATTTGTCTTAAGAACGTTTTTTAACTCACTGGTCCACATTTCATGTATAAAATAATACGGTATATATTTTTTTACAATTATTTATTTATAAAATGTATTTTGATATCTAATTTTTTTAATACATTAGAATAATTCTAATTTGATCATTTAGCTGATGTTGATTTCGTATTTCAATATTTAAAATATTATATTTTAAAATAAACATAATAGTTTAAATAATTTATTGATATAATTTGCTATTTGATTTATTATCTACATATTATTTCAATAGTCATGAATAAACTATGCGTTTTAGGAACTAACATACCTAATATGTAACTTTTTAGTGTGCATAAACTTACATAATATGTGATATATATAATATATATATATATATGTATTATAATTATATATTTTTTTTCCTTCCATAGTTTAGGAACTAATTTATGTATTTTTGGAATTTACATTCACCCCGTTACACAACGTGATTCACCATGTTTGTGCACACCCAAATAATGTAGTTATTCGGGATATGATTTTGAAATTTTAAGAATATTCTAATAGATTATTTTTTCAAGTTCTAAAGATTAATTTTTAGATACAAACTTTTGTTTTTCGTAATATGATGAATCCCTGTTTTTTACACATTAAATTACTTACCAGATAACTTATCTAAAAATGTTAAATTTTTTAATTCAAAATTCTAACGAAGATAATCTACTTATCTAGTTTTTGAGTTGTATGACTTTGGGTGCATAATAATAATAGATCCGAAGATAATGGGTTTGAAAGATATCGTAGCTATAGTGGTTTAAGAACTTTGGTAATCAATATTAATCGAATAACATTTATAAATTTGAAAAAGTAATAATATAAATAAATGTTATCTGTCCATTATAAAACATATTTCACATTTGTGTAAAACCATTTTTAATGACAGTTAATATTATCTTTGGTATACTTTACCATAAAAATGGTATAACATTTTAACAGAAACTATATTCGTTGAATTTCTGAATTTGATAAATCAATATTTATTTTCAAAAAAAAAAAAATAAATAAATACCCACTTAGTAATGTACAGCAATAAAGAAAAATGGTAATTTTAAAACCAAAATTTATATTGCCACAGTGGCAGTATAACACAAAAAATAACAAAAATTTGAAAAGCAGTGCATGCTTAAAGTTTCAAATTACCAAAATTTTAATAAATTATTTAACAAAATGGAAAAATAGGGATGGATCTATTTGTAGTTATAGAACTTTATGCACCATAAACACTTGTTATCTATTTATGTATACATATTTTTTGAGAATCAGCAGTTAACAATTATACATATAGTAATAACAATTGAGGAACAATTAGTAATAATGCTTTAGTATAGCTAAAACAATGAAAAAAAACGTACAAATGAAGTAGCTTGAGAACATAATAAAAACAGCTAGAGTGTATTTACATAAGCAACTCGAAATACTTGTGTGGTGGATGATCGTAACCATATAGACAGTGGAGTGGTGTTGGACATAAAACTGAACTAGGTTTCGTGTTCCACAGGTAGACACTTTGAATAGAATTTCAGCAAGTGAATTGAGAGCTTCTAAGGTGCCATCTATAGAAAGAAAGTCAAAAAGTGTTCATCTATATCGGTGCGGTGAGATGGGCTGTTAACATATTGCGTATTCGGACATAGTCGTGAGAAGACACGTGATTCAAGAAAGTTAATTAAATTAGGAAGCGATTTTTCACCTGCTCCAGCTGATGCCAGTTTTTTGCAAGCTACTGATATATACATGGAATATACCGTATTCATATAACACTACCCTATATGCCAGTGGTGTGTTCGTCCAACTGGATGCGGCAACAATAATTTTAATAACCAGTAGGCATATGTGTATAAAAGCGAGTGTAATAAAGATAACCGTAATAGGTGTATAATCTGGGCGGGGCGCCGGCAGATCATTGATCGCACTTCACCACTGCTATATAATACTGTTATTACCGTATACGGTTTACCGAACGAGAAGGGAGGCAATACGCACTTACCTCATATAATAATAATTATTAGATATATTATGAAGACCTTTCCGCTGCTGTGCCTATATATTTGGCGAAAACCGTTAGACACCTTGTAATTATCAATTTAACACCGTATCGTTGTTGGTGAGATGCCTTTCCTCATACACCCTACCCCCCACCCCCCAACACCAAACCAAATGGGTGTGGATGCGACAGGGTGTCGGACGGGTCGTAAATTATTGCTACGGAATTTTTTCCACTACACCCTTATCGTTTATTTCGGGCGTAATGTGTATTGCGGAATAGTTGAATACCAGGTAATAGGTAGGTTTACTCATCTATGTACAGTATGCTGCTGCAACCACTAAATTAATTTTTAGACGCCATGAAATCGTAATAACTGTTTTTTTTGTCGTTGTCGATGATGATGATTTTATTGTTTTTGTTATTGTACACGATTTTTTTTTCATTCTGTCGATCTAATGCTTCATTGCGTCTCTGAAAAAATGCAGCTGCATTTCATAATAATGTTATGAAGCATATTTTATTGCACTTAATTTTTTGCCACAGTGTAGGTACATATCATATCATATGGAATGAATATAAGCTATCGGTCCTTCTGGTCATTCTCGAATGACAAATAGTTGTGTAGACAATATAGTTTTTAGATCTTAAGAAAAGATATTATACACATGTGATTATTAGGAAAATGGTCGGAATGATCAAAAACCATTTTTTCTTTTACTACACACAGAGAATAACCTTAGCCAAAGATATAAATTGTTATTGCGAACATTTTAGTTATTATGACTGAATTCCAATTTATTAGTGTTCAAACTTCAAATGTCAAAATAAATTTTTGTTATTATTTAATCGATAGTCATTATGTTATCAGATACCTAGTGCCAAGTTGTAATCGTTACCTATTGGTCACTACTATATAGTAATAGTATAATGGTCATGTCACAATTCATGTTCCTAATCGTTCTCGACTGATTTTATATGGACAAGATATTCAAGATTTTTATGGAAGAAATTGCATTATATCGATGTTCATCGGTTAAATATTGAGCTTTCAAGAAATTACACTTGTGGTAGACAAGCGATAAACATCGACACGTATTGGACTTAGACTTCGATACGAGTCAGTACATAAATATTCCGTATCGAATACTTCTTATTGAAAATCTCCATTTTTTCTAAATTTTGATAAATGTAGTAAAATTTTAACTTTAGATGGTGACTATTGAAAAATGTTGCCTATATGAATCTTTAATAAATCTCGACTACTATTATTAAAACAAATGAGGACCTTGGCCTTAGATTTTCATGATTTTTCAAAAAAAAAAAAAATGTATTTACAAGAAAATGATAAAATAAATAGATAGAAAAATATTATAGGTTACTACGGATAAAAAATTAATAGTTTTAAAAAATGAGAAAATTGTTCTACAAGAATTTACTTGACTGAAGTTTTTATTTTTTTGAAAAATTTGAAAATGTATGATGAATCTTTTCAAATCTTAGTTTTAGTTATAAAATTGTATCAACTTATAACTTAAAATAATTTGCAAATTTTCAAGATATTGACGAAGTTTGTTAAAATTTTAATTTCTGATTCTCAAAAAAAAAAAAAAAAAATAATGTAGATTTACGATCAACTTTTTTTTTATCCACTCCACCGACAACAACTTATGAAAGGAACATCGTACTACATTTTTAATCATTTTGTTGGAACGAAAACATTTTGATTGACACTTATAGAAAAAAACTGAACATTTCAAATGGCTCAAAACGAGTCAAAATAATTTGAAAATTATAATATGGTGAATAGAAGATACCAATAAATGAATTTGGTGAATATTTCAAATAACTAAAATTATTTTTTAGAGTTATATAAAAAAAAAGAAATAACAAAATCTAGATTAGCATAAAACTCCATTTTTTATTTGTTTCTTATGACGCTTTTGATTGCTGTTAGGAATCATCTAGCAACCTTTTTTCACTTTTGACCCATCCCCTCCAGGCCCTCCCTAAGTATCATCTAAATTCATTTTCCTATCAGAAAAAATGCTGAAGTGTGAAAAAAAGCATTATTTTTACTGTCCCCAAAAGTGATGACAAATACAAAAAAAAAAATACAGACACACATCATTGTAAAATCAATAGTGCATTCTTCTATTTGTTACATAGGTACTGCGATAATAGTTCGTTCTGCTCAGTATCTGCCAAGTATCAGTAGGTCACAAATGTCAATAATTCACTACATGCATTTTGTAGTTAATTTTAGTCTATAAAGCGTTTGGCATCATGACAAATTTAGGGCAACGGATTTTGTTGCATTTTCAACTTTTCTTCTATTGTCCTGTAACGTATTGCTAAGTAAGTTTTAGATGCGTTTTGTATAAGTACGATTTTAAATGTACAGTTTTTAAATGTAATTTTTTAACGTTATTGTAATTTTGTTGAACTTACTATACAGGCATTCATTTATAACTTAATTCGAACTATTTTTCAATTTTGTTCACGTAATTTTACATTTTTATATATATTTTACATATTTGAATATGATAATTTAAAGCAAACACTTATAACAGTCCAACCATTCATGTTTGTAGTGGTAGTTCAGATACTCAAATTAAAATTTAAATATTGCATAAGAAAAAAGACTGTTAAAAATAAATGTGTGATGATTTATTTTAAATGTAACGTCGTGAACTATAAAAAAAACGAAAACAAAAAACAATTAATTTATAAAAGCGGATTTTAGAACATTTAATATCACGAAAAGTTTTATTTTTTATTTTATTTTTTCAATTTTCAAGTGCAATACCGCAGTCAATTTTTCTAGTTTATTACTTTTATAACATCCGCGCCCTAAACAAATAATTACATAATTGATGCATTATTATTGCAGGTATACGGCTCATAGTTGCGATAACATGCTAAACGTGGTTAAAAGTTGAAAAGTCGTATGGCATCCGATAGCACCTACAAAATATAAAAACGATGATATGGTTTTTAATTAAACCGGAAGTGTGTATATTATTAAAAACGGATAAGAACAATAATATTGTACAACAGAACTTTTCAAATTTTGACGTATTCATAATATAACCTATCATTATCTGCATTACTATAATCACGAGGTAATTTCAACTACTGTATATAGCTGGTTTGGTAATAATAACACATCAAATGTTTCGACGAAATTACTCACCGTGACAATCGATACCTAGTATATGGTATACGTATGTTTGAGAAGGAAGCGAATTCGGGAGTAAATATAATTACATTAAATGGATAAAATGCGGGGATATAATATACAGGGTGATTATTTGAGCATGATGCCTACTCCCTCCGCATTTTTTTCTTTAATATTATGTGCATTCGTACATTAATTCAAATTTGGATTCTTAGAATTTTTAAGTATATAGATAGATACCTAAAAATCATGTTTTCAAATTTCTGATGTAAGTACATACTTCTATTCAAATGAGAGCTCTTCTCTTTTTTAAGTCCATACCATTAATTTTCGATGTATCTAAATCAAAGTTCTAACGAATAGTTTATGAGGTATTAAAAAGCTTATATTTAGGATGATAATCCTTCAAAATTGTTTTACAAAAATATACGCTATAATATTATAGTTACTAGTTAGTACAATAGTACATAATAATAATATGTAACATTAGATTTAGATTTTTGATTTCTAGGTACATCAAAATTGTCAGCAAAAAAAATAAAAATAAAATAAATATCCACCGAATATTTAAGATTGAAAGGGAAGAGGGGAGAATTCTTGTTCGAAAAATCAAAGTTTGTACATTATTAATAAAACACCATCCTAAATGGTAGACAAATAATTTCAAGTAATCGAAAATATGGTCTTCTGTTATTTAAAAATTCTAAAAACTAGGATTCGAACATGTGAAAAATGTATACACTAAAGTAGTTCGAATATGTTGAAAAACCCACCCTATATATAGCTAGTATCGGTATAATATTATACACCATAATGAATAACTACATCGCATGCCAATAAATATTACAGTAGCCCAGAGCTCGGTATTTTATGTATATATTATATACATATTTGTACGAAAAATAATTTGTAGATAATATGTTTGTGATACGCCGTGCATATTTTTAATGATATAATGGTATCGTGACTTATGAATTTAAAATTTAAAACACTTTAGAGCACACCTCAATTCCAATATCGATACCAACGAATTACCTACTTTTTTCCGTTATATGATCATATTATTTGGTTTATCTGTTAAAAAAAGCATATCAAAGTGTTGTAAATAGTTGCAATTGAGTTGCAAAATATTGGTTTGGAGTGGATCGGGCCAAGTCGGGGGGCCAACTTCAATGACATAAGATTTGTTTACTTCTTGCACGTTTTTTTAAACTTTTTTTCAGACTTTTAAAATTATTTTGTATGAAAATCCGATTTTTGAACATATTATTATTGGTAAATCAAATTATAGCGAAGCAACTACATTTTCATAAAAAAAATGAAAGTTGAAAACGTGCATTAATATTATAATATTGATTGTTAAAAAACTTTCATATTTTTCTCCGATATGAATGACGATTGTGTATGTATATATAGACGTTTCCTAAACTTATTGATTTCGCACTACTTTTTATGAGTATAGTTATCACACGATTACATTGTACTTAGTTTAAACACAAAACCATAAGTCACAAATACACAAATATTTATGTTTGATAAACAGTATGACAATATGTTTTATTACTATTAACATGTAGTTATAGTTACCTACATTTCTTAGTTTTAGTTCACATTCGCAATCGTTTAATTCTTAATCGAATACTAAAACTATTGCTTTTATTGCTTTATAACAAACTAATTGATCCATGTGCACTTCTTTGTTCGTTAAAAATATCAACTCCTTATGATTCAAAATTTATATTTAATTCGTCGTTTAATACCTGACTAGTCATGTTCAAAACTTCCCGTGACAAATTTAAGTAGATTTATCCTATCTTAGTCTCCATTTAAGATTTTTAACACAGTCATATAAAATACAACACTTAAGTTATATTCAATCACAATATTTTTTGCACTTTTCACTCATCAAAGATGAAGCAATCTTAAAAATCGGTAGGTACCTAATAAACAAATACCTAACCGAATTCATCTCTACTAAATGTTTAACAAATATATCCTATAGAAGTATACATGGGATAGTGTAATTAACTGATGATAAAAAATAATTTTAAATTGGTTAAATAACTCTAGAGATTAAACCGAAAAAACAGCCATTTTTTCTTCATTTTATCATATAACTTTTTTAATATTTATTTTATTTTTTTTTTTTTTTTTTTTAAAGCTCTCAATATAAAATTATTACAGCTTGACAATTAAAACTAAAGATACATTAATAAGAAACGGTACAGGATAACGAAAAATAAGTCCAATATACATACATACTAATAAAACTAAAAACAAACAGTGATTAAAAAAGTTAACAGAAACTGAAAACTATAATAACAAAAACAGAAAAAAAAAAAAAAAAAAATTAAATAAATTAATGAATGAATAATGAATAATATATATATATATAAAAAAAAAAAGAAAAAAAAAAAATAAGCAAATTGATTAAGCGTTTAAGTAAATTTAAATCAATATAATCAAATTAAGAATCCAGCATTTTCGAAGAATTTCAATATAATAATAATAATGACTCTTGAAAAGGAATTAAGGATAATTGAAGGTTCTAGTTACATAATATTGTTATTATGTAAAAAGCGGAGTAATTTAGATCGGGAATTAGAGAGTGATGGGCAATCCGCTAGAATGTGAGAGAAGTCGCAGATTGTTTCTTCTGTATGACGAGTGCACAAAGGGGAGTCGTTCAAGTCTAGGTGGAAAGCATGTGCAGGAAGTAAATTGTGACCAAGTCTGAGCCTGGCAAATCGGACGATGTGGGACCTGTCTAGAGGCTGCTTAATTTTTTAATATTTGTAGGGGTTTAATTTTGAAAAATATAAATAGTCTACGGCACTCATAAATAATGTGGCTTTCTATTGGTGAATGAATTTTAAGAATCGGTTCAGAATATTACCTTTTACAACCTCATAAACTTTATCTCTTTGTAATGATATAGGTAATAGCTAGTAGTTTAGTTTTAAAAGCATAATTAAGACAAGATTATTATAATTTGTTTTATTTTTGAATCTGAGTGTTTTGTTTGATGTTTTACATATAAAATGTACAAAAGAAATAGTTTTCTCATAAAATGCATATAACTCAAAATAATAATTGTCAAGAAAAAGCATGAAAAATTAAATTTTCAAAGATGTCTCTTGTAACAAGCAAACAAACACTTCTGAAATAATACGCTTGAGAAATCTTTTTAAAGAATCGCCTTTTGTACACGTTTACTTACCCTCAACAGATCAAAGATTAATGATACCATAATATAATAATATCATTGAAAGTGACGTCTTTGTCACATCATAGCATAATCAATATGACAATATCGAATGCAGCAATAGTAGCAAAACCATCGATATTTGCGATCGAAAGTACGATATACAATTTCGGGACTCAAGAATTCGCAATTCGAACAAAAGCAATACGGTTTATTGTTTTTCTCAGACTTACGTCACAAGTATTTTACAAATACAACGCGACAACAACTGATGATGTTGGTATTTTTTGACGATTCGGCCTTTCCAATTCTTAACAAAGGTGGACCAAGTTTAACTCAAGGTAGGTAAGTGACATCGTTAAGTTATAGAAGTCGCAATAGTTATTAATTTGACTTATTTTTGTGCAAATAAATATAGGTATTCATAAATTCATAATTCTCTTTGAAAATTTTATACAGATTCTGGAAAAAATAGTAAATATATATATATATATTTTTTTTTATATTCAACGGTATGCAACCAATCGGTAATAGTGCATGCCTTAGTGATTCGATTTTTATTTAAATTTTTTAACTGAAATGAAAAACATTCATTACAATAATTATATGTATATTTTATGATATACACTTAATACATTATATGCATTATAACCTCATCTAATCATCTACAAAATCAGTTTAAAATAAATTGCAAAACATTATATTCATATTCAGCAACCATCATTGAAATGTATTCCCGAAACGTACAATGTATCCAAAAAGTTACAAACCGAAATTTCGCAAAAGGATTTATATAGTTTGTAATAATTATGGTTAGTAACAATAATATCATAAGTTATTTTAGAAATATATATTTATTTTTTTTAACAAGATATTTTGTAGGACATGATAAACACATCAGTACTGGCGAATCAATAAGATGTTTAGATAATGAAATAAAACAAATTATAAATTTTATAAATTTTATGGTTATCACTTGGTTATTAAGATACCTACTATTGATATCAATATATAACTAGGTACGGATATTGACAAATGTGTACAATGGGAATTAATGAAATAATACGAAAAAATTAAAAAAGTATTCTTCAGAAATAAAATAATGTGTAGCGAAATTTCAACATTATGCAGTGTAGGGTTAATATGGAATATTTAACTTTTAACTTTTTTTAAAGTTAATAGCGGCTACAACTTTTTTAATATTAATATCTTGTATGTCATATAGTATCAAGAAACATAATAATCATTTAAGTAGTTAAATAATTACTAGTTTAATAAATTGTTTAGTATTATAATATTCTTATATTTTAAAACCATGTAATAAACAACAGTCAAACATTTTGTAATTTTAACTCGATGTATTGTTTTTAAATAAACTGAAAAAGAGTTCTGAAACACCAGTGAATTGTTAACAAGTCAAGTCTTTAAGTGCATATGAAAGTTTACTAATTAGTTAGGTTTGAAAGTAAAATAAAATAACTTTTTAACTTAAGAGAAGTTTTTTAACCTGGAAATTAATATTCACTTTTGATTCTTGGATTTAAGTTGAATAATTATATAATTGATAAAGTTTCACTGATTTTAAAATATTATGTCATCGTTTGACGATATAAATAAATAATATTTATTATTTATTTTATATTTAAAAATTTTGTAACTTAAAAACTATTCACGACCAAGCTAAATGTTCTTACAGAAAATTTTATATCTACTTATACGAAATCTCTCTTTAAGAACTTAACATCCCTCACAATCTAGGTAGCCTCCCAAGGCGACTGAAACGTAAGTGGTCAACAGATTTATTAAATAAAAAAAAAATATATCATTAAATCATATTTAAAGTGTCATCTGTGGGTTTTTTCCCAAATATTAGTAATTCATGTTTCTTCTCTTAATGCACATAAAATTATGCAACACAAATTGTATATGATATTCTTCTAATAAAAAAAAAAATATATATACATATATTTAAAAATGATTATGTTATTTTAATTTTAGTTTGTCATTTTATTATATTAAAACAAATATTGTAAGAAATTTAATTTGATAGTTAAAAATGTAAATGTCAAGAATTGTAACTAAATTATTTTAAATTAAAATTATTTCTAGCCACTATAGGTGTATCAAGATTGGAGTAGTATGAATTTAAATGTGAATAATTTACTCAAACATAATTCTTGTATTATTGAGGTTTTTAAAATGTTTTCTAAAATTTTAAGATTGGTCACAATATATCATATACAATAGTTTTATAACTTGTGTTTGATTTTCGATACTTAAGGTGGGGCAAGGTTCTTTACAGCATAATATGGTCTTATCTAAAAACGTATAATTAAAATATTTTTTTGGGTATTTAAACATCTCAAAGTAACGTCAGTATATCCAAATGTATTTTTATTTGGTTTTGACTATGGTAGTGTACTAGTGTATTATAAAAATAATTGTTGATGCTTTTGTCGTTTTGTGGGAGAAACATAATTAATTTTGTGCTTGTAAACATGATGATGACAATAGTGCATAATAATATTATAACGGAATGGAATGAAATTCTGAAATAATATTAAAGGAGAATTTATTATAATTATGTTATTATAATCGTCTCTTAGCAGAATATACAATAATGAACGAAATCGACGCGAATTGAATCGAAGTAGTCCGCGGATATCTGTAAAGTGTGTTGACTTATTGCTTTTGGGTCATGAAAGTTTTTTTCCGTCGATTCTCAAAATGTTATTTCGTTGAGGACGAGAAGATATTTAATAACGATGAACAAACAATAATAGGTTGAATTTTATTATATTATATTCCCAATAGGCTATGAAAAAAGTAAAGTATATATAATTTGTTTGATTAAAAATTCTGTTGAATATTTTTCTTCAGTATATATGAACCATAAAATGTATCAGCTCAATAATGTCCTTTATAAATTGTTATAACTCAAATCTCAAACAAAAATATAAAATCTATTAATATAATATAATATTCAATATCCTACATAACTTATAATATAATTGTATTGTATTTCTTGTTCGAAAGTCAATACTATTAAATATTAATAACATTATGTTATAACAGCATATTATACTCAAAGTTATCAATATTTGCAGCTAAAATTAAAAGAAATTTTCAGTGGGCAGTTTAAAATTTTTGTTTTATTTGATCTTCGAGCTACCTGCTAGAACTGGCTCTAATTCTTATTAATTAAAAAATTAATTGTTGTTCTATTGTTTATTTATTTTATCAATGATATATATTTTTTTAATAAGACTAGTAAAACAAATGTGCTCCAAAACAAAACAATTTCGAAATGTCTAATTTATATTTTTCTTTACAAAATAAATGCTAATTCTCCTAAGAATTTGTTTGAAATGATATATATATATACTCGTATATTATATCACTCGTATATATAGACTTGATTGAATTTATTCACCCCAATGATCTATACTATAGATTCTATAGTAAAAAAATAAATAACGTTTGATTATTATAAAATTTAAAATATTTCTTTCTTTCACAACGATTAACTGAATCTAGAAAAAACAGGAAAAATAATCCCAAAAGCTAAACCTATCCAATATTATAATGATCATAATAACTAAATAGAAAAATATATGAAAATGATAATAATACTAATATTTTTGGTAAGTTTAAGACAAAGCTAGCACTCATTTGTGGAAGTTGTTGGATGCACATGTCAAAAATATTTATAAATATGCAATGATATAAGTTATAATAAAAAAAAATAAATATAACATTTAAATGATTATATTATTATAATATCTCGGCCAAGTCAGTAATTTTATAAAAAAAATTTATTATTTTTCCCAACAACTTCTGCCCGCTTTGTGTTAATGTACTGACAACATCATTATTGTTACAAAGGCAAGGGTTTGAAGTCAAAGTGTATTATTTTTTAGGAACTCCCATGGGACTATAACCAACAGAAAACGCTTTTTCGAGTGCAAAATTCGTTTTATACTTCAGATAATTGAAATCTTAACTTTTTTATTGCATTTTTAGCGATTTTGTTTGTTCAAGAACTTTTAATACAGTTTTTGGGTCATTATTGTTGAAGGACGTTATAAAATATGACACATTTGGTAGTTCTTGGAGCATATTTTAAATCCCGGTCATAATTAGCGCTGAGCATATTATTATCATGAAAAACGATTTACGAAGGTTAAGTGTCGTCCTGGTATAGCACTGCTGCAATCATCCCACTGAACCCCCCCCCCCCCCACCCCCCACTTTCCCCGGTCACAGTATAGGGTAGAATGGATAGATGTACATATATTATATAAGTATATAACTCTTCCGTGCCAATGCGACGATTTTATCCTCTTTTTGTTCAATAGCTTTAGAGTATTTTTGAAAAACACAATTCGGTATCTAACATACCTGGTACAACATCATATGTGTATAATATGTACCTATACCGTTGCATTGTTCGCGTACCAACACAGTGTGGGCGAGAGGGTAAAATGTACAGTTCGCCACACGATTTGGTGCCGATAAAATATTTATTGTTCAAAACGAAATGGACAGGTGAAACATTGACTGGTATTATATTATCTTCGTACAATGAGGATAATTTTTTATTAAAACATTTTCTCGTGTTGGGTCGTTAACGGAATTTTGTTTGGTTGATTTGATACAATACGGCTACGATAATAATATTATTGTCATACATAGCAAATAAAAGAGAAACAATTTTGAGGTTCGAATTGCATGTCACTCGGACAAATTCCATTTATTTCGTGCACACTGAATTGATTATCCTGAAAATCAGTTTAAATTTATTTTGTTAAGATGATTAGTTACACATACACGCGCATGCCCATTAAAATAACTACAATAAAAATGAAATACATACGAATAATTTTCAAAATGTATTGTATAGGAAGATAAATACAATATCATACAGTTATTATAATCAGGGCTCGGATTTTATAACACTAAAAATAACTGAAATATGCGCTATGATAATATGAATTAAAAAAATCACAGAAAAGTGATATAATATGTCTTTATTAAGACATGAAAAATTCAAATTTATTCTGTTCAAAATTAAAAAAAAATATGTACGAATGTGCGACAAAGCTTTTTTAAAGTGAGTTACCTAAAGTCAAGTTTTTACTACTTCTAAAAGTCAAAGATTGTAATATCATTTATAGCGCAGATTTGGTTTTCAGTATAGTAGGTCTAATGAGTCTTCCGACCACCCCTAGATGTCTATTACCATCATAAGCATCGATTAAAGGTAGTAGATATATTTTTTTTTCACATATGATATTGTTTATTGTAAGTTTGATAACTTTTAATTTATGTGATTGCTTTATAATTTTGTTATGTAACAAAAATTAAAATAATGTTACTTTTATAATTACTATGAAAGCGTATGTATTTTGCGAGTCCTAACCGTAGAAGTGATGGTAAGAGTGTAAGAATAAATAGGTACTTTTAAGTGCGTATTATGACGCGAGTGAATATTTTAAAAACAACTCCACGTAAGATGCAGCACTCCTAAATATTAATTTTGATAATGTGTTCCACAAAATGAAATGACACGTGTAATACAAACTTTCGATATTTCATTCGTTGGAATTCATCTGATTAGCTTATCGAGCTCAAACTAGGTTCGAAAATAAATATCAACACGGGCAATATTAATGACCTGATTGAGTTATTGCCGATTATCTTGAAAATTACCTAAGTTCTAGAAAATGGCTTACAATTTACCCAAGAAACCACACTGAAAGTTGAAGGTTAATACTTAATTACTACAGTTATAAATGCGAGTGGATAAATTAAATTAAATTGAAACAACGATTCGATTGTGTAATCAAATCGTTCTAAATAAGGAATTCTCAGAAATATAATCTTCAGGTGACGTCCAATATTTCTAATAATGTATTTTTATATTATATTTGTAATGATTTTATTTAATGTTCACATGTTTTGATTTAAAAACAAATATTTTATCATCACACCTAAATCGAAAACATATTTTTAAACAATCCAAAGAAGCATACAAATATCAGAAATAAATGAACGGCAGCTCGTTTTTTTAAACTACAAGTGAAGTGAAGAAGGCGTTGATTGTACCGACAATGATCATGATGTGTGTGTTTTTTGTTTTATTATTATCAATAGAGCTCGGTTTTAAATTATAATAAATGACAAAAAAAAGCACAAAATTGTTTTAAAAAATATAAATGAGTCATGTTTATTTATTTTTTTTAAATCAAAAAAAAACATAGCTAAAAATTGACATGGATCAGTTATAAACAAAACTTCCTCTTAATTTTTTTTCAGTCGCTAAGGTCGTTATAACGAAAAATTGATTATTTTTGCAGGAGCCTCAACAATTAATTTAACGTTTATTTTCTCTAACGTTATATAATATACACAATCAGTACTCATAAATACAATAAGAGTATATTGAATCAGCTAAAAAAAAAAAAAAAACTATATACAAGCATATTATACTCTTGATAAGAGTAGCCAACTCTGCAGTGATAACACTTTTAAATGAATATTTTAAATTAATTTATATATTATTTTTAATTTTAAATAAGCTGACAAAAGATCTCTACACCAATTGCGTTTTAAGTGCATCCTCCAGTATTACCAAGAATAACATATTTTGTCGAAAGAACTTTAATTAAGAGAATTTGAATGCGATGTTAGACGATTGTGGAGTCTTTTAAAATAATATGTTGTCGCTTCTACTTTAGTACCTTTTAAAATTCGTGTGTATATGATTTGATACATACTAGGGGAGCTCGTTAATTTCCTTAAATTGATACTTCGATTTATATTTTTTAGCCTTTGCCAGAAATTGGAAGCCATAAGTAAATTCAAATTGGTTTGATGAGAGATTTATACGTTAGTAGTTTCATATTTAGATTTATGTGTTTATTATTAACTTTATTAACTAGTAAAGCTTTAAGCATACTAAGTCACTGGTTTAGTAGAAGTCGTTTTGGACGCGTTTGATGGGTACAGGCGAGTCGTCGATTTATGGTCAAGCTAAAATATTTTAGTTTGAGTAGATGAAATTTGAGTTCCGTAGATAATGGCTGCCGGACAATATCCGAACTCAAGAGTAGGATGTGTAATTTAATTTCGTTTGGCCACTCATATTTTAACATTAAAGCGCAAATAGGTAAGTACGTCTTATATTTGAAACTATAACATTTTGGGATTCTTTCTTTTCTTTTATAATAAAATTAAAAGTATATTATTTAAAATGTCAATTTAATGCTTACAATATATTATGTATAAATATTATGCTAAAACCGTCTCAATTTCTTGACCTTTATGGCTTTTCAATGTTCATAGTGATGTTGTAAAATATAATGTGACCACAAATAAAGTATTTAACGAAATATTCTAATATAATATAATCTTCTCATAAAATTATTCTTATTAATATACATTTGTAAATACGTAATTTCTATTTACGATAATTTAAAGAATGTATATTAAGCATAATATAAAATAGTCGAATTTTCTATGATCAAAGAGTTGAAACAAATTTGTTCCATTACTCGATCAAAAGACCGTTTGATCACCATTGATTATATTATGATGATAGTCGCTTTAATGGTATATAAACGTATAGCGTAACTATGATACGTATAATAAGTTCAGTTATAGGGGTTTTTTTTTTTTAATTAAACGAAATACAGACACCTCATATGTCCAGACTTGGATACAATACTTTTGAAAATTATTTCGAATACATTTTCCAAATACCTAAAAAAAGTCTTCAGAATATGTATTCGAAATATTTTATGATAATAACATCACCAATTATTCGGAAAAATAAAGTATAAGATTAAATTATTTTTATCAAATTTCAATAAAAAATACATATATAAATATTTTTTAAATTCAGTGTTTATTGATGAAGATTATAATAATCTTGACAATACACAATTATAACCTATCTGCAGGCTATTTATTAGTTATAAATTATATTCAAATTTAGAAGCGCAACTAGGATATATTTTCGTGGGGGTGTTGTGTTATACATATATATATATAACAGGCATATAGGTATCCATTAGTTTATTACTCATAATAGGGAAATCATGAAGTTATATATATAATTATATCTTATCGTCATCACTAGCTCGTTTATACATAATAATAAAATAATAAAATTACTGTCCCTTTAAAAATAGTAGAAAACGAAATAATATATAATTATAAAATATTTTTATAGAAGCATACATTTATACAAGAACAAAAATAATTTCTATGACGGAAAAAAAATGAAATTATTTTTAAAATGTACATTTGATTGGACGTTAAAAAATATTCCGAATACTGCATTAAAAATACTCGTAAAATATAAAAAAAAACCCTATTGAATACTTAAAAAAAGCATTTAAAAATTATTTGAAATACTTCCAAGTACCTAATATGCATATTATGTGAAGGTACCTATATTATTTACATATATATCATATATATCATATATATCACGTATTATAATATTCCTTTACGACACGATGACTGCCGAGACCAGATTTTTCGCGAATACAGAAACAGTAGGTTATCTAAACCTAGCTGGTGAAATCATCATTATGGTAACCCGACAGTGCTCGTTAATGCATTTTTGAAGCGCGCCAACAGTGGTTGTCGTGTATATAATATGTGCACTATTATTATATATATATATATTAATCGATTCTACGAGGTCATGTTTACCTTAACAGCAACTATTGCGTATTCTCGACAGAAAGTTTATATAATATTTAAGTAAAAACCCCCTTCAAAAAAACAAAATTATTTTTCACACATATTCACCCACCAAATATCGATTTGTTAGTTTTATCATCATTAATATTGCAGCAGGGAATGTTTGCACTGACTAACAACTAGGCCAACACGAAAAACGATTCGATTTGGAGTTAAAACAAAAACTATTCAAACTTATTATACCTACTGCTACTACTACCGTCTACCACATAGTTATAATATATATTATGATTATTTTCTATTCATAATAAGCTTTTTATTTTTCTATATGAGATCGAAATCCAATTACATTATATTATACATAAATTGGTTTTATGTAATTTTGATTCTAAATAAATCATTTTTTTTACATTTTTCAGTTTTATTGTTTTTTTTTTTTTTGCAATTATTCTAGTTTTGTCCATTTTAATATGTTTATTTTGCCACAATAATCAAATTTGTCTTTAAAAAAAAAAAAAAAAATGACATCCTAAAATTGTTAATAATAATTCTAAAAAAAATTCCACAACGAATTATCCGGATTTCTTTAGAAGTCCAGATAAATTTAAAAACCAAACACTCTTATGGTGTTCAAGTACAATATGTGTATATTCATAACGCGTATTCATTTTTTTCGTAATGTTTCTTGAAATAAGATTAAAAAATGATCGAAAAAACTAAATATTGCTGCCCATCAGAAATCGTTTAAAAATTCACAGCAATGTTGTCGATTGCTCGGTATGTAATATAGGTATACCTACTTGAAACACATTAATTATATCTTGAAAAGCATCACATTCCAGAAAAAAAAGATGCAAATGCATCGAAATCCGAGCTCTAGACTAATATATATATATATATTTATTTAATATTATAAGCATTCAATAAAACCAGAATAATGAGATTTTCAATCGCACCACGTGTTGATGGTGCACATTAATAATGACGTGTGGAAAAATCACACACACACTAGATAATATTATGTTGGCATAGGATCAAGAATAATAATGCATTTTAAATGATAGTGTAAGAGACATGTAGGCTAAATGGCAATACCACACCGAGAGCCCATTAGCGGTTGTACAGTTATATTATTATAATGTCAAGCAGATAATGTTATTAATTATTATAATTATATATTATGTTCTAAAATAATATATAAGTTGAGCATCAGTGTGTAGGAAATATTATATCGAGTCTGATTATTAGAACATTTTTTTGAAAAAAACAACGTTGAATAGAATAATAATATCAGATTTGTACCGTTATTGATATTATTATAGACGACGGTGCAATAATAGGATAATATGATTTTATTACATACACGCATCATTAATATTTACAAGAAAATTTGAAATGTCTAAAATGTCAAATTTATTTTTCATATTGCATTGCGAATAAGACATAATGCCAAATTTATTCGTCTTATTAAAAACATTTGATTTTTTTTTTTAATTAAGCAAAATTTAAAAAAATAATATGCTCAACGAGAAATACTAATCATCAGATCTATAATTTATAATATTAAATTTTAAAAATAAAAACCTAAGTATCGTGCAAAAGTGTGTGCCTATAATTTTTCAAATTTGAAATCGCTAAAAATTGATTTGTATCGAATCAGAAATTGTTTTTATGTTCTTATATTGTCGAGAGTTATATCTACTCCTCTCACGATTTCACAGATTTCCGATCATATGCTTATTGTAACTACTATTACAGATTGTGCATATTCTAATAAATGTTAAAAAAAAAAAAAAAAAAAAAAAAAAAAAAAATTATAGAGAATGAAAGTGATTTTAGTCAATAAGAGAAGTCAAAAAAAACTTTAGTTTTATTAATAATATTAAATTTTATATCATAAAAGTACATGTTTTGATACTACCCAAAAATTAACGTTTAAAATACTCAAGTTTTTAATGAGAAATGAATAACCCAATGAAATTGTGAAATGTAAATATGAAAATGTTTAATCTAATAGGTCCTTCTTTCAAAATATTTTGTTGTGTACTCCCCCGTGTATAATATCATTTTTCTTAACGCCCAGAGTCCTGGATATACGTTTCATTATCACACTACTTTTTATATATTTTGTGGTTTTAATGGTTTTATTTTTATACATTAAAAATCGCGTTTCTTACTCGGTTTTAAATAAAACAAATCGAATTCTAAATAATGACAATAACAAAATAATTGTGAAGTTATATTATGTTTCTCAATGAAATATTATTATAGAGGATGATTTTTAAGCATTTTCGACTTATTTTTATGGTTAAATTATGCATTTTTATTAAAATTCAAATTTTTGGAATTTTTAAATACACTAGAAGAGTATTTTTCGAATCATTTACATTTTTTGTAACACTTAAGGATGATCTTGTGACAAACCAAACATCAGTTTTTCAAATAGAAAACTGTTTTTTATTTTTTACTAATGAGCAGATATTTTTAGAGAATTTTTATGTGTGTAAGTCAAAATTCAAGCTATTAGCTTTCGAGTTATGTAACTTTGTTTATAATATGTCTATGGTAATGGGTTAAGTAGTCAAGGGACTTTGACGATTTAAAAAAGTAAGTTAGCAATTAACATTAATGATTTATCAATATATTAATAATATATAAAAATAGTCCAAGTATAATAAATATTACATCATAAACATTTTATGAACTCAGAAATTACTCATTAGAATTTTAATTTTAATACATCAACATTTTCAAAAAAATTATCTGCTAAATAATTTTCAGTAAAAAAGAGGGCACCTCATTTAAAAAATAGAAGTTGGTATCACCGCCTCAGAATACTCCTTATAAATAGTACAAAAAATATCGGACATTTTAAATTGAAAATATGGTCTTTAAGTCTACTAAAAAGTTCTAAAAATAAGAATTTGAATAAATGTACTATTAAAGAGAAAAATAGGAGTGAGCACGCTTAAAAAATCATCTTGTATACTACAACGACATCGTGTCCAATCAACTAACCTTAAACTCGTGTTGATTATTCGCAATATAACTATATACACGTAGGTACACATATTTTGTTAAAAAAAAAAAAAAAAAAAAAAAAAAATAACTCGCCTAAAATACCCACCGTGATCAACTGTTGAAACCGTTGAGTTATTGTTTGTAAAACACTGAAGATGTATTTAAATATAAGCTAAACAATATTGCTTTTGTGTGAATTGGGGAATAAACGAGTACTTATACCTACCTATATAACCTATAATACGCCTTGTAGATCGTGCTTATCGATTTTAAATACATTTATGGTTTCACTATAATGTTATTACGTTCAATATTGTTATTATATACTTGATTGTGTAACAGAGACGTCACTATCGATATTATATATTATCATTAATCGTTGATTTGTAGGGATCGTATCGCATAAATTATATTATATTATTGTATAGCGTATATAAAGCCGTAGGTAAAAAAAATACGATTATTTCGAACATTTTTTCTCGACAGTTATTCCTGAATATTTTGTATGTTCGAGTATAATGACGTCATGTTCAAAAATTAGATTCTTTTTGTATAGCTTTATTTATTCGTTGCTATATATATAAGTGGCTTAATGTGTTTAAAAAATGTTTAACAATATTACTACACGTACAATGCAAACCAACGAATTTTCTGCGAAATACCTGCATTTTTAAATGCATAAACCAAAATATTATAGAAAAGCAATGGCACCTCTAATGGTGTTCCATAATTTTTCAATGTTAAGCTCAGATGTCACGAAATACTACCTTTTTATCCCAAAATGCTTATCGAAATCCACACAGCATTTGAGAAATGACAATATTTTGTGAACATTTTTAAGTGATTGAATAATAAATATTTGACTAACAATATTGCATAAATATTTTCTTCTCACGATAACCAAATATTACGCTATATGATTGTATAGAAATGTTGACTAAATATTTTTAAAAATTTTTTTTGAAAATGTTTTTAGCAAATGTGTGATTAAAATGTTTTGTAAATGTTTTTTATAAAATATTTTCCAAATATGAACATCTTAGCAAAAAATATAACTAAATTATTTTCTCATTAACTTTTTTAGTTAATTTTACTACTATATTATTTTCCTGAACATATTTTTACAATAGTTAAGAAATATTTTAATGCTGTGTGGGAAATAGCCGGGCATAGTACCTATTAGTAGCCAGTGATCAAATATGAAATCGAAGTACAAGTATTTGATATAAATTAATTAATATAAATCCATGCTAGCAGATGTATTTTTAATTTTTAGTTCTCAAGAAATATTATTATATTATATTTTATCATATTCGAGTAAAAAAAAAATCCAACGAATAGAAACCTTGAGAATTTAGCACGCTATCAAAATGAGCTTTTCTACCAAGTGTATATCGCCACTTTCGGTTCAATAATAATAATTTAAAACCACTATCGATCAGGTATATACCTAATATACATTAAATTATATTTCCGTGCACAATATATCACTATACAATGTTATTATATGGTATTGACTTTTACACCGCGTGTGAAATTTATAATAATATTATTATTAAAGTCACCAGCTGGCAGCTATGGTGTATCTGCAGCAGCCGCATATAATTATTAAAATGCTATACCAAAATCAAATATCAACTGTATAATCAGTCGTAAACCGAGTAAACATTATTAAACAATAGTCTGACATTTGCATTATAATTGAATAGCTGTCGTCTAGTTCTTCGTGTAACAATCATATTATTATCAACATCTTTTTAGTTTTATTTTAATATCATTCAGATTTATAAAATTCTAAATAAGAATCGGTCATTAAATTTTATACAGGGTGTGTAACAAGAGTTCTGACAAATGAAATAACTTATGTTTTAATCGAAATTTAAAATTTATTTATTTATACATGTACGACGAATATGCAACTTATTGACATTTACGCTATAATGTAATATTTTTTATTTAACATTTTAACAATGAAAATAAAAATAAATAAATCATATTCGAAATAGCCAATTTCCAAATCTGGTTTTAAGAAATATGTTGATTTGTCTAAACATTTATTTAAGTCATGTAGTTTACTTTTTATGGTTTTTTAGTACACCGAAGTTTTTTTAAATAGGACTTTCAATTTGAAAAGTGCCAAATCTCAATTTTTTTATACTTGTATTTTACAAAGTAGCTATTTAAAAATTCTCATAAAATATTTAAAAAATGTCTTTATAGATCAACTTTAATTGACCTAACAAAAATAATCTCCAAAATTATAAATAATAAACTGCATGACGATAAATGTTTTTTTCAATCAATATTTTTCTAACAATAACAGATTTAAAAAAAATCAAATTTAAGTTTTTAAATTTAAGGATTAAAAAATAAAAATGGTAAACAATGCATAGTATAAATTATGTACCTATAAATATAAAAAAATTAAAAATATTGACTAGAACTAAAGTTATTTACCCTGTTGTACCCTGTAATACAAAAACCTAAATACCATATTATTTTCAAGTTGCTGATATGTGAACTATGGAATGTTCTGTGATGATGCAAATTTCTATTTTCAAATGTTGACCTTTCATTTTTACTGAAAATTATTTAGCTGATGATTTGCTTAAAAATATTGATATAACTATTAATAAAAATAACTAGTTTCTGAGTTATTAAAATGTTTATTCTAAGGATAATGGCATTAAAAATTGTTTACAAAAAGTAGATACAAACTGTTTATATCAACATAGTAATCATCCACTTTTTCAAATCCTCTAAACCCTCAATTATTTACGTAGCCAATTACCACATACAATACGTCTATTGATAATAATATATAATATATTCTCCATGGTACACATACAAAGTTATAAAACTTAAAAACTGCTTGTTCGAAATTTGATTTAGATATATTAAAATGTTTAAAATGTATCAGTAAAATAGTGAAAAAAGTTAAGATTCTCATTTTAAAAACAGAAACTTATATTATAACGGAATCATCCTTGAGATTTTTCAAAAATCATAATTTGATTATACGCGTATTTTAAGCATAAACCAGAGCGATCTGCTTAATAAACCAATCTGTATAATTTTCTAACTACGACAGTACGACGATGGTATTCTTTTTGCGCTGTCGTTATTGATCCGTACTGCGTAAATTAAAAATTTCTTATCGTGGTACGCTTTTCTCAATCATAATAATAATTTCATAAATAATTTTTGCTTTCCTAGTAATTATTTTCATTGTAGTATACTGCAATTACTGTGAAATGATGTAAATAATTAATTGCGTTCTACATAGTATGACATTATTAATATATGTCATACGATGCTTAAAATCTTAAATGTGACAATCATCAGTGGCGCCGTGTCGAATGTTAGTCTAAACCCTGAATGATGGATACGCGTAATAACTCTGAAAGTGATAAATGATTTGTTTAGTTATAGTAATAATAATAATTAATATTATTAACATCTGCGTTTCTAAATGTACACATAAGTATTATTAGCAGGACGGAGGTGTAGGTAGATTCGGACTCGAAAACAAAAAACCATTATGACTGAAGTTCATAACTATTATTGCACTAAATTTTTTGGAAATATACATGTATACATGTCTCTAGAACAAGATTGACACAACATAAAATTCATTAATTTTTATTTACGATTACCTTTGAACACTGTAAACTTAGCTTCATAGAATACAAAATTACACACATTCGATATAATTTTTAATTTTTCCACCAAAAAGGTGTCGGAATTGATTCCGTCTTTCAATTTTTAGGTTGAAAATCTTGAATTATTGAATTTTAAGTTTTAACAATAGCTTTAAGTTTATAATTTCGAGTAACCAAATATCATCAATATTTTCAATTAGGTACCTCAATTCTGAATTTGTAATTCATAATGTTAACAACACAACATAAACACTATAATATTATGTTATGAATTGTACTACATATTATATATTATACATATAGGTCGACATTGAACAAGTAAAAAGAAATAATGTAAATATTACCAATATTATGTAATTTATTAAAATAAAATGCGAAACTGTGTATAGCAATTAAATTTCCAAAATGTGTCAAACACTTGTTTAGCTTAAAAAATAACGAACTTTTTGACGAATTTCACACTCGAATATAGGTACCTACTTAACGAGTAACGAGTAATAATGCCACACAGGTTATATTATGCATACCTAATCGTGATGATACTTATATTATGCATCACAATTTAATCGCGATGCACTTTTAGCTGCAGCAGACACGCGTAGATACGGAAACTGCAATTATTATTACTTACTATCTGCCCTGGCGGCGGCGGCGCGGTGGTCAAGAGGACTTGGTGTCATTGACTGAGTTTTCGAAACGCGCGTTTAAGGACCGGACAGAGATTATACGCACTGGACCGGTAGTCGGTGGTATTACAATAATATCGTTATTATTATTATTATAACACACGATCATATGTTTTTTTTCTTTTCGTTTTAGTCGTCTCCCTACACGTCACAGCATCATCATCATCATCATATATTATATATATATATATATAAACGACGACAACGATGACGACAACTACTTTGGTATATCCTTTTAATACCGCTGTACATAATATTATAATTTTATCGTCATCACGTGTGTGTCCTCTACGACGGGACTTACCGGTATTAACGAACCCGGAATGCTGCGCCATTATGACACACGCATTAGCGTTTCGAGAGGATAGTCCGTCGCCGTCGTCGTCGTAATGGTTTCAATCGCCTCGACGTGGGTACAGTGCAGCGCTCGTTTGAGTGTAACGTGTCCAATATAATATTATAATCATAATAATAATAATAATAATAATTTACTCGTCCATTATGCATGCGTTTGGGGCGACGACACGCGGCGGTGTACACTAGCTGGACTTTATCGGTCGGAAATCGTGGCTAAGTAGATCCGGAATGGATCTGTGTGCGATGTGTGCAGTGTGTAGTAGTATTACAGTATGGGTATATCGTATAATATAGGCGTACTTCTCCTCGTCCACCCTGCACCTGCAGCACCTCCACCCAACAGTAGCACCTCCGTGTCGGCTCCGGGGATTAGTGCGCCGACAAGATTGCTGTTCGGTGGCTGCGGTATTCCGTGACACGAACCGGGAGGTGCTTTTATTATTATTACAATCATCGCGGTCTTCACCACCCTCATAGCCGTCGTCGTCGTCATCGTCAACAGCAGCAGCGACAGAGCAGTCGTTAGATGACGAACGCTGCAATGTATGAAATACTATATAATAGTTGCATACAGTTGCGCGTAGGTCTAATAATAGCATTATGCACCGATGATATAAATTCTTCAGTGGTCGTTTTACTACGACCACCACCTCAATCGCCACCCCTTGCACTACCTTGTCGGCCACCAGTCCGATCCGCGGCCTGCCCGACTCGTGACCTTGGATCCCGGCTTATATATTATTCCGAAAATGGCACACGAGTTTCTGGTCCCAGCTCGATTCATCGAGAACACGAATTGTGGCCCTGGACTATATTATGGATAGACAACTCGGGTTTAGGTTTCAGCCTAATATAGCGTTCCTATCCAGGACTCTGGAAACACCACGTCATGAAGGTTGACAATGGAAAGTCTTCCGGAAATGTAGTTTCTCGTTACTCAGATGTATACAAATGTACAAAATGATTATCTACTCAGGTCTAAAATGAGAAAACAAAAATACACTTGTGTCATCATCTGAACTTGTAAAATATGTATTGCCAGGTAAATTTTGTTGAATGTTTCGCCACCGACTTGACGTAAAATCTCCAACTTTTAATTTCAATACACACGTATTGAAATTACGTACCCACGTTCTGCGAACGCAACTATAGAGTATTATCATTATCAATTAATCACTACGCGAACCCAAATCGAGTTTGTCCTAAATTCCAAAAATGGCACACGAGTTTCTGGTCCCGGATTGATTTGTTGAGTACACCAATTAGCCACACAGTCATTCATTCAACTTGTATAATATGTATTTTTGCAGAAAGACTTTGATGAATTTTTCACCACCATACTGACGTGAAATCTCTAAATTTGATTTCAAAGACCACTTTTGTTGTGACTGCGGACTCAACTCGAGTTTTCTCCGTGTTACTTCAATAGTGAAGCAGCCCGTAACCTCTGTAATAACCGCGATTACGGTTACTATAATGCCATGCAATAATATACCAATTATATATTTATAAGCACGCTGTAAGAAACACATGTTGTTTGTTTTTGTCAACGACGCACTTTGACGGGGCACATTTTCTAAAATTATCAATTGCAAACAGCCTAATACTTACTAAGCGGATAGTAGAAATATATATTATTATGTATTGGAAAATATTGTCTCGCGACGGACATAAAACGTCATCGCTATGACACAAATGAAGCTGAGACGCATCAAAAAACATTTACAATATTATCACAATCGTCGGCTGGCCACGACACCTGGCTTTGACCCTCGTTTTCGAAAACAGCGTTTTTTGCCTCTTGTCGAGACGGTTTCTTGAATCGAATTTAGAACCCCCGCTGTGGAACACCCGGATACGGTTCTTGTTATTATCTCTTGGCATACGTCATAGACATTTTTTTTTCTTTTTTTTGTGTCAGAGTTCACTGAACCTACACCAACCCTGAAGTACACATATATGATATAGAGATACGTGCCATTAGCACTTGCATTATAAATCATATAACGTTATGATGCCTTATTGGATTTGAACATTGAATTTACGAATTTTCTCATTAGATACTTATACATTGTTTAAGGCGGTAAAAATAAATTATCTTGTTGGTCCATAATAATATGTACCTATACTTATATTGTTTATTTGTTCGTGGTACCATAGAAGTACTTTGCATATTACGATAAAGTGACGATCGAGTGACGTAATACAAGACGCGAACTTACGCTTTTTCTAATAAATTATGTAAATTTTTACCCGGAATTTCATCACAAACTAAAAGGGAACCAATAATAGTTCGATTTTAGTTGAACATAAACAGCCGCAAAAGCGTTGTGCGCCGCCGAATGGTACAGTGTCTGGAAAGTTTACTAACACAATATTTGTATATTACACTATAAGTTGTGCATAACATAACATATAATCATTATTACATAATAACGTGCCATACTAATATTAACTCTCATGACCTTATAACCGATAAGTTTTCGACAGTATCTGTTAAAAATAAGTATTGATTTTAAAGTAGAAGCACAACAAAGTTATAATTAAAAAATGTCTAATACAATATATTCATTAATATGACTTCTATCAGAACTTAAGAATAAATTAAACGATATTATATTTTATACACTCAATGAGATTTCCAAATTTCAACTTAAAATATCTATAAAAAAGATTAAAAAAAGGCGGGTAAGTCGTGATGTTGCTCTGCTGTACAGTAGGTTACAAGTGGGTTACTGTAATGGATGGAATTAAATTTGAATCCAATGATATTATATCATTGTATACGAAAAACGATGCTGAGCGAAGACGGTTTATCTGTCTAGAATATATTATAGATTATTAAAAATTTTCAAATCTTAGATTTAAAAAGAAAACTATTATGAATTTCTAGTTTAAAATAATTAGTGAATTTTCGTGATTTTTACGCATTTTGTCAAAATTCAAACTTTGAATGCTTATAAAAAAGAATTGTGACTATGAATTTATTTTATTTTTCAACTGCTATTGTAACAATATGTTAAGAGCCATGTATTAAATTTTAAAATTTTTCTGCCAAACATATAAATTTTTATCGATATTAATTTAAAAAAAATAATAATGATCGAAAATTTCAAATGCCTATGAATAGTTCAACTTAAGTCGAAAATGTTTGAAAATTTCATGGTGGATAGAATATACTTTTATGAACATTAGGTGAAAATGTATCTATGGTCATTTGTTTTAAAGTGACATCAAAAACCAAAATCGATTTTGTCGAAAAATAAGAGTGCGTAAAATTTCCCGTTTTTCCCTTAATTTTTAGTTTGTTTTTCTCGATTATTTAGAAAAGTATTAAGAATTTTTCACTTTTGACCCCCAAAGTACCAACTATATTCACTTTCTAATCGAACGAGGTACTAAAGTAAAAAATAGAAGCACTTTTACTGCCCCAAAACGTGATGACAGACACAAAAAAAAAAAAACACACATCATGGTAAAATCAATACATTCATCGCTCCGCTTAGAATCTAAAAACTGGTTTAGTTACCTAGGTACATTTTACATTTATTGAATTACATTTTTTCGGTTACTGCATGAAACAATTATGAGAACTGTATTGTTTTAGATTTACAATTCTTAACTATAAAAATTGTGAATTTTTTAAACTATAAATGTTTAATTTCCTACAGAATGATTTTCATATTATAGTGACTTTGATTAATAAATATACGTGAAGTAACAATTCACTACATTTTTCGATCAAAAATGTTTCAACTTCTCTAACTTTGAAAGTTCCAATATTCCATTTATATTAAATTAGTTTATAGTATCAAACAAAATTTAAAATTCTTGTCTTCCTATCGAAATGTAATTTCATTGTATTGCAATTAAAGAAAATATTTTAAAAACATTTAAGAATGCATTTTTACAAGTCACAGTTGGACATCGAACAAATCCAAATATTTAAAAAAATTAAAGTTATATTTCTGAAAATATATTTTTGTTCATTAGCTTGTTTTGATCTAAATGTGCGAAACAACTACCCTAAATATTCAACAGCCTTAATGCATTCCCAACAACAATGCGGGTTTTACAACTTTCGGGTTTTCCGCGCGGCATTTGTGAATGTTTTTTTTTTCGTTATTGTTAAGAGTAGTTTTCCAAACTTTATCGCATATGACTATATTATAATTCATACTCTTCAATCTACATTAAACCATCATTCGACCGTACATTTTATTTATTCAGTTATTTGATTTCTATGACTTACAAAATGTATAGACATTGTTAACTGTATACTACAGGGTGGTTTTTTAACCACATTCACACCATTTGAGTGCTTAAATTAAAAGTGCAGTTATTCAAATTCTGATTTTTGGAAGTTTTGAGTATGCACTCATTAAGACTATATTTTCGAATACACTTGAAATCGTTTTTACCGCCTTTTGATTTTCAAATTTTCAAATTTTCAAATTTTCAAATTTACTCAGCCTCAGTAGATCATTTTTTTTGTTGTTTAAGAATTTTTATGTATTTAAACCAAAATTTGAAAAAGAAGCTTTTTCATGATCTAACTTTGTGTACCTACTAAAGGTTTTAGGTACCATGTTAGTATGTTACCCTTACAATGTCTACGGTAATGGGTTAAATGGGTATAGGGGCTTAGATGAGGATTTTCAAATGTTAGTACCTATAGTATTATTACTATCTAGCAATATAAATAATTTGTAAAAATAATCCAAGTATCATAAATACTACATCTAGAATTAAAGTTCCTAGTTTATATGATCCAACCATAGATTATTATACTTTGTGTAAACTTTTTAATAACGCAGTAACTATTCTTTAGATTTTTAGTTTAGATACATCAACACATAATTTCCAATAAAAATATGGTTGGTTATCATTTGAAAAACAGAAGTTCGAATCGCTACAATAAACTCCTCAAGCAGCGGGAAAAAAATTCAAGCATTTAAAAAAAAATTAACGACTATGATTTGGTGAAACTTCAGAATTCACAACTTTTTTCTTTGTTTAAGTATTTAATTTTGGGTCAAGTATAATAATTGACAATAAAAAATATAATACTGTGCCTAATACTATATGACGAGATGGAAGACTACGAATTGGCTCCCAGGTCGTCTACATGTAACTACAAGTTGATTCCAATTCGTAAACGTCTCCTAGTCTCCTTAATAATATGGTATGCATATTTAAGTCTCGGAGCTTAATTTATTATTCAACTAAATTTTTGATTTATCAGCTGCTATTAGGTAGGTACAATAATATGCTATATTGACGTACAATTTCACTACCATAAGTTTCAGGAAATAACTGTGTTACCTATAAGTTTATTCACAGTTAATAGTTGTATAATTTTATTAATCATATAACAATATTTTTTAGATTCGTATTCAGCATATAGGTCACACACTTTAATAAGATGTATATATTAAACATAATAAATATCTCTAGTTATTTATTTAAACAAAATATTATATTAACTATTATAATCTGTACATCGATCCAAGCTGAATGCTCAGCTGTTAAGTCTGGTGTAACTATTTATTATAAAATTCGACGCTGATTAATTATTATAATATTATGATTACTGTTGTATGAATGACACGACGAAGTTCATTGAGTGATTTATTAATTTTGGTAACTTATTATTATAAAATTACTATAATCACTACGACGCGCGATTGATCGTTTGGCATACAAATATCGTTAATAAATATATAGAGTAATTATGTTAATGTAGTTTTTAATTTTTAAATCGAACATCTGTTTTATATTTTGTACAACTGCTATGAACTATGACTTATATCGTGAATTATGAATCTCGATAACTGTATATATACACCAAAGCAAATAAACTGTAAAAGGTTATAGAATTAATATGATTTGATTTCTTTAGAAATGTGTCTAGTTAAATACTTGTATAATTACTGTAAAACAACGAACACCTACATTTCAGCCAAATACTAGTCCAGTTATAGAATTAAATGTTACACAACAATGACCTATACAACTTAAATTAAGTAACGATACAACGAGATCTTGTTAAAAAAAAAAATACATTAGAACAACCAGTTAGGGACTATTGTTAACTAATTAAAAATTCGAAACTATAATAAGTGCCATTACCTAACCATATGGTATTGACTTGCAGACTTTTCTAACTATAAATCATATTTCGAAATACGATAAAATTAGGTAAAAATTAGATAAGTTAATTTAAAATCGTATCATCTTCGAACACAAATCGCTGTAGTATCTAAATGAAACCAATTAACTAATTATGTTTTTGTTTAATTAACGCACCCTGTATATAGGTATCTACAATCATTTAAATAAAACTGCAAATAATCAAAGCCAAATACTTTATCTTAAATTATATTCACCACCAAGGCCTCTTAATTTGACTTGTTAAAAATATTGCCAAAATTTTTTGCAAGCACTACTTTCATTTAAATATATTCGACTATTGTATACCCTTGATTTCAGTGCCATCTGTAGTTATCACCATTTCTAGTAATCCCAGATGGTGCCTATATTATATTTTTTTATCACAGAATTTATAACAATCTTTATTATGACGATAAATTTAATGAAATTTATTATTTTCAGTAAAAATACAGTACAACTATTTTTCGTATTATAGAAATACTATGTTTTATGGTTCCAATAACTCGTAAAAAATATGGTAAAATAACCCATTAGGTAGGTACCTATTATTTATAAATATAGGCCACTGATTATATTTAATTTGCCACTTTTCTTCTATTGTTTCAATTAATTGCCAAGTAAGTTATGTAAATGTGTTTCGTATAAGTATAAAATAAAATGTACAGTTTTTTATGTACAATTTAATCAATTTTATTGCAAATTTGAAACTCATTTATAATAAAATTTAAATTATTTTTATTTTTATTTTTCGTTCTCGTAATATTTACGTAAGTATACTTTATTTTTATCAGAACTAAATCGAAGTACATTTGAATATGATAATTTACGGCAGTAGTTTAGATGTTTAAAATAAAATAAAAATGTTCTTAAAGAAAAAATATTGACCTACGTGAAATAATTTTTTCGTTAAATATTTATTTTAAGTACCTGACCGTGAAATGTAAAGGAAAAAAGTACCTACTGCAGTCAATTTTACTAGTTTTTATTTTATTACCGTAATAAAACATCCATGGCCTATCTACGATGACCATTGACCAGCTCATGCCGTACAAGTCCAAAAACAACATGTTATCCACATCGGCAACTGGAGTAGGCCGTTGTTCTTCAAAATTGCAGCGTACCGTTTTTATATTAAATTCAGATAAAATCACTGTGAATGATTTAACCAGCACACGAAAAAGAAAAACCGATTGAACTGAAAACGGATTCTTCAATTCAGACGGAATTTCTTGAAAAAATACCTTATCACCTTTTGGGCTGGGTAATGTGAAACACGATTATCTTCAGTTTTCCTAAATAAAACACTCAATGTTTTACTACCATTTGTGAACTCTGCTTATTAGTTCAGGGAGAGTATTTTCGTCATACACGTTCATTAAAAATTAGTTACTACTTACTGCATGATAGACTTTCTGTGAGTTTAGACTTACCAGTTAATTTATCATCTGAGCGGCGAGGTTTCAAAATATTAAGTGCCGGTAAACAAGCCCAACGATCGCATTAAAATGAAATTTTGAACTTAATATTTTTTTTTTATTATTATTTACAATAATATGTACTGCACAATGCACATGCTGATCAAAATAAATAAATATTTCCGAATTCTTCTGTATTAAACTTTTCATACATTTTACTTGAACTCAACAGTCAACTTACTTTACTTTCGTGAATTCGTATGTACCTCATGTAAAAATATATGGTTATTTGACATTTGAGGGTTCTTAAAGTATAGTGGTGAGTGGTCAAGAGGTAAGTAAATGAAAAAAGGACAAGAAACGCTGTATTATAGGATTTATGCTTGGGCTATATTTTCGTGTGTTTTTTAATCGAATACGAATAACAGGCTTGTCGAAGCAATATTACCTTGTTTTCATCATTAATCAGTACTTATTTTTTAAACACTTTGCGCTGATTTCATATTAACGTATTTCGACAGAGGTTTGACCTTGATGCATTAAATTCACCTCACATCATTGTCACGTGAACGCCAACACAACAAACCCGAATGGCTGCTAGGTAGGTATATATTATTATTATAATCCGATTTACGATATCGAGCTGTTTAAAATATATTATAGCAATTATTGACGTACCTATTACGAACACTGTGCAATGTTTGGACGGACAATCACTGTCCACTAGTTCCGGTGTGACAGGAAAACGATACCTTCTAATAATAATATTATACCCTCCAGAGGTATAATTTTCCTACGCTAACAGTACCCCTCGTACAAATATCCTATAGGAAAGTAATACCTCCATGGGGGTATGAAAATCCTGGGAAATACATATCTCTCAAAATGACGTCATATCTGGGGAGGTATTAATAACCCAGGAAAATCGCACTTCCAGGGGGTATGAATATCCGGGGGTACAATTCGCCTGTTACATCGGCCTTGTGAGGCAAAATAGTGGAGAGATGTTTATACTTCGAGTTGACCCATATAACACGGACGTAAACATTATTTAAAAACGCTAGCTACAAAATATAAAAGAAAAGTTTTACTTTTTATGCAAGCTATGTAAAATCAGAAACGGATTATGAAATTGATATGGATTTTTGGACATTCTTATAGACTGATATATGTTTATAACATTAAAAAAAAGCATTTTTCATTGAAATTTGAAATTTGAAGTTTTTGCTTACAAAAGTACTTAAACAATATGCACGCCCTTTTGCGTTTAACAATAGTAAAAATATACACTTATCTTTTTATTATTCCTTTATTAATAAAAATGGTAAATTGTGTATGCCAACTAGATTAGGTCAAGTCAATCTCTAGCGAAAACTGTTAACATAAATATATATTATTTGGTATTTTTTTTTATATATAGGTACACTGCCAAATGTTCAAATTGTATAATACACATATGATCATTAATTCTAAATTATGCTCTAAAAAGTTATTGAATTGTACAAATCAATATGCTCTTAAAACTAAAAAGTAAAAAAAAAACCGCTAAATATGCGAAAATAAACACTATATTAAACTTTTGGTTGTCGTTGTTCTGTCATATTTTTTTGAAAATGTTTTCAAGATTACTAACTAATCAATTTAATAGTCAAAACAAAACACGCAAACGCAACATTAACTAAGCTTTTATTTCAAACTGGTCGTGATTTTTCTAGAAAACATTTATGAGAGATAAAAAATATTGACACGCCAAAAGTAAATAGGTAGGTTGAAATGTTCAAATTTATTCGGATAATAATTAATAAAAATATTTAATAATAATTCGTTTGAGATAAAATTGGTACATTTTACATTATAACATCTAATAAATGTTTAAGCGGACGAATAAATACAATAATCGCCTTGATTACGACGATCGTTTGCTATTATCGGTGAGCAATTATTACTTGTGGTACTTAGGTTAGGTACCTACTAACCTATGTTATTGTCGTTTACGAGTAAACATGTTAAACCAAACATTAATTCACTATAACGTATTGCAACAACGGTTGGAATATTGGTACCCATACATAAACGATAAGTCGTATTTGACGAGTAAATACAGCTGTTCAACAATGAATTCGTTTATAATGGTGTAGTTATTAGGTATTGATCGTGCCATTAATGATTATTGATTAGTTCAGCTATCAAGTATTCAAAAAAGTTTCATCGTTCATAATAAATTTAATGTTTGTCTGCTGCTGCAGTTGTTAAGGTCAGAATTATATGACGATCATAGATAATAAAGAAGGTACGTAAATACTGAATATGAATAATATGTATAGGTAGTAGGTGCATGTACCAACAAGTAGCTTGGGGTTATTTGTATGTACACGCTGGCGTTATCCATAAAAGTTTTTTTTTTTTTAGCATATGGCTCCGGCAAGCACAAAATAATAAATAGGTAAAATATATAAATTACAATAGTATAAACTAGAATAATAGTCATAGAACAAATTAAAAGGCTTAGTACTAATTAAATTATATAGTTATAAAAAAGTCAAAAGAAAGCAGTTAAAATTAAGAAGTGACGGGTTTATAATCGAATAATTTTAAACGATCGTTGAGTGGGCGATTTTAAATTATTTTAAACTTTAAATTAAATAAAAGATACTATGCTCATTTATCCGAAATCGTACAGAGGATGAGTCGCTCTGGGATCATCAGTGATCATAGATCATTTCAATATAAACTTGTATTTATTTTTTCAACAAGGATTTATGAATAGAGATAGTTCTGAAATTGAAAAATATTTAACTTGAAAATTTTCACTTTCTTTGAAATATTCATTATTGTTTATATTATTCAATAAATATGGTTTTATATGATAAAGATTGATTATTTACATACAATTTTCATATGTTTCATTGAATTGTATAACCCTATATAGTATATTTATAATAGATGTATCACTATATTCATATTAACTTATATATTTTATTTCACAATCAAATCGTCGTTACATATATGCATAGACGTGTGTACGGGGAAGGAGGCGGTAGGTCGCAGCTCTTACAACGGCATCCGGCTTTTTCTTTAATAAATGCATGAACATCTGATATCTTTATTATACTAGATTATTATTATATTTTTGCATGTTATTGAATTAAATGAATACTTTTTTTATAATTTAAAATTTAATATTTGACTGTGTACTATAGTAGTACTCAAATCTTATTGATTTCTTACTGATTCAGACCTTTTTAATGCGCCCCCCCCCCTCTGCGGACAAAGTCTGAGCATACCTATACGTATAGGTGCATATACACTTAAACATAAATATTTTTATTTTTTTGTTTAACATGAGTTTGCACACCTATTTTTAACAATGCTTGTGATGGAGACGAATATTATACCTACATTTGAAAAAAATAAGTAAAAACTGCCAATATAAACTCATCTGATAATAAAATAAATGAACTATAACAAACCTAACCTAACCTAACAGAAAATTTACAATTCGACAAAATTGAGTACCTATATCAGCCCTTAGGGTTAAATTAAACATTACTACCATACCTTTTATATTAATTTCACTGATGCTTTTTTGAAACTATACGATGATTACTTAAATGGTTTAAAGTGATTTACACTTAATTGCTATACTAAAGCAACTTCTAGGTCTAAAAGACTTTTTCAATCTGTTCAAATTGAAATTTCATTATTTTTTATGTCTAGTATAATCTAACATAATTTTTATTTATGCAATAAGTTACATTTTTAGTAAGTTTTTTTTTTAATAGCCTAATTTAAAATCGAACACGTTAAAGACTTTGTAATACATTTAGTCTATACTTAAAAAACTTGGAAATCCGAGTAAAATATATACAACACCTAATTTTATTCATAGTAGTTTTTAACTTAGCGGACGTCAACAAATTTCCCAGGCATCACAGTACTTATCTTTAATGAATTAATATGAATATTCGGTACAATTATTCAACTTAAAACGTTAATAATAAAAAGTCGGGTAAGTGGATGTGTCGCTCTGCTGTACGGTAGTTCAAAAGAAGTGGGTTACCACTATAATGGGTGATATTAAATTTGAGCTCAATGATATAATATCATATTGTATACGATAAACGATTATGAGCGGATACGGTTTGTCAGTCTATGATATTTTAAACTACATTAATTATAGGTAATGTTATTTTTTTTAAATGTAGTTACCTATAAAATAAACTCAAAATTAATCAAATCACTAATCAGATTCATTATGTACCCCACTCACTCAGTCATTAACAACATTATCTATAATGATTAGAATATAATATAAAAATATATATTTTTTTATAAAATTGAATACTCTGTAAACCAAGACATTCAACTCTCCGCTCAACATCAAGATATCATTTATACAAGTACAAAATATATATTTTTAAGCTAGTAAATTTTATAAAAAAAATCTAATTACAAAAACGTTATGTCAAAACGTTTGAGAATAGCAAATAAATAATATATATATATATATATTATATAACTGTGTGTGTGTGTGTATAATAATATGTACATACAGGATTAGTAATAAATCAGACATCCATTATTGGAATGTTACATAATACGTTGGATTTGTCGCACAATAATTTCAGTAGATATTAATAATATGTTTTAAGTATATTATATTGTTCAATAGGTCAACGGGGTGGAAAAATAAACACAAAATGTCAAAATATAATAATAATAATAATAAAAATACACACATGAATGGAATGAAGAATGCTCAGTAGCGCGACGAGGACGTTAACGAATCGACTTGGCATTATCGCACTTATCTTCGATGGCGTCTATATCGTGTATTACCAGTGCTTGTGTGTGCACTGTTAACATGATAATGATATTGTAATATATAATGTAGACGTGTGCGTTTGGAGAGTGTCACTATCAAAACGACATAACAATGCACTATAACACGAACGCGGTATCTATATGGCGTACATCAAACAGTCGATATCTCAGTAGTCTAGACAGGTTGGCCGTTCTATATTATACAAATCCCGTTGTGATATAATAATAATTTATTGACTTTGGAAAATCTATACCTACATATTATATTATATTATATCCACTATATAAATTATAATATTCATACGTGCTTATGCACACATTACCTATAGGTATGTAATATAAAGGTATCTATGTTATATTGACGAGATGCTGTATTGATGCATACATTAATATTATTATAGAATCTAGGGTAAGTGGATAGGTAGATGGTTATACGATCGATAGGAATAATTAATAATGCAACCACATGTTGAGTCCAGATAATCATATTTTTCATTTCGATTAAGATAAAAATAACAGAATAAAAATCTATTTGAATAAACATAAATGATTAACTGAACCTAAAAGATTAATCATATCGAAATAACAAGCCTATAGCCTATAACAAGATAATAAATAAGTTTCTAAAACGCAATGATTTAAAATTATATTTTTAATTGCGCCTATACTTTAGATTTAAAAAATGTGTCACTCATTCGCGCAGATAACATTTTGTTTTTGGTTGAGGAGGTTTTAAATGTACCTCGATTTTAAAGTCGTGTCGCTTCTAAAGTTATATAATTGTTTTTTTTATTTTAACTGGTAGGTTGCAATACTTTTTTGTCTATAGCATATATTTATTTCAATTCGTTACACCAGTAGATTTTATTTTTAATCGTAGGCTTTATTTTCAAAATTATTTTGCGAGTATTTTATATAAATAAATAAATTGAATAAATATAAACAAAAAAATAATAAAACCAGGAAAAACAATCAAATCGAGTTATTGACTTATTGTACGCATTGATATACGAATCATTAAATATTATAAAATCCATGTAATATTAATTTTTAATCAATTTCAAGCCTTAATTCCGTCCCACATGTAGTGTTTTAAGTATAAAATATTTTACATTGAAATTTTTTGTAACACAAATATTAATGATGATTATTTATTAAAAACTTAACTAGAAAAAGTCAAAAAGCCATCAATTATGAGTAGTTTATGATTGTTTTCCGTAATAGTATAAAATTGTGAAGATAAGTTATGACAATCATACATAAAAATAAAACTTATTAAAAAAAATATATATATATATTATTATTATTATTATTATAATACTGAAATATTTCATAATTTTAAATTTTCAAACACTGCTCACATGATGTCTAATATACAGCAGAGCAGTACCCAATTCTCCCTTTCTTTTATTTTTGTTAATTATAAACAATATAAACGTGTCTTTTGAAGGTTTTTAATGATTAGTGAAATCAGTTGTGGCGATCGAATAAAAAAAACACCTTATATACGCGTGATGGATAGGTAGTAAATGGCTTTACCTTAGGACCAGATTTAAACGCCATTATCTTTTTGACTCAAATATTTTTTTAACACTTTTTGAATAAACGAATACATACAAAATAAACTCGATTACTATGTAATACCAACTAACCAATCAGTTTTTTTTTTTTAGTTGTTTAAGTCCTGAATGCACAATACAATCGTTTTTGCTGATCTAGTAGTTCATAAATATGCACTTAAAATTAATACAATTATCTAAAAATTAAATTGTATAAAAATATGCTCTAAAACGCTAAAAGTGCTACAAATGCAAAATAATAGTTGAAGTTTTCAATTCTCTCTGATGTATGAAACGGCCGGATATCGTATTTGAAAAGTATTTCCTGGCTTCCTGGGACTCATCTCCGGAAAATAAAATGCGTTTCGCGCATTCAGTTCCGATCCATAGTCTTGTTGAAAATTTACAATAACACTTGTGCTCCCCATAATAAAACCCGAGATTATTTTAAGAACAATGTTTACTTCGCCCCACCACTGTATAATCGTTTTTAAAATAAATATGAATTTTTAGAATCGAATGAAGTCTTTTTTATTGCTCTGTTTTTTTTAGTTCTAACGTCATAAATGATTATTTTTAAAGCCACGGCGTCCTATGCGCATAAATGCAACTGCAGGGTGGAACAATAATTGTAAAACAAAAGCAAACATGTTTAAAATATGCCAAACTACTGACGTCTCATTGCACGTTTTATACGCTTAACGTAATAACTAATAGTTCAAAATGTCTTTAAAAATTTTATTAATCTGTGCATTGTGCAGTTACTCTCAACTTATGACTATGACCCCGGAAATGAATACATAATATACATACATATATATAAGTATATGCATTTTCCGGATTTTATACTATTCCAAGTGATGGACTGAACGATATAATATAATATATTATTAAAATCACTTTAGATTGTCCATAGCCATTGCTTCTATATATGTGAGAGTTAATGACAAAATATATAATCAGACATTAAGAATGCGAAATGTTTTTTATAAGGAGTACACTATTTTCTTGCTGTTACTGCGTGTTGATAATTTAATTTTTTCATCAAACAATTTTTGATATTGTCTGGTAACCGTTTGTTTCCATTCCGGACGTATTTCCAGCATATAATATTATAGTAACGATGTTTAAGAAAATGTGCTTTAAAGAAACGTTGTTTCAAATAAAATAAAAATTGAACGAAAGAATAACTGCGGGGGCGTGTTTTGTTTATATAACCATAATAATGCTGTAACAATATTATATACTAGTGGTTATCTAACCATAGTGGACGTAATAACATTAAAGTTTTATTTTTGAGAATACATGACATGCTTTGTCTACAGAAGAAATAAATGGCAATACGTTTTTGCGTAACATAAGGATAATTTTGCAATTTTTTCAAAAACTGTGCATAAAATGTAATAAAAATGTAAATATTTTTTGGACGTGAAATCTAAGAATTTCTCAATAATAATATTAATGGTGGAACATAAGCTCACATAAGAGAAGGACAATTTTTATATGTGAATAACATGTAAATAATAACCTGCTAAAAGTGGAACCTTTCTTATCATATTCAAATAGTTATGCGAGACTTAAAAGTTTATTCAGGAAACGATGAGTTTAGTAAAGCTGAAGACGAGACACGAGAATTAACACAGTGAGACATTCTATTCATCGTGTAAGTAATGTTATCTACAGTGTGCAATTCTCTCGATAACTAAAATTCGAAAAGTTTAAACTTTTGACTTTACAGTCATTTTAGCTTATTGTTATATATATTTGTATTTATAAAATGTAAAATTACATATCAGTCATTTTAGCTTATTGTTATATATATTTGTCATACTAATGTATAAATCTTAAAATAATGTTAATCTAATAGATGAATCATTATATTTTTTTGTCATGAATTAAAAGATCATACCCTCGTTGATTTTTTATAAATTGTAAAGTCATAATTTTTATATTTTATAAAATATATAATAATTATTATTTGTTAAAGCAAGACGTATATATACGTAGACGTAATACGGTACTGTATAACGCTATAATCGATAGAGATTAGAGAGCAGAGACTCGTTATGACTGATGAGTAGGTACACTGTAATAATTCGAATATTCGATAAAGACTCACGTAAAAACCAAATAATGAATTACCTACTGAAATAAAAATAAATGATAAAGAAGGTACTACACCACTACCACTAAATTGTAAAGATACTATAGAATTATTATTTATATTATATTATTAAATGTTCCTACCCAAAAAGACAAGATAATCTATTTTATATAACACTAGCTATATACCTATATAAATATATGCGATAAATTGACGCGCGACCAAATGTAGCATGCGTCGAAATTACACGCGACGAAATGTCGTATGCGTCCAATTGTCTTGCGACCAATTGACCGCGACGAATTGACGTGCGACAAAATTACCGCGACGAAATGACGGGTTACCATATAGTATATAATAACAACGATAATTATAATATTATTATTATACTTTGTAACGTCATGGCCGAATTTTGATTTGGTTAATTTGGAATTTATTTTATAGGTTCCCACATTTTTTTTTTTTTTTAATAATAACAAAATAATTTATATAGCTTAAAATATCCTAGATTGAAAAACCATCTACACTTAGATTCATTTTTCGTATGTAATATCTATATCATTGAATTCAAATTTAATACTATTTATTACAGTAAATTACTTGTACCTATAGCAGAGTGACAGCCATATACCTGTTTTTTTTTTTTATTTTATACCAAAAATTATTTTTTAATTATATTTAACAAAAATAAAATTGTGCGGGAATGAACAGTTTCTAATTTTCTACGTGGAATATTTTAATCTGAAACAATAATAATGAAATGTAGATACCTAAATATAATATTTTATAGAACGAAAATCGTAATTATAATGCTGGAAAACAAAATGCAGATTGCATCGAAATGCTAGCACTATTTATAAAGAGCTTTCTTCTCACTCTAATAATACATAATTATTATTTTAATGCAGATGAATTATATAAGGATTATATCGTATATAGGACTATATTACATTAACACATCAAGGTCGAAAATGTACAAACCTCGTCACGAATCTGAATTATATTATCTACTACAGATCATAGACTATACCTACTGCTGTGTCCAAAATTCCACATTATAAGTATACCTTTTTATAATTATTAATAATACTGCATTTTTTGTATTTTATATTTTCAAACCTAATTCATCTTAAACATCAAAATAGTAATTCTTAAACCTTGGTAGATAATATCCATCTATCATGGATATAATCCGCGTTTAATCGACAATCATTTCTAATTATACCTACATAGCTAAATATGTTTAAATGAAAAATATATGTTAACATTTTAAATTTAGAACCCTAATTACCTATAACATTGGATAGAAATAGTTTTATAATAGTATAACATTAAAATGAACTAATATAAATAATGATACATTTACAATGATTTTTAATATATATTATGACAAATATAAATAACTCTTTTAGTATTGTATTTTAATTTTTGGCGTAACATAATAAATAACTTTTTAATATTTAATACTAATTTTTGTCGTATTCTGATAAATATAAATGATATGAATACCTAACTATTTTTGATATTGTATTTAAATTCTTTAATTTTTTGTTCTAATATCATAATTATTTTTCTTTTATGTCTCAACATTTAAACGTAAAACGGGTTACGCCTATCATTATGTACATGAGTACCATTTTTTCCAATACAAATATTTGTCACCCGATATGAGGAGTAGATATAAGTAGTTACAAAGCAGCAGATGATTTTCTTGTATTATCTATACTTACTATATAATAATACATAATGCATAAATAATTTAGGGTCAGGATTTTTATGAAAAAAATATTGTTAAATATGCACTTATTTATGCATTCAAAAGTTTTTTTTTTTTTTTTTTTTTATTAAGAAAGACAATTTACAATCTGTATACAATAATTACAATAAGCAAATAAGATAAAAACAGAATAAAGTAGCATGAATGACGTGATGAGGAAGAAACTCAATGGCAACACCTCCTTTACTCATTTAATAAGTCTCTACACCATTTTCGCTTTAATCTGCGTGGTGGATTTTTTGTGAGGGTGAGGGAGGACATGTGTGATATTAAAGTATTGTTATGAGTACTTAAATTTTGGTGGAAACGTTTATACATTATTTTGGCTATTTCAGTGGTAGTTAATATGTTTAAGTCATTGTGTAAGGTAGAGTTTGAAACGTACCAGGGGGCTTTGGTTACTAACCTTAGCGCAATTGATTGAAAAGCCTGAATTGGCCTGATGTTCGAGGGTTTGATTGGGCCCCAGATTGCTATTCCATAAGACCAGACTGGTCTTATGATTGACTTACATATAATAAGTTTGTTTTGGAGTGGTATTTTGGTGTTGAGGAGTGGTCAGAGGAGGTGAAGTCTATTGTTCGCTGATTTTCTTTTTTCTTTTAGGGGGCCCCAGGCCTAAGTATTTTATTTCGGTTCAGACAGGGATGGAGGCGTTGTTCATGATTAATTGAGGGCATTCGCGGGGAGATTGTTTTAATGTGAAAGTAACTTGAACAGATTTGTCAGTAACTATTTTGATTTTCCATTGTTTGGCCCATTCGTCTATTTTATTAGAATGATCCTGGAGTGCAGCTGAAGCTAGGATAGGATTTGAACTAGAGGAAAGAATAGCTGTGTCATCGGCGTATGTTGCAAGAAGGGTGTTACAAGATTGAGGAATATCTGCTGTGAATATATTATATAGATTAGGGGATAAATCACTACCCTGCGGAACTCCAGCATAAATTGAGTGAGTAGATGAGATATCGTTACCCTGTCGTACGACAAACGAACGATTTTGTAGATACGATTTTATAATAAGATAGTAGGGAGTCGGTAAAGATTTAATTTGTATAGTAAGCCATCTTGCCAGAATTTATCGAATGCTTGAGCAATATCTAAAAAAAAGTCCAGAACAGTATTCTTTGTTTTCGAGAGCAGTTGAGATTTCGTCGGTAAGACGATGGACTTGATGAATTGTTGAGTGCCTATTTCTAAATCCAAACTGATTATTTGGTATGATTTGGTTGTTTTGAAGGATGGGACGTAGTCTTTTCAGGAGGGCCTTTTCAAAAAGTTTACCAAGAACTGGGAGTAAACTTATGAGACGGTATGATGAAGATAAGTGTTTAGATTTATTTGGTTTGGGTACAAGTATAATGACTGCGAATTTCCAGATTTTTGGGAAGTGAGATAATTTTAGTCAATGGCGTAGTTACGGGGGGGGGGGGGGGGGGGTGTAAGGGGTTCCCCCCCACCACCACCCAAAAAAAACTTTTTACATTGGTATTTTATCTTCTGTGATACTGATTATTTTTAAAGTAATCATTTTTTTGCATTTTTCGATGATAGAATTAATACCAATTTGAAACAAAATAAAAATGACGTTTAGTTTAACTAATAACTTGTAATTTGTGTCATAAATATATTTTAAAACCCCTCCCAGAAAAAAATCGTATCTACGCCGCTGATCTTAGCATAGAATTATATATGTGGGTGAGCAATGTTATAGTTTAGAGAGACAGATTTTTCAGAATTTTATTTGTAATGAGGTCATTTACAGGTGCCTTGCCTGGGATAGTTTTTTAATTATAAACTGAATTTCACCAGGAGAAGTGGGTTTAGCCGGTATAGACTTAGGTAGGGGAGCTGTTAGAAATCGTTAAATTTTGATAATTGAATCGTTTTCGGGACCGGTGCACAAATGATGTTGAAATGTTTCGGCCAATTGAGAGGCAAACACATTTGCTTTGTCTTTGTCTGTAATAGCTATAATAGCTAGTTGACCGGTTTCCTGTCTGGAAGGTGGGATTTCGTCTCTGTGACTGGTGAGCATTTTGGTTGCTTTCCAAAGAGAGCCGTTATTAGGTTGCAAAGATTTTATATTTAATTGAAATTGTTCAGATTTGTGGTTATGTAGTTTATATTTCAAAAGATTTGATAAAAAATTTAAATTTTTTTTATGACTAGGCAACCTTGTACTTTGCCATTGGTCTCGAGCATGATGTTTATTAATTATTAGCTGTTTTATGTCGGAAGGTAGGTTCCGATTGTTTTTCCCCACGAGTGCTTACGGTATGCAACCTAATTTGTAATGATGCTGATTTGTTTTCATGTCTCGTAACTGTATTTGAATGAAAGCTATATCTTTATTTTCGAGTTGAAACCATTTTTATTATCAGAGTTTGAAACCTTTTCAGGTTTCGTTTTTTGTATACCTTTTTTAGTATTAGGAAATTTTGGTTTCGGTTACGGTTACGGTTTCAGTAAATAAGTCGCATTTACAATTTGTACAATAAAAAAAAAGTTACGATAAGTAAATAGGTGAGCACAATGGACATGATGATGTGGAGAAGATAGTTATCCAGCTAGGGAATCCTTAAAATCGCTATTTAAAATTTCAAAATTTTAAATTGAATCATAATAATGGTTTTTAATTTTTTCTGATTTTGTTTTTGAATTTAATACCGTTACACAATTTTTTTCTGTTTCGATTTTAAATTGCAATACCGGTTTTCAATTTTTTTCAGTTTTGTTTTTGATTTAGTTTTCGGTTTCGAGTTTTAAAGGTTTATACAGGCATCAAGCCCGACAAGCCCTGATATAAGCCTTGATGTATTGTGTACCGTACCTCTAAATTTAAAGTCTTGAACCTATATATATTTTTTTTGTTTCTGTTTTTTGATGTTTAGATTATTATTACTTATTATTATATATTTTTTTGTTAAAGGGTTTGTCCTGTATAAATGTTGATCAATAAAAAATAAAATAAATTCACACCCGATTTTTCTAGACACGTGACGGTGTCTATTATGTGTTGGAATTTTGAATTATCAATTATTATAGTGGAAACGCAATACGCATAACATTATAACAAGCGAATACAACGCAGAGTGACGTCCATAAATGTGAAAATTCTATTTTTAGAGGGGGGGCTGAGACTCTATCCTTTCCAAGTGAAAACACCGAGTTAATATAGTGACTGATTATAGGTGGTTTCAATTTCAGTACATAAAATGGGAAGAAAAAACATCGCGGTAGAAAGCGCGCAACGCTCGCAACGAGTTCGTTATCACTCCGACGGCGGTGGAACGTTGCGCAGTACGATGATGGCGGCCGTAGCGTTGGGACTGCTTCAGGCGGCGGCGGTGGCGATGACGGCGATGGCGACTGCTTCCGGTGAGTTCCGGTTGACCGTCTTGCACACCAACGACGTGCACTCACACTACGACGAGACTTGCCTCGATGACCAGGATGACGGCGGCTCGTGCGGCGCGGCCGGCGGCTACGGCGGTTTCGCCAGGTTGCGCGCCGCGCTGGATACCGAACGGGCCCGGGTGGCCGCGGATGGCTCGCCGTCCGCCGTTATCCACCTGTACGCCGGCGACACGTTCCAGGGAACGCGATTCTATGACATGCTTCGATGGCAGCCGGCCGCCGATCTGGTCGGCCATCTCGGCGTGGACGCCATGGTACGTGACACAACCCGCGCTGGTCATTGACTGGACGTGTAATTGAGTTAAAAGTTAAAATATTAATTTTTTAAAAACTTATCGAATCGACTTAACCGGTTCGGAGCTTTATTTGACTTGATCATCTCAACTCGTTTGATCCTCTATAGTATCTACTGGTTATTAAGTTATAGGTTGATTTCAATCAGGTTGATACTTTTAGACGTAACTATATAAACTTTACATAAACTTTATTGATTTGCCTCTGAGTTAAAATCAAGGACTGGAACATTACCGAAATTTACCAGTTTTTGATCAAAACTTTTTGAAAACCGAAACCAAAATCAAAATTTTGGTGTATAGGTTTTTTTTGGGGGGTTCCAAAATCCAAAAGATATTTTATCCATTGTAATAAGAAGTATAATAAGTTACAAGGCAGTTATTAGAAATAGCTAGGTCTAAGATTTATGTGCAATAAACAATGATGAAATATGCACTTGTTTTATTAAAAATATACAAAAATAAACCACATAAATATTATTAAATAACCATTAACCATTTTAAATAAATATGTTGAAATGCACCAAAAATATTTGTTGAAATGAACACTTAGGTAAGTATTACTAAAATATTAAAAATTCTAACTTCTATTCAAATGAATTACTTGGTGTTATCAATTTTCACAAGTCAACGACTTTGTGTTTGATTTTAATAAATAGAGCGTGATATTCATTAAACCAATCAAATATGCGGTAAAAAATCTTAAATATGCATAAGAACTTTGAAACATGCATGGAAAATACAAAAATGCGCATAAAAAATAGCAAAAAAAATGTATTTTTTGAACATTTAATCAAAACAACATATTATTTAAAATTATGGAACCCTCCTATTAATAATTTAACTATTTTTTTTTTCTGAAATAATGTCAATAGTGAATAGTTATAATCGATATTTCATTATATTTGTTATGTATTTTATTTTACCAATTATTAATCTAAGGTTTAAATCTTTGAAAAATCCATCTATATCTAAAAGTATGTACACGTTAATGTATTTTGACATTAATCGAAACTAAGCCTTTTAAATAGAAAAAAAAAAAACGTTTCATTTTTAAAATTGTTATGGTATGAAACGAATTTTATGCTCACTTAGCATATTATACAATCAACCAGAATAAATACGCAAATGCATAGGAATAAGTCAGTGCTCTATTTATAAATTCGTATATTTATTAGATAACATATGACGTAATTTTCGCATTTTTAAATTTATTTTGATTTATTTCTAACACATTTTTAAATTTACTGTTAACTTTTTCAACAATGGGTCCTTACATCCTTTGTTTTAGCTGAGTTTAAATTTAGTGTTTTCAACGGCTTCCAAACTCTTAAACGAGGCATTTTCTAAGATTAATTAAATTACTTTAATGTATTTTTGTACAGCGATGAAATGAACTGCAACGAAATATACTATAAAATTTGCAGTTTTTGCATTTTATAGTAAAGTTAAAGTATGCAAAAAAAAATATTTTTTTTTTTTTTTTTCAAAATATGCTAAAATATTCATTTTATCAAAAATAAGTGGACAAATTTAAAAAAAATCAATTTATCTACCTCATCATGACCTGATTCAAAGATATCACTAACAAAAGTTAGCAATAAGAAGTTGCAAAAAAAACATACCATCATCGCATATAAATCCTAGCCCTTGAATAAAAAATAGTTATAAAATCGTAGTTCTATAAAAATTTATGAATACTGAGAATTATTATTACCTATATCAAGTTTAATGTGTTCAATAGAATCGCTGGGAAAAAAAAATCCAATTTATAATTTCCATGTAATCGATAACGAACACGGTACTTGGCGTTTAATGATTATTGAATTAAAAATCGCAATTCGCAATAGCTCACATACATCATAGACCTAGATTATGGGGAAACCAATAATATTTCATAATTATATATGAAAACAATAACATGTCTATTGCCTTATATTAGGAGCAATATTATACTCATATATTTGGAATATCAATAATTAATTATAACTAATGGGTTATTTGAAAAAAAAAAAACTCAAACAGTAAGTTTACTAAAAATATAACATATTTTGGATTTTATATTGATATTACAATTAGTGTTTGAAGTATGAAATATTTCATTTAAAATATTTTATTTTGAAATATTTCACAAAAACGAGAAACATTGAAATTTTTTCTAATGCAACTATAAATGATAATTATTAATCAATGACGTAACCAAAGAAAACCATCACTATAATAAATAAATAGTTATTGTTTTCCTTAATGTTATAACATTTTGAAGGTAAGTTATGATAATTATATTACGTAAAAATAAAACTAAATAAATAAATAAAAATATTATTATAGGTATTGAAATATTCCACGAAATGTTCAAACGTTAATTATAATATAATAACTATATATTTTATGCATTTTTTTACCTATCCCTCTGGTTGATTATAATAAAATAATTAATTTATAACGAGATTTATGTTTTAAATGTTTGTCTATTAGTTTAAATTTTAAATATTATATTAATATAATAAAATAGTTAGGTGTCTAATACTTAATTATATTTTGAACATATTATTATTTAGCTTTTGCTAGCCATATAATACATGTATGAATAAATGAACAATTTTTATCCATCAGTAATGCATTATTGATGTTTACAAAAATAGAATTGCATACACACATTATTACACTGCTTCGTCTATTTCTAAGGATTAAAGCTTTGTTTGATAGTAATTTTTTTTTTTGAATTCTTATAATGTTTAGAATTTGATGGCTTAGTGAAACTTCCATAAATAGTCACATGAATATTATAGAATAATATATCTTATTATTTTTTATAGTTTCTGGATTAATATTATATCATATATCACATTACACAAATTCTGTAATAGATAGATACTAGAGATCCCTATTAGCTATTACAGGTGTATTTAAAATAAATTAAGATAGGGCACACCCACATCATCCACCAACACCACACGAAGAGAGAAGATCCTATAATATTACTCGTATTTATAATTCCATGTGTTTATACACGAACATTTCAATTATACGTTTAAAATAGTAGTAGCCAGTAGTAGTCTACCATAGTAGATACAATTAAATACGATTATCATAAATAACAGAATGTTATCTTTTTTTTTGCACAGTACTTAATTAATAAAAATCAAATAAAAAACAGAAAACAAATAATTAAAACTGGTATTAATTGAAACTTGATATTTTTGAAAACCTAAACCGAAAAGTTAGGTTTTTGAGAACCGAAACTTAAACCAAAACTAATAAAACCATAATGGTTCCAGTCTCTTTACTTCTAATCAATTTATATTTTATTTTACTATTCCCAATCAAGTTAATAGCTTAATTAGAAATGTTCTAATTTAAAAAAATAAAATAATTTTTGTGAGTTTTCTGAAAACCTACCTAAACTATAACTTATATTTCTGAAATTATTTATCATCCATATAATTTTGTTGTCATATGCTCAACTAGTATCATTTTTTTATTTTATCAGGTATTATTGTTTTATCTATATATAGTTCACCGTCGGCATTGAATACCTATTAAAGCTTTATAATTTCATAAAATCTATCGTTTCAAAATATTTTATGAAAGTTTCGTGAGATATTAATTCATCTTTATGAGTAACACAAAAATAATGAGAATATTTATTTTTAAATTTATAAATGTTGCATGTGTTAACAACAGAGGATACTTACTCAAGTGAAATCGTAATAAAAAATGTTATACAATACATTGTACAAATAATGATAAGTCTTCAAGTTCAATCAAACATGCATTATAAGTCAATTCGTTGTTAATTATACGAAAGATGCATGACATTAATGACCTGTTAAGTGAAATAACTTTTGCTCTAATCAACATTTAAAATTTTCAAGGACAGTATAAATATTTTATTCTTTTAAATTGAGAATACTATAAATGCTAATTGAATTAAATTTTTTGTGAACAAATTCAAACGCAAAATTTTTTTATCTCTATTTAAAAAAAAAAAAAATGTTTGTAGTAAAAATTTATCAAATTCAAGTAGATAGCTTATTTTTTCTAAGTTTTTAGAGTAAATTCATTACGTTACATGTTTTTAAAAATATTCTTATTATGAATTTTCAAACTTAAGTAAACCATAAATAATTTTTTATTCATATATTTTTCAAACTTATAGTTATATGAGTTTGTAATTTTTGATTCGTCAAGTTTTTTTATGACACTGTTTTATACATAAATAATATAAAATTTTTTCATTTGAAAAAAAATCCATCTAAAAAGCTGATATTTTTTTTTTAAATCGACGCAGCTAAATACTTCATTAATGGTTACTTCAAAATATAAAATTTTTAAATGATGAAACTGCACACATTTCATACTTCATTACTTTAAATAAGTTGTTTTACAATTATTATTATACATCTGATATACTGAGTATTTAAATTTATTTTATGTTTATTCTCTCAAACAGATAATGAGGCCTATAATAATAAACAGGTTCGTGTGAGGGGCCCGTGAAACATATATCTAACAAAATTGCAATGAATTAATGAGCACACATAATATAAACTAGTTAAATGAGCTAGACTAGAATTGTGTCCGTCTTAATCTAAATGACTACATGATTTGCATCCAGCCTTATCTAAACTAGGTACTATATGAATTGTACGTCCGGTTGTGTTTAAACGATTACATAAACGTACCATAAAGCATTTAATAATTTTTGTTTGGTTTCTTGAAATATTTTTTTGGTCGGTCTCCCATTTTTAAAACCAGATGAAGAGGAGAATTATTTTACTAACGATATTGTATTAATTTTAACCAAAGGTGAAATAATATTAATAGAACAGCAATTTTTCGATTATATGTTAAATACATACATAAAGCCTGATTATGACTTCTCCATTTCTGTGTGGGCGGTGTATTCACGTTCTGTAATTCAAACTACGAATAGTTGTGAAGCCTTTCACTTCAAGTTTAATAGTATATTATGTTTCATTCAGCACTCCCAAATATATTCCGATTAATAGATGTTTTAAAAAATATATATAAAAATAGACTTATATTAAACAATGAAGTATTCGCGTGTATTTAAAAACGAAATATGGTACCTATGTGAAAAAGAAAATTATTTAAGACAAAATATGAAAGTAGACATTTAACCCGTCTCGATTATAGAATTGAGAAAGTATCATTCAAGTTTTTACCGTACAATATAGGGCAGTGGTCGTCAAGGCCGTATATGGGGGGGGGGGGGGTTTAGGGGTTCAACCCATACATTGCCAGTTTCGACTTCTACGCCAGAACGTACATTTTCAACCATGAAAAGATTAAAAAACTATTTACGCAACTCATCAGGCCAAGAACGACTTACAGGTTTAGCTCTTTTGAGTGTTCATAGGCAAATTCATATCGATCCGGCTGAAGTTATTGATCGTTTCGCCAAAGAAAAAACCGACAAATAGATTTTGTGCTATAAAATATTTTTAAAATTAATAATTGTATATAATATAAATTTACTTTAAAATAATTAAAATGCATTAATAACATAGTAAAATGTGATTTTTTTTTAAATAAATGTTTTTTTAATTACTTAAAATGAAAATATTATTTGATTTAAAACCCCCCACGAAAATTTGTTCCAGCTACGGCCCTGGTGGTCGTTTTTGACCTCTTATTGAAATCAGTGCGGGGATGAAAATATAAAGACAGAAATAGTATAAACGAATAATATAATATAGTATGATAACCTAGAAATATCATCTATTTCTAGTATATAATACATACAATATACAATCTGTAGCTATTGTTTCAGTAGCCATTTTTATGGACAGAATTTAATGTTTTTTGTAGTTATAAGATACCGTGAAACTTAAAAGAAGTTTAAATAAGATTTAGTAGTGGTTTTGGGAACAACGGTGCTATTTAATTAATACCTAGACGGTACTTAAACTATACCTAGCTCAACGATTTTTAATGAACAATACGCATATTCCAAATTTCATTGTTTAAAAAAAAGTTATTTATAAATTATTATACGTATATACCTATTATGTAATAGGCATGTGTAAATGATCCCATAATCTGTAGCCATAATAATAATTATCTTAACGACTATAATGATTCTAGCCGATAATCTTTATATTATTTTTTTTTTAATTCGAAAACATACATACATTTTAATATATATATATATATATATATAGGTATTTGTGAACAAAATTCATAATAAAATAATAATTTTTGTACAGAATTCTACAATATGTAATCTACACATGTCATATTTTTAAACGTTTAGAATTTCAAGTAATATGTTGGTAATATGGTAAGTCAGTACAGTGATTATACAATCTATAGATACAAAATTACTCCACTAAACATATTATTACAAAACGATTAAAAGATTACCTGGAACACGTTTCCATAATTATTTTAAGAATATTGACATTTCTAAGTTTGAAATTTCTTAGTCAAATATATATATTACTCGAAACCCTATGCAATAGCATACAATGTCGGTTTATATTATGTTTAATGACTTTTAAAATTGTTTCCATATAAAAATCATAATATTACTTTATGTGACATTTGTTTTATTCGTTTACATTTACACTAGAAATTCTTCTTAAATATCTAGTTAATTTCCCTTACAATATTTCCCATAATTTCTCATGGTAATGAATAAAATATTCGTCTGGGTTTATGAACAATCAATTTTAGGTAATAATATAATTACCCCGAATATTGCAAAAAAACAAATTACTTGATTTACACATTTTTACCATCAGAATTTGTTTTAATATAATATTTACAAATTGTTATTTTTTAATTTTGCAAACTTTTTTTTTTTTTGGTGTTATAATATTGATTTAAACAATAGTTATTTCGTTTTCAGTTCATTCCGTTACAATCTGTATGTGTATAGACATCAGTCAAAATGGTTAGAATGTTCATATAGGAAAAAAATATTAATAACATTTTCCACGAACGGCTACAACTGTCGATGAGGGAAGGGGTGGGGGTTTGAAGGAGTGTATGAGTTGAAAAGGGGTTGTATATATATTATATATAGATACAGTTGAACGATGCGTGATCCTTATATTTGTATATATATTATATATAGATACAGTTGAACGATGCGTGATCCTTATATTTGTATACTATATTATGTATGCGGAGTGGTGCACAGTGGAGCTTACGATATTGCAATATATACGTTGGCATTTTTACATTTATTTTTCGATTAACCTTTTCTCGGAGCCTAATCCAAGCGTATTATAGTAGCGATGCGATTCTGTGAATTGGAAATCCAATACGCATTGCATCACAGATGAGCTTTTCAGGTTCTCTGACGAGTTGGTCATGATAATGGTATATAACGTTCAATATAATATCAAACACTATAGCTTCTGACTCGTTATACAAGTCTAGGAGAAAAACTTGCAGATTACTCAGAGCTTTCCACAGGCTCAGTACCGGAATTAATAGAATTAATAGTACGTGATACAATTATAATGGACATAATATGCCAATACGAATAAACTCATTAGTTGCCTGTAGAATTTTGTTTGTTGAATATCATTTTTTTTTCTTCTGTATAATCGATACACACATTTGAAACCAAAACATTACATTATGTAACCTGACTGTGTCAAAAATTTACACCGAAAAATCCCATTGAAAATTATCTTTCAGTTTATCCCAAATTTTCCAATTTTCCGAGCATATTTTTCAATTTTTCCCTCCGTTGAAACTTTATTTGAAAAATAACAAAAAAAATGTTTAAAAGAAATGAATTCAGCTTTTCCTGATTGATGCATTTACCAACGAAGAGCTTTCATTTTAAAGATTTCATTGATAGACTATAATATAAGTAATTGTCTTTTCCATATCAAAGATTTGTTTCATATAATATATAGAAATTCGTAAAAAATGTATGTCACATAACGAACTTTAATAGTTAGGTAGGTATATAATATGTAACCAAACAATGGTGATAAGTGATCACCATTGTTTGGTTACATATATTATATTGGTTATCACTGATAACCCAATAAATTCAAATAATTATTTTTCATGAATTGGATTACGAACATCCATATGTTATTATTATTATTTTTTTTTTAATAAGCAAAATTGGACTAATTATTTTGAGAAAATATCTAAAATACGTTTACATTACAAGACTGCATATGTACTAACCATAATTTAATATACTAGTAATATATTCTTAAAAATAAAGGAGGCTCGTCCATTCATTCTTTTTTTTTATTTGCTTGGATAAAGGGCTGAAAAACTTTAAGTTGTACTTTTGAAATAAATGGGTATATTAAAAAGTAAACCAGAAATATGACATGGTAATAACCGGATACCGACATTCATCTCATTGTCATATTTATAAATAATATATATGTTACTATATATATATATATATAAATATAGGGTGATTTTTCTGCTTTTAACTCGACGATAAATCATTGTAGGTAGTCGGAAAAATGGTTCTGATTTGAGCTTTACTTTTTTAATTTATAATAATGTTAATTACGATAGTATAACATGTTTAACAATCGTAAAAACATAAATAATAATATTATTGCCGTCCACGGGGTGAATAAAATTAATTTCATCATTATGTATTCGAGAATTGAATAGTGAACACTGAACACATCACAAATTTGGTATATATTTTTTTGTTTAAACGTTTTCCGTTATAGATAAATGACTATCAACCAATGATTACTATGATTATGATTACGGAATGTAATGTCCTAAAAATTCTAAATAACACACTAAAAAAATGAAGGTAAAATGTTTTTTATTTTAAATTAATTTATCATAAATTTTAAATAATATTTTATTAAATTAATTTAATTGAAATACAATCTATTAAAATAATTTGTCCATAGGCTAAACTTCCACTTTGATTTCTTTCAACCTGAAAAAAATAATTATTGCCTTGTATTTTTTTAAACAATTTTGATAGATTTGGACTATACCTATATTAAAATCCACCTGTATCTACACTCTATACTGAATCACCAGTGATTGTTTAAGATCTTAAATAAAAACGGTCTGTTATCCGCTAGTAAATTTGTATAGATTGAGAAGCTCCTTTCAAGGTTTACCGAAATGACAGATTAACATATCATAGTAATTCTAAATATACTTAGCCACGCTGTCCTTTTTCTACGATACGAAACATGAGTAGATCATATTTTATTGTTTGTAATACAAAAAAATCCAAATACATAAATAAACCAACTTTTAAAAATGCAATAGGTATTAAAAAATAAATAAATTTAATGAAATCTTATAAACCGATTTAGAATATTAAAAAGATATTGGTATGGTCTATTTTATACTTATTATATAATTTATAATAGGGATTTTTAATTTATTATTCATTGTCATAATATTATCTCTGAGACTATGATAGCCTATAATATTTCCTTTATAGATGCATGGTTATTACTTATTAAGCTCGAAAAAAAATGTTACATAATGAATGTATAGACAATATGCATTTAACTTGTTAAAATAATATTAGTACTATTGAAAACTGCATGGAATATAAAACTATTATATTTTAAATGGTTATAACTTATAGGTAAGTTTTAGTTGGTTAGTATTACCATCTAGTTAAAAGTTTTAAATATGTACTATTACAAAATAAATAAACAAATATTTGCAGGGATCCATTTCAATATTTGAAGAAATGTGAAATTTTCAAATTTGAAATATTTCAAACTGAAAATTTCATGTAAACCCTAAATTTTAATTGTAAATAATATAATAATATATCAAATATCACGATCGTCGACTAACAATATTGTGGTTTTAACTTTTTCTCACAGTGCTTGGGAAACCACGAGTTTGAAGATGGACCAGAAGGGTTGGCGCCGTTTCTTAAGTCCAAAAACATAAGTTCTATACCGATTGTCGTGGCAAACATCAACATCGAAGGGGAACCAAGTTTAACGAACATTCAGCCGTCCACGGTCCTGACGGTCGGAGGGCACACTGTAGGCGTGATAGGTTACCTGACACCGGACACGGAAGTAAGCACCAGTCAATTGTTTCGTTTCTATATCATAAGGATATATTAAAGTGTGTATTTATATGTATTATATAGGTACTGTTTCCATGCAGTATTATTATACCACCATTAAGGTATCCGTTATTGTTAGGTAGTTACCTACATTACGTATTTCATTTTACGATTGTGTTCTTTGTTAGTAACTTTTTTTTTAAAGGCAGGTAAATGTATTACACGCAGTTGAGTCTCAATAACTCGAATCTCGAAGAGAATAGATATTAATTCAACTTGAGTATTTTTAGAGTTATATACATATTACACAACCTAAAAACATTTCAAGTGGCAATAAAAACCTTTGAGTAATCGAAATGTCTTAGAGAAATCGAGACTCGGCTGTATACCTAATGTACAGGTACATCGAGCATTGATAAATATGGCTAAGAGGATGACAAAAGTATTATATTTCTAATAATAATCAAAGTCGTTTATTTTTTTTTGTCCGTTGGCTTAGTATTATTTTTTTCTTATTTTCTTAAATTGTTATTTAATCTTTTTCGGTTATAAAAATATCCATTATAATATTTATATTATGTATAATATAAATTATACTTACTTTTTTCTCAGTTATAAGTAGTGTTTGAAGTATGAAATATTTTATTTAAAATATTTAATTTTAAAATATTTCACAAAAACTTAAAACATTGAAATCTTTTCTATTACAAGTATTAATGATATATTTATCAATAATCTAACCAAAGAAAACCATAATTATAATGAGTAAATAGTCATTGTTTTCTCTAATGTTATACGATTTTAAAGGTAAGTTATGATAAATTTAATCAAAAAAAAAAAAAAATATATATATATATATTATTATTGTAATTTAAATGTTTCACAATTTTAAATTTCATGAAATGTTCACACATTAGTGTTATAACAATACCAATAAACATGATATTTATGATTTTTCAATTTTCCTTACAGAAGAAAAATATTGAGAGTAAAATACTGAGATGATACGTTTTTCAAAACTTTTAAATTAATTTGTGTAAAAAGTAGATAAATTACTATTTTTGTATAAATTATCAACCGAAATATTTTTTCAATTTCAACATTCGTTTTTAATATTATAAACGAATAATCGACGTGAACATTTTCAGGGAATCCTTCTTTATAATAGTATAATACCAATTTAATTATAATAATACATTATAATGTATTAAAACCACTTAAATCTTATTACTGCAGTTTACGAATAAGCTGGGCAGGGTCCGGATTACCGACGAAGTTCAAAGCGTCAGGACCGAAGTGGCCAAGTTGAAAAACGCTGGGGTGGAGTTCATAATAGCGCTGGGGCATTCGGGTCTCGAAATGGACAGACGAGTGGCCAGAGAAGTCGACGGCGTGGACGCAGTCGTCGGAGGACATTCACATTCGTATCTGATCAGCGGTAAGTCAATTGTAGTTATTAGCGAGAGCAACCTAAGATTGCAGGGAATACTTTATGTTCCCTAAAAAATTCACTTAATATTTTTTTTATTTCAAACACGTTTATAGCCATATTAATTTTTTTTATTAGTTATAAAAAAAACTGGTTTGCAAAATTTAAAAATTAATACGCGGAATTGTAATCTAAAAAAAGAATTATTGTTTTTTTAATTAATCATCATCATTTGTAATTTTGATTTTATCATCTTACGAATTCGTTTGACAAATTAAGATTAATATTACTCGATGAGGTACTTACAATCTTTGTTAGACAATCTATATTTATTATTTTTTATATTTTTTTATCACAACATTTATTATAAAACATGGTATACAGAGTAATTTGTAAAGCATAATAACCTCATTGCAATATAACATGCATTTATTCAAGTTCTGTTTTCGTTAAAATTAAAATTATTGATTATAGTTAAAGACCGTATTATTTTTGAGTATTTAGATTTTTGACTGCTCATAAAGAATATAAAACTTTAGCTTTTCAGATCAGAACCTAAAAGAAGTTTTAATGCAAATTGTAAATCAGGGGATTTTTGAAAATTTGGATGTAGTGTAATCGAAATTTGAACAATAGGGTTTAGGGCAGTTTTTCTTACAATACCTACTGAGAACAAAAGACTTATTATGAATATTATTTTATAAATAAGCTTTATTATTATAATTAAGAATGCAATGTTAAATATTTGTTAGTGATTATTATAACTATTAGTGTGTTAGGTTAGGTATCGACAGAAAAATGATCTTATTAAAATGTTTGTAGGTACTAAGCGTAATTGGGCTTAATAACAGCTTACAAAAATTAAAAAAAGATGTGATATTAGATCTAGTATTTATTAAAATATTAAAATGGTACCTGGACTATTTTTAGAAATTACCAATGTTATTAATATATTAATTACTAAATTTCCAAACCACTATAGCCCTCTCATATATTACAAAATTACAAACCCATTATCCTTAGCACACAAATTTAGATAGGTAATTCAAAAGTTCTGGTACAAATTTTGATTCCTAAATGGACTTTAAGCTGAGGAAGAAGAAGGTGTTATACCTAGAATATTGTGCTGTGATACGCGCGAGAGTGTTAACTTTATAATATATACAGCAAGCATCGTCATCATCATCACTATAGGGAATAATTGTTAACAAGCTGCATTTATTTTTATTATTTATTATATGTTTTTACATAATATAGGTAATATAATAATATCTACCTTGTACCTAGTCATGACGATCTCTTGTAGGTATATAATGTATGGTTTTGAACGACATTGTGGATATAGTCATACGCGGCGTCAAGGTGCAGTGTTTTGTTTAGACCGCAAGCCTACATATACACATCTTATATACATATTATGTACATGAATATTTATATATGTATAGTTTTATGATATTATAATAGAATAGAACATAATATATAGAGCCGCAACGCAGTTGTTTCCCGCGGGAGAACAACAAAATTATCCGAACCTCGGGCGCACAATATAATAATATCACAAGAAAAGGTTAACAACCCTTATTATTATTATTATTATTATCCGACCGGCGCGTTGTGCAGCTCACAAGGAGTGAATCGCATTCCGGTAGATCACCTGTTGCATGTACATATATGTATTATATATGTATGTGTATGACACAACAGCTGTTTCTCAACACCCACCCATCGTTTTCGTAGATCTTTCTCGCGAGTTTATAAAAAAAAAAAAACAAATCGTCGTCCATCAAAAACAAGCGTGTAATATTATATTATATATAATTTATAGCTATCGGTTTGGGATATTGAATATTCGTTATGAATAATCGTGTGTACCATTACCTATATGATATTACATATAGGATGATTTTTTAAGTATGCTCATCCTATTTGTATGGTTAAATTACGCGTCTATTATAATTTAGATTTTTGGAATTTTTAAATACAATTGAAGACCATTTTTCGAATCAATGACATTTATTATACCACTTAAGGATACCTAATCCTGTCACAATACAAACCTCGGTTTTTGAAAACCTCTCTTTTTTATTTTTATATTAATAAGCAGGTTTTTTGTTGAGAATTTTGATGTATCTAAATCAATGAATTATGTAGCTTTGTGTTTTAATATGTCTATGGTAATGCATTAAGTAGATAGGGGGCTTAGACGATTTGAGAAAGTTAGCAATTACTATTGATTCATCAATATCAATAATTGTAAGAATCATCCAAGTATAATAAACTACCTTACATATTATAGTTTTCATTTTTGTAAAACCATCTTTAAGGATTACCATCCTAAACCATTTTTCTAACTCAGAAACCACTTATTAGAATTTTGATTTGAATACGCCAATATTTTCAAAAAAAGTATCCGCAAAATGACTACCAGTAAAAAAGATTGATTCTAATTTGAAAAATAGAAGTTTGTATTACCTCAGTATATTCCAATTAGTTTAAAAAAATATCAGAAATTTTAAAATATAGTATTTTTATGGTCTACCTAAAATCCTAAAAATCAGAATATAAATAAAACAAATGTACTATTAAAGGGAAAAATGTGAGTGAGAGTGCTTTAGTTTCACTCTGTATATGAACCTACCTCCTTACCGGCTGCATACGAATTGCGTCCCAGGTATTTTGTAGGGTCATACTAACTAATTGCATCCCAGTTATTTTTCGGAGTTATACTAGTTGCGTCCTGAATTTTTTTGTGCATACCAAATGCTTCTCTTATATTTTAAAAACTAAATAATATTTCCTTTCTCATTTTTATACAGACTTAGAACTGTCTGTAATAATATTTACATAATAACTACTACTATAGGTAGGTTAAAAATATTGTTTTTGGTTTTTATATTATTTATTGCATTTGTAATTTTAAATGTATAAAAATATTAAAAAATATAGAAAAATAAACTGCAGTAAAAAAAAAAATGTATAATAATAACTGTATAAAAATATAAGCGTAAGTAGTAAAAAATATTATGATATTGGTAAAAATTTAAAGATAACTTTTTTATGAATTCGAATCTACTATTTTTTTTTTTGATTGAAAATCTGCCATTGCTTGTTTTAAACATTGTTCTCTATTAATCATCGAGATTGTGCGGTTCTTTAAATGAGTGTCCGTTGTTTTATATAAATATCAGTTTGTGACCTTTTCAGAATATTTATAAATTGAAAAATGTTTGGATGTGCATTATAAAACATATCGTTGAACTTCAAATTAAAAGCTTCACAACTATTAGTAGTTCGTATAGTTGTATCCGAGTATTCTGCCCATAATGTGGACGCAATTCAACCGTTCTTGAGAAAAACCTGGGACGCAATTATTATTATACCTTTTTATACGGGACGCAATTCGTACGCACCGTCCCTACCTATACCGTAAAAATCGTGTAATCAGACGTAATTAATATGCCTATATCTAATAAGTAATAAATGACATGTTTACATAAATAACAATATTAATGTTGTGGACACACACAGAATATTATTGTGTTAGTTTGAATTTATGTCAACATAAAACTGTGGGTGCATAGAGTATTTATTTTTTTAAGATAATATAAAAATACTAAAGTTTTAACCTATATATAAATGCAAATGATTGATATCAGTTTTATTTCGATATTTCAAAGCGTTGGTGGTCCTAAGAGGTGGGGAGGAATGGTCTCTGTTTGATATTTTATGTTAATAGCTATCATTTTTTTTTTATTATTATTATTTAATATCGGTAAAGATTACTAGGCCTCACTGAGTTTAAACTCGTGTGGAGGCCTAGGAGTTATCTTATATACAACACATTTACATTTATCATTTTCTCCTTAAATACCTACTCAAATATACAATAAAAAATCAATAACAGAAATACAATAATAACATTATTAGTTTTAAGTCTTTTTATACAAAAAGAACATTAAGTTTGAATTTTGATTTAAACGCACCATGATTTTCAAAAAAAGTTGCGTGCTCAATTATTTGTATGAAAAAAGTGGTCCTCGTTTGAAAAAAAATACCGATGTTAAGTGGGTCAAACAAAATTTTTTTTTTTTACTTCAGGCCCTCCGCAGGATGATGAAATTCCAGTTGGACCATATCCCGTGATTGAAAAAAGAGGAGAACAAATTGTGCCCGTGGTGCAAGCGTATGCGTTCGCAAAATACTTGGGGAAATTGGTTTTGACTTTCAACGGTGAAAAACGTTTGGTCAGTGCCGTTGGTGGCCCAATTTTTCTGGACAAAACCGTTCCTCAGGGTAGGTATAATAGTTAATAATGTTATAATTATAATATATGCAGCTTCATAGACGCACATTCAGTCTTAAACTTGAGAGCTAAAATATTTTACCTCAAAGTGACTTGTGGGTGACTTTGCTCTCCCTGCGCCACCTATACGGTAACATTTACCATTTCAAACAAAATTACAATATGACTACATTAAAAGTCTCAAATTAATGAATCTTATTTTCAATATATATCCTATATCCTATAACCAATCATTATAACGACTAGGTATTATAATATTCTTTGATGAACAAATGTTGCAATTTGCAATCAGGGTCGTCTACATTTTCACCACTTTCATCTTTTTACTCAATTTAAATGTACTGAAAATATTGAAACAAGCAATATTATAATATAAATGTATAAATGTAAATTTAATATATAAAATATTACATTTACTAATTGACACTGCATTAATAAATTGTTGGTATTTATGTAGAAAAATGAAATTAATGATAAAATATCACTTGTCAGTGAAGTTGTCACTGAATCGAAAACATTATATTAAAAAACTACTGACTAAGAATATATGGTTGAAAATTCCTATGTTATCAAACTAAAGAATTTTAATTATTATCATCATTTTCATATTAATAAATCATCATTTCGGTAGACAGTACCTATACGAAAACATTTTTAAGTAAAAATTTGCACATTACTAATATAAACTGGAATTATTTTTTTCTAAATGCATTACACTTCAAACAATATTTTTAACTCAAAATAATTTGGGGGCGCTAATTCAAAACTTAGGGATGCTAAGCAACCCCTGAGACCCCCATATGTGTGCCAATGTACATGTTACTTAACGAGACACTTATATTAGCTGATGTCTGCAGCTAGCTTGTTTGAGTGTTTGTTGAAAAATTAACGCTTATAAATTTCAGACGCAAAAATGTTGGATAAGGTCGAATACTACAAACGGCTGTTGGCTGAAAAATTTGTCAACCAAGCTGTCGGAAAAACGGTAGTATTTTTGGATGGCAACTGTAAGTGCGTGGAGACCAATTTAGCCAATTTGATTGCCGATTCATTTATACGGGCGGTGAGTATGTGGCGTGGCTGGATGCTGGAATAGTAACGCACTAAAAAATAGATACAAAAATCACTTTAAAATATTAATATTCCTATACACACGGTATATAAAAATATATTTAATACACAAAAAAATATATATATATGATAAGTCTAACAAAAACGTGTTTTATAACTATATTGTGAATATGTTTTCAGAAGGCACCAAATAAAAGTATGGTTATCGCCTTTTTAATTATTTGTTGGTATAAAAACGACGGTTGGGGAGTATTTCATGATTAACTCTAAGATTTTAAAATTGCAATAAATTTATTTTTTGTAATATTTCATAATACTTTCGTGAAATATTTAATTTATATGTGAAAAATATAAATTTATATTTTATCTAAAAGTTTAATCATATATAAATATAATAAATAATAGACAACTATAAGGGGTGATAAACGATAAATTAACCAATAATATAATACCATTTATTTATTTAACCTAACCTACATACATACCTAGTGGTTCTTAAACGTTGGTTGATAATAAGTCATTAATTACTGATATTTTATATGTGTAATCAATAATCATTTCAAATCGTCTATCACAAAATACGCTTACAAGGATAAATTTGCGAAATTTCATTGAAAATTTCAATATAAGTAAAATTTTCAATTTTGAAATATTTCAATTGAAAAAATGTCAAATTCAGAGCTCTTTATTACAACTATAGGTAGGTACATGATTGACTGTGCCTGTCCACTGTGTACTAGTTTTAGTTCTGAAATTCTTACGTTCCCTTAGAAATAATAAACTAATGTGCTAACAATTTGAAAAACACCCTTAAAAGTTTAATTTATTTAAAAAAAATAGTCAATTTCCCTTTACAAGGAAAACAAATTTCCCAGAGATAAATCGATTTCCCTCACAAGAAACTTATCTGTTATTATAATAATTATTATTAATTACTAATTGATTTATATACAGTTAGGTCACAATCATTATAAAAAATTTCAAAAATTACGGAGTTTAAATATCTAACAATAAATACCTATAAATATATATTATCTGCATTAACAATTTATAGTCCATTTTTTGTTGGCCGATGTAAAATGTATGATCTCCGCGACATTATTCGACAACAACAATACATAATTGAGAAACCATTAGCTATCTTTTTTTCCTATACCACTTTCACTATTTAAAACATTTTTAAATTTTATAATCAATATTCAATCATATTTTACTTCATAACTGTTAATGTCTTATTATATTCAAATATATATTTCAGAACTTGAACAACTTATTGAAAAACAATGTGACCCTAAGTGGTTGGACCGATGCCGCTATCGCAATTACTGTGAGTAGTAGCATTCATAATTCAATAGATTCCTCAAAAACACAAGGTAATTATAATATAATGTTAATAATTTTACAATCACAAACATTATTTAATTTAATTTTAATAGGTATAATAAATGCATATTATTAATTACATCTCTAAATTCATTATTAGGGGGCATATCTCAAGAATGCTTGCACCAGTTTTTTAATTTAGTAATTATATAATTAAAATTCTAATTTTTGAAATTTATTAGTACCTACCTATAATATTATATATTATCTTATTATTAATTAAAACATCCATTTTTTCAACTATTTAGAGTGTTGCGTATCATTTAAGCCCAGCAATATATTTCTTCCCAAACAACAATCACCAATTATTGTTAGTCAGACGATTTTTGTTTTAAATGTTTATAAATGTCTATTTTTTTTTTTTTTTTTTTAAACATTTTCAACGATTGTAGGCCAAATTTAATTATTGTTGGTAATATGATTGAAACATAATATAGTTAGGTATATTGTATCTCACCAGATATTATAGTTATAGAACTTGTTTTAATTTTGAAGCTAAGCTTAATGTTTCAAATCACTTTATTTTTATCAAATAGTTGAACTATGATTTGTAAAAAAAAGGGGAAGTGGATATCGCTCTGCTGTACAGTAGGTTACAAGTGGGTTACTGTAATGGATGGAATTAAATTTGAATCCAATAATATTATATCATTGTATACGAAAAACGATTCTGAGCGGAGACGGTTTATCTGTCTAGAATATATTATAGATTATTAAAAATGTTCAAATCTTAGATTTAAAAAGAAATACTTTAATGAATTTCTATCTAAGAGAATTTGAACATTGCCGTAATTTTTATGTATTTAGTCAAAATTTGATCTTTAAATGCTTATAAAAAAATCGTACCTATGTATTTTTAATATTTTTCAACTGCTATTGAAACAATATGTTGGAAGCCTTACATTAAATTTTGAAGCTTTTTGACCCCACCAATACAATTTAAATGACATTAATAGAAAAAAAAACTAAAAAAGTTGAAGAATAAAAATGTCAGTAAACAGCTAAAAACTAATCAAAATATTTTGAAAATTTTATAGAAAATGCTTATATAAATATTCAGTGAAAATTTCAAGTATCTGCGAACATTTGTTTTAGAGTTACACGAAAATAAGAAAATTGATAAATGAGAAATCTAGTGAAAATCAAGTTGTAAAAATTTAAATTTCAAACGCTCATAAGAACTTAATTTGACTTTCTGGTGGATATTTATTTTATGATAAAGGTTGACAAACTTGTAAGAAATCTTGTATTAAAATTTCAAATCTTAGATTTAAAAAAAATTTTTTATGAATTTCTAGCTTAAAATAATTTGCAAATTTTTATGATTTTTCGTATTTTGTCAAAATTCATACTTTAACAATAATAATGACTATGTATTTCTTTTATTTTTCAACTACTACTGTAACAATATGTTATGAGACTTTTATTAAATTTTCAAGCTTTTCTAATAAATAAATTGATATCGATATTAATTTTAAAAAAAACTTATTATGATCGAAAATTGCATATGCCTATAAATAGTTCAACTTAAGACGAAATTTTTGATAGTTGCATGGTGGAAAAAACTAATAATGATTGAAAATTTCAAATGCCTATGAATAGTTCAACTTAAGTCGAACATTTTTGAAAATTGCATAGCGGATAGAATATACTTATATAAACATTCGGTGAAAATTTTATGTACCTATGGTAATTTGTTTTAAAGTTACATAAAAACCAAAATCGATTTTGTCGAAAACTGATAGTGCGTAAAATTTCCCGTTTTCCCCTTAATTGTTAGTTGGTTTATCCCAATTATTTTGAAAAATATTGAGAATTTTGTATTTTTGAACCCCCCAAAGTACCAACTGGATTCACTTTCTGATCTAACAAGGTACTGAAGTCGAAAATCGAAGCATTTTTACTGCCCCAAAATGCGATGACTGACACAAAAACAAAAAAAAAACACACATCATGGTAAAATCAAGTAATAACTTTATGGAAATAATATGTCAATCTGATAGTATTACTTTGTTATTAAATAACATTTGTAAAATCTATAAAACGAAATATGTTCGTCAGTTCAGTTCAGTTCAGTTAATAGACATTTTTTTACGCATATTTTACAAACCCTGAAACCCAAAACTAATTTTTAGATTATAACAATAGAACAAATATTTAAACTTTATAGTTTTATACAGTATATTATTGTATTTCATCGAACTTTTCATTTCTAAAAAAAAGAACAGTAGTTACATATAAATAATAACTAATAAGTAATAAATACTTAAAAATAATGAAATGGTTTTTGTTTATTTTTACACTTGTTGGATTTTTTCCCGAAATGACGACTTCAGTCGTCACTTCTTGTCGATTACAATAATATACCCATATAGGTATAGACATAATGCTAGCTATATAGTCATAAAGGGACTATATTATTATTATTTATTGATATAAATTATTTAATATTATAAAATCTTTTATTATAAATATATAAAATAATTTCTGATGTATACACTATAAAGGATGTTCCTTTAAAGTACAGTGATTGGAAAAATAAATTTTTTAACTAACAAATCACGGTAAATATTTTTGGCATAAAAATTAAATAGATTGAAATAGTGAAATGTAAAAAATTAACTTAACTTCATCCATAAAATGAAAATTAACTCGTTAATTTCAAGTTTAAAAAATAAATTTAATAAGATAATAATTAATTTAACGAATATTCAAAAGTAACAATAGTTATAAGTTAAAAAGTCAAAATTAAATTAAATTTTTAACTCGTTAATGCCCAGCCTTGAATATATTTACACTTTTCGCATGGTCCGTTTACCATTTTATAGTAATATGTAGGTTGTTTTAAAGGATATTTCATATTTATCTCAGTACATAAAAATTTTACTCGCAATAACCAAACGTTTTCATTATAATAATTGAAAAAAAATACTTCTTTAATTGTTTCTTTCACGGAAATTAACAAAATAATAATAGTAACACAATAACTTCTCCAAATCGTTACCAGGAATTCGAATATAAAATCACCTATGTATGGAAAAAAAAATATGTTCGATACGAAAATTAAATCAAGGTTAATGGATAAAAAACAACTCTTCTTATTAATTAATTTATTTTCCATTGTTGATTATAATATATGCTAGTCCAACTTGATAGGCAAGAATTTGATTTGTTAAGCTCAAAATAAAGTAATAGATATGTACCCACGAATGCATTTGAAGATTCATAACGCTACTGATTAATACAATTAATTTATAAGAGCATCTTGAATTTCTATTTAAATACATAACAATTCTAAACAAAAAATATCTGTTTATAAATAAAAAAGGAAGGTTCCTATATGAAAAACTGAAGTTTATATTGTCACAGGGTCGCCTTTAAGTGGTACAAAAAATATCAATGATTCGAATAATGGTCTTAAAGTGTGTTTAAAAATTCCAAAAATCTGAATTTGTGCGTATAATTTAATTATAAACATAGTATATGCCTGCTCAAAAAATCAGGCAGAAAATTGTTTTCTTGTTGTCCTACTTGTAATTAATCATTAGGATATAAAAAGACCTTTTTTCGACAGTCATAATTCTATAGATAATTATGATAGATAAATATGGACTTTTGAAAATAGAGAATGTAGGTATTCAAAAATGCTATGATTTTCTGGTGATCCAGAAATATAAACTTGCAGCACAAAATTTGAAATGTCGTGATGCAAGTGTTACATTTGCATGTTAAATTATTGAAAACGAGATTTTATATGTTCTATATTTGTAAATAATATTAATTATTTTTTAAATATTCACATTGATTCGTATATCATCAGGTGTTATATATGAAGATGACATTAAGCGCACGTTACCATACAAAACTCCTCTGTGCAAAGTGACCATTACTGGAATGACGCTGCTGAAATCACTTGAGCATAGTGCATCCATGTATGATTACAGAAACTGTTCAAACCCGGAAAATAAATTATATGGTGGTTTCATGCACATGTCAGGTAAATTCTGGTCAAATTTACTGATTTTCCGACTCGCCAGCTTTTAAGTTAATAATAATATAGTCTTAATAGTGTTACATTTATTTTTGTTCTGACTATTGCGAAATAAATAAAAAGCAACTAGCAATTTTTTTTTTTAAATAATGTGATTATATTTTAATCATCAATGCAAATAACAACTAAGAAAATTTGATAGAAACTGTATTCATTTCACACAAAAACAAAAATATACATAAAAAATACACTTTAGTAATATTGATAGACATTCGATGATATAAACCTTTATTAAAAGAATATATTAATTTATTAACAATAAGATACGTACCTATAACAAATGTATAGTACTTAAATGTGACATTGGAATTTTAGTAAATACTAATTAGGCATCTACTGTTGTTTCCTACTATTGTACAAATCAATAATTAAAATTCAAAAAAAACTTTCGAATGAATTTGGAATTTAAACCACTCCAAATATTAATTGACTTTGTTCTTAAAATATGTTTTTTGTCTAAAGTGTGATAATTAAATTCATAATACTTTACTAATCTTTTATTGAAAATCAAAATACTTTCTGAACGGATGCGCATCATTTGTTTCCACTTTTAAATACAATTTGAATAATATCTTTTACGAGAATGTCAGTCAGTCAGTCGGTATAACTGTCGACAAAATACTGATTCCTATGCATTTTCACAAATCCGATTCGAATATATTTGTCACTCTGTGCGTAGTTCAATATAATATAATCGGAAGTCGTTGAAATTGGAATTTATATATTATATTTAATAGTGAAACAGTATCATAGCTCACGGCTCATTTTCTTTTTACTTTTCCCCCAGGAATGCATGTCACTTATGACAAGAAAAATCGCGTTGGATCGAGGGTGAAGTCTGTGACGATACGGTGCTCAGAATGTAAGTTGCCATCATACGAGCCGATCAAACTAGATAAAAAGTACACGTTAATTATGCCCAAGTACATAGCAAGTGGCGGTGAACGCTATGAAATGATCAAGGACGAACTCATTAGCATCAGCTGTTCAGGTGAGTGAACATACCTAGTCAATAACTATAATATAGGATCGTCGTGAAATTTGTTTTTTCGAAATATTTCATAATATGTTTGAAAAATAAAAATCTGTATTATATCTAAAAGATTATAGTTATTCACTTACAGTAAGGGGAAATTTACCAAAATTAGTTTATTGTATCGAATACTGATACATAATTGATAAGTTATGTATTGACCTATAATACCATTTATATATCTAATTTATAATCATTGACAAAATAGTTTATGTAAGAACCTACTCTAATTAATACGCATAGGTATATACATTTTTTTTTAAAATAGTAAGACATCCATTATATTATGGTTATTTGTTAAGCTTTAATGAAAAGGTAAAATGATTAATTTTACATGAACAAAGTAACTTATTTTTAACTAAGTTAAGTTAAAAATTTATTCAAATTATAACTTTCGACTTTTAATTGCATCACTCTTGTGGCGACCGTTGACCATGAATTATAGTTTACCACTAAACTATTCCATAATTCAAAATTATTTGATCAAGCAATTCTGCTCCGATTTTTTTCAATTAAAACGTGTTTCTCAACCGAAACAGTTTTGTTTCGATTGCGCAACGTATTCGATAAGCGATAAATCATCATGCCATCACAAAAATCCTTATCATTCCTAAGGCACGTATACAGAGATAGCAAAACCAATTTTCAAATTCTGATTCCAACAGCGGCTGGATCATCCTCACTCCAGAAAAACGGCCAATTGTATCTCCATCTACTCCAAATTCAAGGCCACAATCAACAACAAAAGTATTTGTTACTCAAAATCGATTTTCCTTATTTTCGGATCCGACCGACGTGTCCGTACTCCGTAAACAATCCAGAACCCGAAAAAATGGATCAAGAATCTTAGAACTAAGATAACTCTTCCACACTAACCAAATCTCCTCCACTTATTTTTATTCTTGTGGTTACTGATTACATAGTTTTCTCTGACAACATCAAGCAAATTACGAAAGGAGAACCTTTCTGTTCTATAAATGGCATCAAACTCTCTACAAGCTCACCAAATTCGTATCGAGCTGTCATTAAATTTCTACAAACTAATAAATCTACTTTTCATACATAGGTACCAACTAAAACAAGACAGAGCCTTTAAGAATAGTTTTTAGAAATCTAAACCACTCAACACCAATTACTGAAATAAAAAAAAACTCACATCTCTCGGACACATGGCTCGGAACGTCACAAATATTTTACATAGAATCACCAGAAAAACCCTTCCGCTCTTTTTCGTCGATTCGGAGCCTGATATCAACAAAGATGTCTTTAAAATTGATCACCTTTATTATAGTAAGATAAAAATTGAAGTGCCTCAAACTAACAACCATCTAATCCAATGTCTCCGTTTCCAAGGCTTCAACCATACAAAATCATAATTCAACCACACTCCAAAAAGTGTTTGTTGTGGTAATTCTCACGCGTCAGAAGGCCGTGTAAAACCTGCTGACCAACCAGCAACATGCGTACTATTTAGTAGTGACCGCCCGCCCAATTATAGAAGATGACCTGTGTTCAAAAAAATCCAGGCTGTCCACAGTCTCAAGAACTCAAATCCAATTCATAATAACTAATTATACCCTCTAATGCAAAATCTACTAATGTAAACTCTACTTCCTATATGAACAGTGAACACCCAACCTAAAAATCATTTTCTCAAACTACAACTGATTTACCGAGCGAAGACATTCCTCCTAACTCATACCAAAGTCCCGAACATCTAGCCAACCAAATGGTGATTTTTCTCAATAACTTCCAAGCCAAATTAATCCGCTAACCTCTCTTCTTACTACTCTCATAAAAAAACTAATGCTGTCTGATGGTAAATAGACTAAATAATACTTATCACTCTATCTTAATCCTTCAATGGAATGCCAATGAACTAGCACACCAAAAAAATGAACTGCATGCCTTCCTTTCAAACAATTCGATTAATGTTTTACTCATCTGTGAAGCATACTTGACTCCAAACTCCTCCTTTAACATTTCTGGCTATACTGCATATCAATGTAACCATCCCGATAGTTCATCCCACGTAGGTTCTGCAATATTATTAAAGTCAAAAATTAAACATACCATTCTCCCAGCATATCAAAATAATGTCTTAAAGTCCACTAAAATCCTCCTAACACTAAATTATATCCCTACCACTATTCCATCGACTTGCATCCGTCCAGTAGCTAAATTAAATCTCATGTATTTTGATCATTTTTTAACTTCCTCGGTAATCACTTCTTGGTGGGTGGGGAATTCAAAGCTAAACATCCCCGGTGGGGTTTTAGCCAACCTAATATCAGAGGTCGAACTCTCAACAAATTTACTCTCAAAATCTTAAAATAATATCCCCTCCTCACCCTACTTATTGGCTCTCACATGTCAATAGACATCCCGACATTCTGAACTTTTTTATCACTACTCCCCCTAAACATATTAAGTACACTATTACCAGTTCCTCAGACCTCTTTTCCAACCACACACCAATATTACTCACCCTAAACGACACTCCAACTGCTACAAAAATCTACCCAACAATTACTCCGGGTAAAACAAACTGGGAAAAATTTAGTCAAATCATAGAAAAAGCCATCACTCTAAACAGTCTAAACATCCCCTTAAAAATCTCATCTGACATAAATACTGCCATACTTTCCTTCTCAAATAGCATACACGATAATGCACTCGACGCATCACAAAACAATCATAACACCACTCACAAAACCAATGTCTTTCCCTCACACATAACGCAATTCATTACAGAAAAGCGTCGTACCTGCCGTATATGGCAAAGAACACACTTGCAAAGCGATAAAATACATTTCAATTTTCTCACTAGCTCCTTAAAAAATATTCCCCGAATATACGTATAATTCTGAACAATTTCACAGATACTTGGAACCTCTCTCTATTGCAGACAACTCACATTGAAAAGCCACTAAAAAAATCTTAAAGGAAAAACCCTACGGTTTCCCGAAACTCCCTAGCATCATCAAATCTTGACGAAGCAAACTTATTCGGATTAGACCTTTCCCCCCCTCCCCCGTATTAAATCACCGCAGGGGAGCTGAACTGTTTTCACATTGATTAGCTCCCATGAGGCATCGTTTATTTTTAAAAAATGTACAACTACTATGATTTTGGCTCACACGAGACAAAACAAACCTTCCTCAGCGATGGCCGGTATGTATGCGCTTGCTTCAATCTCGTGATACCTTACAAAATATGTACACATTTGGTTAGGGAATGCCAGGTGGCCTGTCCTCCCCTTAACATATTAAGCTATGTCATGCTTGATTGAGGTCTTCTCGGACCGGTCAGTCGTCCTAGACATCGAGTTCAGTGTCTTCTCGGACCGGCCTAAGCCAGCCGTCCTAGACTTCACGTTCACCCTGTCCTGTTCTCGAGTAGGCCAGAGCCCTCTATTCTAGCAAACTCGTTCTGCTGATCATCCGACTACAGCCGCTGCCACCTGCCGGGCCCTTTCCTCGACTTCTTTAAGTGTCAGTATCTCTTCTACCATTTTGTAGAAGAGCCTGAGTGTTTCTTCTGCATCTCGTAAGACTTAATCCCTTTCTTGATGGTTCACCGGGAGATCTTCAAAGAGGGGTCCGCAAAGTATGTTCTCCGCGTCGCCCGCCTCGGGAGGGTGGCCCAGTCGATTTCGAAGGTCCCCGCGGAAGCCACTCCAGTTTTCACAGTGAATGATCGTGTGTTCAGCAGTGTCCGAGCCGTTGGGGCAGTGCTTGCAGCGGGGGCTATCGGCTCTGCCCATGCGATGGAGGTACCACTGGAAGCACCCATGACCTGTTAGCGCCTGAGTCATGTGATAGGACCACGGGACCACGGGAGTCGTCCTATTCTCCCATCTTACGATGTTCGGTATAAGACGACGGGTCCAAGAGGCCTTTCTGGAATCAGACCACTTCCTCTGCCATTCGTTGATTGTAACCTTTCTTTCGTCTCTTTTTATCCTAGCCCTGGAGAGAGGTGGGTCACCTGGCACAGGATCCGCAGACGCCCTAGCCCTTTCGTCAGCTACGAGATAACCAGTGGCATGCAGCTAGCAGGAGGGCGGCTTCGTCGGAAACCGTCCTATAGGCCCTTATGGCCCTCAGTGCGGCGACTCTCTGCGATCTCCTCGTAATGGTTCTAGCCTTGGCCGTAACGTTTAATTCAGACGACCAGACTGGCGCGGCGTAGAGTAACTGACTCTCTACCACAGAGCAGAGGAGCCTCCTCTTCCATTGGCAGGGCCCTCCGATGTTAGGCATTAGCCTAGAAATGGCCGTAGCTTAAATGGCTGCCTTTGCAGCTACCATCTCTGCGTGTTTCACGAAAGAGAGACGTGAGTCAAGGATTACCCCGAGGTATCTTATGTGCTTGCTCAGTTGGATTGGAATGCCACCTATGCTTAGCCGAGGTGGATTGTGGGCCCACTTCTTTGTCAGAATGACGGCCTCAGTCTTGTGATGGGCTAACTGCAGTCCTCGACTTAGTATCCAGCCGTCTATCCGTTCTAGAACTGGATTGACGAGGTCCTCCAGGAGCCGGCCAGTCCTGGCCACTCCGACTATGGTGAGGTCATCTGCGAACCCGATCATCTGAACACCTAGGGGGACTTCCATTTCCAACAGATGGTCGTATGCGACGTTCCAAAGGGTCGGTCCTAGAACCATGCCCTGTGGGACCCCGCACGTAACTGCCCTCCTGATCCTCTGATCACCTACCAGCAATTCTCTCTCGGATAACCATGAGCGAATCATCCGCACTAAGTACTCCGGGGTGCTCTTATTCCTAAGGGCTTCATCAATCACAGGTCATTGCAGGGAGTTGAAGGCGTTCTTCACGTCAAGGGTAACCAAAACGCAAAGTTCCTTCTGCCTCCAGTTTCCCGTGGCCGCGTGAGCCGCGAGCTTGGTAACTACCTCTACTGCTGTCTCGGTTGAGATACGGAAGCCAAACTGGTTCTCAGCTCGGCCTGCTCTGCGAGAATCTAGGTAAGAGTCCAACCTCTGGAGGAGGAGTCGTTCCAAGAGCTTACCCGGGGTTTCGACTGGTTTGCCGGCACCCTTTGTGCTTGGCTTTCTTCCAGGTGGAGGGAAACTTAAATTCTGTGAGACACGCGTTGTAAATGTTCAATGTAGCTCTGGGTTTGGCGAAAACGATCCTCTTCAGTATCTCGTTAGGGATACCTGAAAGACCTCCTGCCTTACCCAAGGACATTTTCTTGGTTGCCTTGAGCAGCTCATCTGTGGTGAACTCTGGGATGTCCCTTCTGAGTCCTCTTCGGGTTGAGGTTGTCGGGTATGTTTACAACCAATGGTGGTGGCATCTGGTCCCAGATTCGGATTAGACCTAGAAAATAGATTCTCACCACACCCAATAGAAGCTACTATTCTAATATTGAAGCCTCACTTCTAAAGACTCTTTCAAATTATCTTCCTAGACAAAACATACCCCTGCCTCGGAAGTCCTATACATCATTAAAAACTTAAAAAATAATAAATCTCCGGGACACGACTTAATAACTAATACTATTACTAAACATGTGCCTAAGAAAGCACTTTATTTACTTATTTACGAGTACTTATTCTTCACTTATATTTACAATAATATTCTTCGTCTATCATATACCCCTCCCACCTGGAAGCACTCATTCATTATCCTAATCCACAAACCTGGAAAATCTCCTGATCAACCCTACAGTGTGGGTTGAATGGTTAACATTCAAATCCTCTCATATCTAATCTCTCTTCTTGTACAATCCCTAACAACCTCCTCCATCGTCTCAAACGCAAATGGCCGCGTGATTTATCAAATAATGCCTATACTCCATCCCAAAAGAGAATAATTACTTTTCGCGCATGTAGACTGAGCGTTATGGCAGCGCCAAAGCCAATTTTCTCCTACCTAAATCAGCCCAATATTACGGGTAGTTGGTGGGAGATGCGTGGAAATGGATAATAACCGGTCGGCCAACTGATTATTCTCTTGTTGTATACCCACCACTATAGAGACGCTTGTTTTACAGAATATAATAACGCCTGTATGTAGGCGTCTTATCTTAGATATTTTGCTTATGCACGATAAGACTATAGTATCAGTCCTGTCGGCAATTTAGTCTTGAACCCGACTCATCCGAGTTAAGTAGTGTGCTTGTAGTATAAATTACATTTTTAAAACTAATAAAGTATAATATTCTTATTCAAGTCTAAAACGTATATTCTTTTTTTATTAATAAACTATTAAACAACATTTGATTATCACCCGCTACACAGAGAACGGTTTCAACAAATTGTCGTCTTCGGATACAACCAGAGACACAATATATAATATAACAGAACATCACAGATATCCCCGGTGACATTCATAACACTCTTTTGGGATTGAGTATAGTACTACTTTATATTTATAAAGTTACCTCTTCCCCTAAGTTCAAATTGGAGGTAGTGTCACTGGACGCTCCCTTCCCTCATATTTTTCATATCTCAACTATCATTTTGTGACTATCACATTTACGTATTATATTAATTGTAAATAGATTGAAAATTTTCTTTAATAAAAAAAAAAACTTTTAATTTAACATGACGAATTAAAATAGTTAGTTAACCATCCAAGTCTTGGAATACTTAGAGTAGCTTTCCATATTATAGTTATTATGTATAATAATAATTTACTATTCATTTATTTTTCACGTTCACTACGCTTAAAAAAAAATAACGAATGTTGAATTAAAATTTAATTTCACAAATAAGTGATAGTTTGATTAACTCAACGTTACAGTTTTATTTTTTAAATAGTCAATTTTAGTTTCATTAATTATTTATACATTGCTAATGGGTAGGTATTCTTATGGTATCAATGATTCAACGGAAAAAAAGTTCCTAGAGGCTGGATCCTGCTCTCTGCTGCACAGTAGCTTACAAATGAGTTACTGTAACGAACGTTGTTAAATTTGAATTCAAAGATAGAAATATAATTTTATGTTTGAAAAACGATTCTGAACGAATACTTTTCTGCCAGTAAACCCATATATAGAAATATTTTAAATTACAACAAAATTACTATTATCGGTTTAACTGATATCTATAATTTCAACCAAATTTGAACATAAAGTAAATATTATAAAAACTGTGTATATATATTTTTTAGATTTTTTGTTAAAAGTATGAATACTTCTTATCAGATATTATATAGGTACCTTGTTCAAATATTAAATCCTTAGTTTTAAAAATTGATAAATTTATTAATTTGTAACCTCATAATAATTTGAAAATTTTTGAGATTTTAACGAATTTTGTCAAAATTTGAACGTAAAACGTTTATTAACCACTGTGGCTTTACATATTATTTTTATTTTTGATTCCCATTACCAATGAGAAACATTGTACATTTTGCAATGTCCTGACCAAGCGAAATATTTTTTTTCGACAATTATTAAAAAAATAAAACTATAAATGTGTACTGGAAAATTTCAATATAAATATAAATAATGTATCCATAGTTATTAGTTTTTTAGTTTCACGAAAAAAAAAATGAAATAAAGTATATTGATTTTACAATGATGTGTGTTTTTTTTATCCTGTCTGTCATCGCCTATTGTGGAAGTAAATAATATGCACTGATTTTCAACTCCGACGTTTTTTACTGGCGGCAAAGTGAATCTATTTGTTACTTTGGTGGGTCAAACGAAATAGAAATTCCCAAAACATAGTTTATAAACGCATCGATTGGAAAAAATTTAAGATAAATGAGTTAACCGGAATGAAAATAAATTTTTACGAGCGACTAGATATAAACATTTTACAACAATCACCCGTTTATTAACGATTTTATATTAATCAACACATTATTTTGTTATTTTGTAATAATTTAAAAATCAATAACTTGATATATTTTCACTTTATGTTAAGGTAAATTAAAATTTCTTAATTTGATATATTTTCAATATATTTTGATTCTTTTTGAAATGATTGAGATTCAAAATTTTCGACTTTGTTTCAATAAATATTCTTTACTCGATCTAAAATCTTGGAAATACCTCATTATAAGTTTTATATTAGCCGGAGAAAAACATTAAAGATATATAATCACGTTTTTTTTTAATGTATATATAAATATATATAATTATTATATACACTATTTTGAATTTATCCAAAACATTTTTATTAAATTTAATTTTTTTTTATTTTCAGTACTAAAAAATAAATTACTATACATATTGTAGTGAGTCATTTAGATACGTAGAGTTATTTAATGAACACAAAAAATAAATAAATAAATAAAAAATATTAATTTGAAAAATAGTTATTCCAAAAATCAGTTCTATCTGTTACACAAGGTGTACACTATAAGCATTTAATGTAAGAATTTTGACAAAATTAATAAAAATTGCAAAAATATGCCAATTGTATTAATAAAAAATACATAAATATTAACTTTCATAACAAAGGATTAAAAACGAAAAGCTATTATCATTATTATTTAATATTTTAATCAAATATGTTTAAAACAAATCATCAAAATGCACAGTCTTTTCAAAGAATTTAAGTTCAAATTTGGATGCAATTTAGATATTATTTAAACGAAAATTGCAAATTTTAGTTAAGGTTCTGTACCCCAAATATATTATTCATGAGTACTTTTGAAGTAATTTATTATTTTTATACACATGATAAAAAATGGAAATGGAAAAATGGAAAATTGGAAAAAATGGAACGTGTTCATAAAAAAATAATTCATCATGCTATAATTACAATATAACGTCTAAGTATTAGTAATTTCAATAAAACCATACTATATACTTAATAATAACTATATAGTTAGCCTTTATTATTAAGTATATAGTATGGTTATAACTATTTCGATCAGAATCGTTTTTAATGTACATCAATTTTATATTATAGGGTTTGGGATATGGAATATTTCAATATTGAAAATTTCACTCTTTTTGAATTCAAACAAAATAATGACATTTTTTTCTTATAAACATATCTGGGTAGTGATTATTGCAAATGATTATTGATTACACACATCAATTATCGACAACTAATGACTTATCAATCAATATTTACAAAAAAAACTGTGTTAATATGTCATAACCTAGGTATATTATAATTTATTGATTGGGCTAAGTTGAACTATTTCTAAGTATTCAATACAATAAATCAACTAATAAAAATGTTTTCATGCTCTTTGTTTATGGTCATACACTTTTGTATGTAATAAAAAATTTCCACGTAAATAAATTATTTCATGAACGCTTAAATCTTAATTTCATATCATTGTATATATTTAAATTAACACCTTTCGGTTAGCAAACCACGCGACACCTACAAATGAGCGTTACACACTTGCCCACGTTTTTAATACCGAAAACTAAAATTTTAAATTTAATTAAACTTTTCTAGATAAATTTAATGTAGCCAATTTGTTAATCTTTTGATTTGTAGAAAATGTTTTAATGGCTAGCAAATTAAGATTTAAAGCGTTTTTCAAAATATTCTTTTTGACTATTTTAAGACATAATGACATTTTCAGTTACCTATTCATTATCCGTATAATTAGCATAGTTTTCAAACATTTAATTTTTTGTTTTTCATTTATGAGATATTTCTGCTACATTCTGTATAATATGAGATTCATTTGTATGTTTTATTCATTAATCAACAACGTTTAAGTATAATTTTCTTTTATTTATTCGACTGTGTGTAAATTTAACAGATTTTAATGTCGCAAATGTTTTTTTCTTTGTTTATGTGATATGTGCTTTGCATACTTTATAGGGATTTTCTCAAAGTTCAAACGAATAATTATCTATTACAGTTTCACGAGCAGAACATCTGACAGTATATTTGTAAATTACTTATAATATTTTCGCACATGCATTAATTGCATGTGTATAAATAATAAATATAGACGTCGTACGTGACTAAAGTATGTTTTCAGTGATTATAAGTACGGAACTGTGTATAGCAACCTTTGCCACTCGAATAAAACTCTATCTCAAAAATGTATTTCTATACCTATACACTTGCACAGTTGCATAATTACATAATTAAGGTACAATTTTTTTTTGAGATTAAATAAAAACGATGACGTTGGATAAAACCTACTAACACATATTTTTTTTTTTTAGGACTATTAAATGTACAGAGTGATTTTTAAACATACTCACCCGTTAAAATTTTGATTTTTTAAGAAGTTTAAATTTCAGTTATGGCCGACATTTTCTATTAGGTCTTAATAAGCTTTTAACCACATTTAAGTAATATCCTTTATAGGTAACACTAGCATTGATTTTTCAAATGAGAATCTATATAGATGGTGACATGTTTTAATGAAAGTTATTATGAATTAGACGATTTTCCCTAAAAATGTTTATTTATGTTGAAATCGAAATTTCAATGAAGATTGAAAAGTATCATATGCATTTTAAACTTTAAACAGGTACTAAATATGGGTTGGAAATTATTTTCTTTTGTTTTTCAAGTTTTATCAACAATATTAATCCTCAATTATAATATTTTATAAATATAAATAAATATTTAAAAATTATATATTTGATTAATGATTATTTATTATAATTATTAATTTTAAATAAAATTTTAAAAATTATTAAAGATTTTATTTTCTACAGGTACTATATTCACAAAGTAATTATAATGGACGCTAAGAATTTAAAGTAGAATAACTCAGAGACTTTTCCTCAAATCAACATTATTATTAACATTTTAAAATCATCTGTTTTACGATTTTCATTAAATCAATATCATAATATAAGTTCTGATTTTAAAAACAATGTTTGTATCACCACAGAAAACTCATTAAAAATATCAGCTTTAAGTGCACTTACATCAAACTTCAAAACTCAAAACTTTAATACATACATAATCTGTAGGTACCTACATAAAAAATGGTGTGAAAATGCTTAAAATCCTAATTATGTTATTGCAGTTAACCTAACCTTAAAATAAATAGTTAGTTATATTTTGAACGCGTTTTGTGTAGTGTTATTCGATCGGTATATAATAAAATATATATTTTTTTTTTTTTCAGAAATCACAGAAACTGACGCCTTTTTATCGTATGTTAAAGAAACCAGTCCAATTTACAGTGGAGTAGATAACAGGATCAAAATATTAAATCAATAATGAAGAAAATTGTAATATATATTATAATATCATAGGTAATAATATTATATATTTATATTCATGTAGGTGATGTAGTCAATTTATCATGTCAACTTAACGCAAACTCACCATCTTAGTTTTATTTTTATTTAATGTGCACAATATTTACCTCATTAAAAATTGTTGTTAATCAATTAAAATAATAATATTTAACATTATATAAGACAATTGAAAAAAATTATTTCTTTCCTATTCTTTTATTCCTGTGATTGAATATCGGATACAATTTGGTCTAGATAGGTACTGCTTAATTAATATACGCATTAATTATTTAATTTTAGACATTATCAGTTATATATAATATATACAGGGTGATTTTTTAAGCATGCTCACCAACATTTTTTCCTTCACTAGTATATTTATTCAAATTCTGATTTTTAGAATTTGTAAATAGACTTACGTAAATAACATGTTTTCAAATTTTCGATGTTTTTTTTACTCTGATAATCAACTTCTTTTTTTTCAAGCGAGTACCCCTTTTTTATTGAAAATTATTTAATGAATCATTTTTTTTTAAATGTTGATGTATCTAAATCAAAATTCTAATGAGTAGTTTCTGAGTTACTAAAATGTTTAGGATAATAATCCTTCAAAATGGTTTTATAAAAAATAAAAACTGTATGTTATGTCAGATGAAGTTTTTATTATACTTGGATCATTTTTCAAATAATTATTTATATTGATAAATGGTAAACTTTTTCAAATCGTCTAAGACATATTATTATCCTTAAAGCTAAAAGTTACACGACTCAAAACCTACTAGCTTAAATTTTAATTTAGATGCATCAAAATGCTCAGCAAAAAAAAAACTGCTTATTAATAAAATATACAGAACGGAGGTTCTTATTTGAAAAACAGAAATTTGTATTATTGCAGTAATTATAAGTGGTACAATAAATTTCAATAATTCGAAAAATAGTCTTCAATTGTATTTAAAAATTCCAAAAATCTGAGTTTTAATTGGTACATGCGTGATATAACCATGAAAATATAGGATGAGAATGTCTGAATGCTTACAAAATTAACCTATTCTTATGTTATTCATTATTGCACGGAATATAAATCAAAGTTCCAAGCGAGAGGCAACTATTGAGCATAGGATAATTTATACTACGTTGTCAGATTCACATTGCCAAAATTTTTATAATTTAACATTTTCACACAATTTTTTATGATACCAATCTTAAACAAGCCACGAGCAATGAGTCGAGCAAAGGTTTATCGACAATGTCACTGATTAATGCATATTATGGATGTCTATTTTTGATCATTACTTATTATCACTAGAAACAATACGATTAGATATTAAATTAATAATACATTATTATAAGTAAAGTTTAAAACAAGTATTATGATAATTCAAAATATCTATATTGATATCTAATATTTACCAAATAATAATATAGGTACCTGATACATAACAATAATTTTATCGGAGACTTTTATAGTTTTTACTTTTACCATATTTTGAATTATTATAATTATTTGAATAGATATTGTTTGTACAATAAAGTTCTAAATTGAAAATTATAACATTGCAGAATTTGTTATGCTCATTCGTGTAACTTTTTTGTATTTCTATATTCTTTGATACGCCGACAAATTTGCTAAATCACGTCGCAAAAAAGGTATTGTATGCTCAATCGTGTTTTAGCCAGTTGCAATGGAAAACATAACTTAGGTCTTAAATCGGTAATCCTTCGACAAATACTATCTACAAGCGTGCAAGTTAATGAAAATAATTAACTCTAGTCAAGTTGATTAAACGAACACGTCATGGTCGTTAAGTTGGAAATAGTTATTACCTAAATAATCACCTAGCGCGTGGTTAAGTTTAAATTTAATATGGATCCTAAAATCAGTTTAAAAAAAATATCATCGATCGTTTTAATTTTTCAATCATAACTTCAAACATCAAACGTGGAACTCTAAAAATATAACATAGGTGTCGTATTAAAATTAATTTCTCGTACATTATATTCTATTCCATTGCACCATCGCCTTTTAAGAATAAAAAAAGGCGGCACAATACAGTGGTTTGAAAATTACGAACTTGAGCTTGTGAAATGCAACTTTTTGATGATAAAAAATTATATTTGGAGCTTAAATTATATGTATTACAATATACATGCTATACAAGACTGCAGATAGTAACGGTCCTTTGGTAAAAACAAGTTTGACTATGAGTAGTATTTGAAGTATGAAATATTTCTTGTGAAACATTGCAATTTTTTCTAATAAAATTATTAATGATGATTATATTTTATCAATAACCTAACCAAAGAAAACTATCACTAATTAGTTGGTAAGTTGGTGATATTTTACAGTAATATTACAAAATTATGAAGGTAAGTTATGAATTTATGATAATTAAACGTACAAAAAAAAAGGTATTGTAATTCTAAAATATTTCAAATTAAGATTTTAAATTTCATGAAATTTTCAAAAATTAATTATAAGTAAAAAGTGCAATACTGCCGCGCGTAATATGTTACAGTATTAACTTTTGATTGAGTGATTATTATAATTTTGGGTGTAACAGTACAATTTGACAAATTTAGTAATATTCGTAATAGAAATTCGTTAAATAATTCTTTCACACCTTATATATAATAAAGGTAAGTAGTTCAAATTGTATGATTTAATTTTATTAGTTTTTGTATTTTAATAATATATTTACAAATAATACAAAATTGTTGATAAATACTAGTTTTATTTTAAACAATAGAAAATAACTAAAAATTAAATAATTTTCAACAAGTTATTAGTTCAAAAAATAATATATTACCTATTATATTAGACAAACTTGGTTTAAATAATATATTATTTTCATTTGCCCCAATTCGACTCAATTGATTGTGTGTATTTTTTTATGAATTTAGTCGAGATGTAATAAGACAAAAATTACTTATTATGATCTTTTCGAAAAAACTCTTTGCGTTATATTTAAAAAAACTTGCATTAAAATTAGAACTAGAATCACACGTTTCGGCTTTGAAAATATTAATTTAATAACAAAATTATAAATCAAATTAAAACAAGTTTTCATAAAAAAAAAAATGATAGATTTTTTTTAAATTTCAAAACTTTTAATAATACCGAGTTGAATAAAAAAAAATAATATCAAATTTGTATTTGTTTCCCTCGAATACAATATATTAATATACCGTCATGATGTATTTAACTGTAATATTATATTCTAATGAATAAAAAGTGATAAACGATGATATCATATAATTTTGGCAAGTTTAAATCACTTTTCAGGTGACGCGCGTAGATAGTATTATTATACCTACAACTTCTTCGCTGTAGGGAAGGCGTATATATATATAGAGACCCATCCATTTTGACACTTGTGCGCAAATTTATTCGTTTCTGAACTCGATGTCGTTGTACCTATACATAATAATAATAATAATATAACGTATATAGATTGATGCAGGTTGCGACAGGTAGCCCTTCTCATACCTACCGTTATAATAGAATATTATGATAATAATACAATATCAATCACGTTTATTATAATAATATTATAATATATATTGTTGTCGACGCGTCTCTAACTGAATCGATCCATATCGGGAGTATGGTCAACGCATAATATAATAATTGTTATCTTTTGCCGAACACCCGTTATTATAATGTTCTACTTACACGATGGTGCCTACCCACTCCCTTTGCCGAATAACCCGAATATTGTTATTTTTTCTTCCCGAAAGACCAATAATCTGAAGCCCATTAGGCTGCCCTCGAGGCCATCGATAACTGTATTACAACTTTCTTAAATAAACACAGACACACTTGTCACAGATAGTCACCATCTGCATAATATGGTTACTGCGAGCTGTATGACATAAGCATCAAAGGTACAAAAATTATATATTATTTGCGCCAAAAATTGTAAGATATAAGCGCCAATCTAATATTTTATTCCTGTTAAACCCAACGTACCTATGACATAAGCGCCAAAGGTATTGTACGTTTGATTTTATTCATTTTTAAAAAATTTTATAGACATACAAATAAATTTAATTTTAATAGAATATGTTGGTTGATTTTTTCGATTTTTTAAACAAATGTCAATAATTTACATAACGATAAAGTTATAAATTTAATATCTGTTAGACCCAAATAACCTACCTCTGAATTTAAATTATTATTTAATAAACTACCATTAAATTTTGATGGTAGATAATAATTATGGATCTTTTTTCAAGAACGCTTATAACTTTATAAGAAAATATTTGAAATATGATAAATATTTGCATCTAAATATTTCAAGGCATCTCCAGTAATATACGCACAGCCCCATGCAGAGCTGTTTGTTTCAGCTTGAGAACCATTGATCTATAAGACAGAGATCTCAAACAATTCAAACTCAAATTAACAATGACCGCAACATACTAGAAATGACTACAACACGATTGAGCATAAAAAAGTTTAATTAAAAAAGCATAAAAACTCTGCAATGTCATCATTTTCATATTTTGAAGTATATTATACAAAAAATATTCCTTAAAATTATTTACTATGATTAAAAATATGATAAAACAGTTAAAAGACTTATATCAAATGGACATTTCACTTAGTTGTTATTACACGTCGATTTTTACTATTTCAAATATTTATTTTTATTTTTACAAGTAATAAACAATCTAGGTCAGTAGTATTCTACGCTATAGAAATATGTGATAAAATTGACAGGTCATGAGATTTTGTTGAAAGAAGCCACCCACTGATAATCATTAGCGCAAATAGGTTGGGTCTTGCAGGAGGGGTCTAAGCCCCCGGATTTATTATTGTGATTATTTATTAATGTGATTTTTGTAAAGAAAAAATTAAAATATGACTAGTAGACTGAAGCCCCCCTCCCGCTACTGAAATTCACTATTTGCTCCTATTATGTTGATTATACTTTCTGTTAACTTGATAATTAATTTAATTTAAGAAATCACGTCACCATTTACGTGTCAAACGTCTCAAAGAATTTCCTGGTATTGCGGGAGTATTCAAGTTAATTGGATGATTATTTAATCGGTAATGAATCTTTTATAAATAGTTTTTACTTCGTCATTTGTTGTAGGTATTAAGTTTTAAGTCAGTGTGTATAGTGTATGATTTGACACCTAGGGTGGAGCATTCATCAGGTTTCTAAGCACAATATTTTGAAAGATTGGATTTCTAAGATATTTGTCTTTTTCGCATGTCAAATACTGATGTAGACATAGATATTTTATATTATGATACTTGTTTTAAACAGCATTTACTCATTATTTAACAGTGAATTGTATTTTTTCTACTGTTTTCTAGTGAAAATAATGTTCAAAAATATACTTATTAATTATTAACATTTTCGATAAAGCTGCGTTCGGTTCACTGCGCACGGTTCGTTTAAGTTTTGTATCGTAATAATTGTATAGTATGATAATACCTACGTGAAAATGATAAATTACAAAATTTCGGCAATGATGTGAACGTGACAACGTTGCATAAAATATCCTGTGCTTAATCGTGTTGCTAAAATGGTATAATTTGAAAGCTCAATCGTGCTTTAATTTTACGCTATAACATATACCTATTATAATCGTCAAACGTTTGCGGAGAAAACCCCTTTTTTCCTCAACTTCAAAATTGAATAAAAAATTTACGTAATAAATGAAAACAATGTTATAATTTCCTCTATCGATTTCAGTTATTAAAATATTTCTGTATTCAATAATACCTACGTATTATAAAGATGTAGTCTTTGATTTTTAAACGTGAATCTGATTATAAGAACAATTTTGGGGTAAAAAGATTTATCTTAGTCAAGTAGTTTATTTTTTTTTTTTTTTAATTCAATATTTTTTGATTAAATTGATTTGGAACGTAATAACTTTTTTAAAAATACAATTTTTGAGAATTTTGAGTATATTTCTTAAATAATTTACTTATCATATAATATTTAAAATATTTGTCATACATTTAATTAGCGTAATTGGTCAGGTTTTTCTGTTTTCTATATATATACGTATAGTACTCTCTCCTCGAAGTCTATCAAACGGCTTGACGATGGATTTCGGTAGTATAAAGTGAAGGCATATAATATGATATATTATGCCTGCGCTATACATTATTATTATTATTATTATTCGTATCCGTCATCGACCTGTCAAAATTGGGCTCGGATGAAACGCAATGTTTTCTGCATCAATGGCATATATATAAACAACCATCACTGCTGCTCAGTCGCGTACACAAAAAATATTTATATTTTTGAAAGGGTGTGAGAGGTAGGATGAGATTAAGTTATATATTTTAATATTTGTATATATAACCTAAAAATAAGATTACAACATTTCAACTATAGGATTATTTATTTCATATTAAAAACAATAAAAACTAAATTGAATATACTAGAAAGGTTAATTTTTAGGTAATATAAAATTATTTTATACTTTTGTGATATAAAATCTAATTTTAAAAACGCTATTTACTGGACACATCACTAAACGATAATGTAATTCATATTACGATGGCAAAACGGACTGCATGGTACCTATCTCTATACCTATCGGAGTGTTTAATTTTATCAATAAGACTACAGTTATATATTTTATCTTCTTTATTGACAAAAACCACTTTCACTTCCAAAAAACATATTATTTAATAATTTTCCTGAATTTTTTGGTTGGGTGAAGGGGGAGAGGAACCACCTAACCCACCTACAACCCTTGTGTAGCACCTGCTGCTACTGTACAACTACAGAGGTTGCTACTTGGTACTGCAGTACACGCGCGTGTATCGAATTTATGTTTATTATTATTTTATCGCCCCGATCGCACTCGTCGGGGACGACGACGTGTCTCAGATTTTCGTTCACAGGTGTCTTTGTGTATAATATTATATTTTAATAAGAGTATATCCCGGTCGGGCGGATGACGGACAAAGGCTAAGGTTTACGTATTGTACTACGTGACGATGACGACGCGACGATGTAATTGTATCTATAATACTTTACATACAGGGTGATAGACAGATCATGTTCACCCACATAATTTACCATAACGAAGAACGTATTCGAATTCGGATTTTTCAACAATTTTTAACATAGGTAGGGTCTACCTGTTGGAGCGCTAAAAATACGTATAAATACTTGAGAATGCAATTTGCACTGAAGAGTTTTTCGTGGCGGTAGGTTGAAACTAACTTTTTATTTGTTAATAGTTATGAACAGAAGATTTATTAATTATCCTTAAGACTTTGATCTATTTAAACTAAAATTCAAACGAGTATGGTTTCAGAATTATTAAGCTATTTAGCTATAATTAGCTTTAGGGTCATTCTAATATTATATAGTCTAAAAAAAAAAAAAAAAAAAAATGTTAATATTGTATATTATGATGATTGACGAGAAGCTATGATGTTTAGAAAAATATTACAATAATTCATAATATTAATATATTGGCATGTTATAATATGTAAAAAAATTCTTATTATAATAAGTAGGTACCTAAGTATTCAACTGAGTACCTATTACATATTTTATATTTATTGTAATACCATTATTGAGGTCCATTAATTTATTATCATTAAATTAAAAACTCAAAAAGATAGGTACTCGTAGGAATTTTAATTTGAATGTATCGAAATGTTTAAAAAAATATCTTCTAAAAAACAACACACATTGAAAAATGTAGGATATTTGAAAAATAATATCTCCATACTTCTATACAGTTGCAATCATAAGTTATCATCACCACAGAATACAACCCTAAAAATGATACACGAACTAAACACTGTAGTTTTCGATTATATATAAAATATTTAAAATCAAATTCAATATATCGAAAATATTAAGTATTAATGGGTGCCCATAATCACCTTGAATCATCCTGTAAGTGCGGTCCACCTATTCGTCATCGCCTTACTGGGTGTAAAAACTCTGGGAGAAAAATGTGAGGAGGATATAATATAATATATTGTATTAATATACAAGAGAGAGATTTTTTGAAAGTTACACGTCAAATTTTACATAGTAAAAAACTTGATTCAAATGTTTTATCATAAATATTTATTACATTTTGTGCTTTTATATTACTTGATACGTACAAATGGTACAAAAAACCTATTATCGTTATTAATAAAACGTGTCTATAGTAGCTGCAGGTGTAATGAAGATCAATAAAATTAAATAAATAATGATATGATGGTGTCCGTGACAATAAATTATGATATTGATAATGGTCAAAAACTGGAAAACAAAATCAACGAAAATTCAGCTTTATTTATGTCATTTCTGCACGTGGCCAGAAAACCTCAGTACCTATATTAGCTCCAGTTTTGTCCATTTCTAATCATCGAAACGTTTTTGAATAAAAAATAAAAACTAACTACTAGCCTTTTAATAATGGCTAACAATTAGGGTTTTTAATTTCAAATATTTCAAAATTTTAAAATATTTGATTGAATTAAGGACAATGTTTTTTTTGTTTTCTAAAAGGCATTTGGATATAATTTAGCAGAAATGATTAAATTAATTGCATACAGAAAATACCAACAACTAATGCCTAATATAACCTTATCAACCAAAGTTTATGAATTTCTATGTTGATCGTTATAAATACATAAATTAAATAATAATAGGCATGATATCAATCATATAATGGGTACCTAAATATTGGGTATTATTTCAATCGTATCAGTATTCGACAGGCACAGGATGACGATAAACCAACTTTTGTAAATGTTCCCTTGCTGTAGATTAATCACTAAGATCATTTAGAATTTCGTGTTTAAATTATTTTTTTTCGCATAATATTGATATAATATTTTAACACGAAAATAATGTCTTGAAATTTCATAATCCTAGTAACAATTATTGATTGTTAATATTCACACCAAGGAACACCTTACACACAATTGTTAAATTTTTCATTATGACAGCAGCTGCAGCTGTTGAACGCCTAATGTACTTAACATATTATTTTTTTTTATACCTAGCATGCCGAAGACATCGCACGACATCATCGCAATCATTTTGTCAAAGTCATTATTGATAATTATATATAAAATGACAAGGATACGCCGCTCCAAGGGGACGTTATTATTGGTCTTCCGTCGTAAATTAATTGTTTTTCACGAAATGTAAACACGGATAATAATTTGAGATATTATTTTATGATATTACTATCGCATACCTACATTTTTTTTTATACGACAAACAAAAATCAAAATTACCTCCACAATATAATTATATAGTGACTTTAATTATGAACAGTAAACAAACACGTCATTGCGTCAATATAAATGTTATTATTTTCGTTGTTTGACTGAAACGGATTAGCCGGTATACGAATGTGCAGACTGCCGGGATAATTACTCGTATTATAGGTGTCGGTACACATTCGACGAACAACTTCGACAAAACGCGAAAAATAATTCCTTCAAACAACAATAGCGTCTAGACGACCATTAATTGTTTACCCATTGATAAAAAATGTATGCAACGCGCGTCGACAACATATTAAACAACTTTTAATTTATTTACCATATGACTGATATAATAATACAATGGACGCCGATTATAAAATTCACTTTGGGACCAGCACAAAGTAAAATAAACACAAAATACTTATGAATTTTATTTTAATACATATCTAGCTCTTATTTTAATCTACTTTAATACATACATAGTATTACATAATTACTTGTCTTATTAGTGAATAAACGAAAAAAATATGATTAAAAAAGCGGGTAAATTAATTTTGCTCTACTAGACAGCATGTTTACAAGTGAGTTACTATTGTAATGGATGGTATTACATTTGAATTCAGTGTTAAAATATCATTGTGCACGAAAAGTAATTCTAAGCGAAGACGGTTTGTCTGTCTAGGATATTTTATAGTTGTATACTATATTAATTATATTGCTAGATATTATTAAAAAAAAAAAAAAAATGTAAGTAGGTACCTATAAAATAAATTCTAAAAACAATTCAACTTGCTGGGTGCAACGATGCAGAATGATTCGCCTAGCACACCAATATGCACGGCCATTTCTCTTTCAATATGTGAATAATGAAAATTATTTTATCGTTTGAATGAATTTTGGTGAAAATGTCCAAAAGGGTTAAGTTGGCAAGGTTTTTTAGAATCAAGTCGTAAACATCAATAATTCGAGTAATATAATATGATTTGAACGTATATTTCGAATAGTTCACAAACTCCCACGAAGATCGATATAATCTCATTATTTTAGTCTGTATACATATATAGGTATATATGTAGAATTCGTACGATTTTCCGATCGTTCGTTCCCATAAACATGGTTGTTTTGCAAATATTTATTAATATACGAGTACGAATGAGTTTTGGAACACATCAATAATAGTATGAGCGATCAAAAAGGTCGAAAATTATTACGTCTCGTAATATAACACATGATAACTTACGTAGCTATAATTAAGATCGGTGATAATAAAAAAAAATAATTTAATAATATAACCCAATGAATAAGATTTTATTGAAATGTATAGAAAAAAAACTGAAGAAATTGAAAATTGCAAATGTCTGTTAATAAATTAAAAGGTTTTGAAATATTTTGAAAATTTTATCAAGTGAAGGAAATGCCAATATATAAACATTCAGTGAAACTTCCATGTATTTATAGCAATTCGTTTTATAATTAGACCAAAATCCAGAATCGATTTTGTTAAAAAACCGATTTTATGTGAAAATTCTCGTTTTTCCTTGATTTTTTTTTTGTTTGTTTATCCCTGCGATTTTGATCTCCTCATTGCATCAACTTAATTCATTTTTCTACCAGAAAAGCTACTAAATTTAAAAATCAAAGTACTTTAATGCTATTGGCTACACATTTTGTACACAAACACAAAATAAAATAAGTTAATAAAAAACACACATCACTGTAAAATAATTGCTCCGCTCAGAATCTAGAACACACAGGCCGAATTTTTTTTTTATTCCTCTTGAGATTCGATTCACCGAGACTCGACTGTGTTTAAATTTAAAATTGTTGGTACATCATCAATTTATTCTACATGCTTGTAGGAAACAAAAAAAAAAAGTTTCACAAGAAAATCCAAGTGGTTGAAGGCTGCAGGCTGAAAGGTTTTCTAAGTACAGTGTCTATACTATCCAAACATCAATGATAAAGTCGTAGTCTGTGTTTAAATCATAATCGATTAGTGACTAAGGTGTGTAGTACCTATCTATGAAACACTTTTAGATTTAACATTGTATTTAAAAAAAAAAAAACATTTGTTTATTCTGTTAAATAAATATTTATCTTCTTCTTTTATTTAATCAAATTTGAATTTGTTCATATTTCGTGTAATTATACAATACACAAACAAAAAATATAATTATCTAATTCCAAGATTATTTTTCATACATATGAGAAATTTGCTATTGATTATTGATGTTAATACATCGGACTACGTCGTACGATCGCATGATAATATTATGATTTTTGAAGTCTCGATAACTATTTTCGAGTATGTTTGGGCAGTTTTTTTGGATTGGAACCATTGCATACATATTTTAATAATGGATACAGTTTTGCCGATATTAAATTAAATAACGTCAAAAGGAAATAATAATGTATAATACTCTAAATCGTTAAAAAGTTTAATAATAATATATGTTTTATATATGTTTTTTTTTTCTTACCGAGAGCTCCGAACTCTGTAGTCGAATAATAACAACAATTATATCGAGAAAAAAGAAGAAAAATTAATTTCACGTTGTTGGCACGTCGGCTGCAGCTATTGCAACGTTATCGTTAAAACAATCGAAAGTTTTCAACCTTGCAGCAGCAGCAGCAGCAGTTGTTGCCGACACGCTCCACCTGTCATAAAATAATAATAATAATATACCTAATCCATTAGATAAATATAATATTTGCCCTCACGATCCCGTCGGATAATGTTACCTCCGTGAGTGTCGTCTGTATATTTTAATATGTATATACATTATACATATATTAATATATAAGGTTAGAATTTTGAAGCAAATGCTTCTTTTTCTATACATATATTAAATATAAATCTAATTTGTGTACATAAAATCGTTTCACATCAGTGGACGTTAAGTATTCGTTTTCTATGTATAAAAACTTTCTGTCTAACAATAGGCTTAGTTTATTTACTGAAAATCTTTCCAAATACATATACTAGTGAATTCTTTTTTTAATTAAAATTAATTTTTCAATTTTTTTTATTATGTTTTAAAATATGATCAAGGTTTAATTTTAAAATATTGAATAAGGATTTTCTAACACAAATCAATAGCATTTTAGATGGATTTGAATATTTTTAATAACGCTAAAAATTATCTTATTTTTTACTACATATACCTAACGATAACGTGTTGAAAATATCAAGTACTTTATTTTTTATTTTTATTATTTAAAGTTTTTCTTGGACAACAACCAAAAAACAGAGAGAAACCTGAGGACTTTCGAGAACAGAGTATGTAGGGAAATACGTGGACGTATCATTGATGTAACAACGATAAAATAGCGAAAGATATATCACTAAGAGCTGTATGATATGTTGCTTCATTAAGGATCAAAGGATACAAGATACAATGGGTAGGTTACATAATGAGAAGAGGAGAAAACGAAGCAGTTATAGAGTGGAATTGGAATGGAGACCACAAGGAAAAAGACCTAGGAAAATATGGGTTGACGTTATGGAAGAAGACCTCTTTTTTTGCGACGCGCTTACTATATTAACACCCTATATACCTACACGCCAAATATTAGTGTTTTTGTTCTTAAATACTTTTTCTCCAAACGATATTTAAATACTTTCTGAATGAATGGATTATCTTTATCATCCGTACCTGTCTAGGTGCCTATTTAAATACAGTTTTAAAAGTATTTTTTTTTTTACAAGACTGAGAATTTCCTTGAATTAATCACTGTTGTCGGTATTATAGTTGCCTCGACGTGTCGTCGCATAATATACAGACTAACGTAATGATATTATAATATGATCATCCTTTTATATGTGTTTTGAACAGACTTAAAGCATTTTTCATTTGTAAGCACGTCCCGTTTGTTTTATACATATAACTACAATAATACCTTTTATACCTGTGGGTTGGTTATACTCTCGATTTCCAACTGATTTACATGGTAAACCAAGCGTGTCCAACCTTTTTCAACTTGCTGGCCACAATTGAAATTTATATAGTAAGTTATGCTACAGTCACTTAATAAGTAGACTTAACGGTTGTTTTTTTTTTTGTTCATTTTGATAAAATAATATTATCTTTGTTCACTTATTGAATTGATGATTCTTATCGTGTGTGTGTTTAAAGTACTGTAGATTTCTACAGTAGGTATTCGTTAGTTAGTTTTCGTCATTAAAAACTCAGATTCGCATTTCTTGTTTGAAAAAAATAATGTATTAAATATTAATTATTAAAATGTCTCTAAATAAAAAGCATAATATTGTAGTCCCTCCATTTTTTGTATCATAGTAAAGCCATGTGTTTGATCTGATATGGAACATTCATTGCGATCTTTAAAGAATTTTTATAACATTGAAAGACATTATGATTGATGAACACTGATATGTAGTCCTTATTAAGAATTGGCGTTACACATTTCACTTTAAATATTGAAAATATTGAAGGATTGGTTAAAGCAAAACAAGTACAAATTCCACACTAATTTATTTCTATTTCAATATTCTGAATTCCAATGTATTTTTATTTAATATTAAAATTAAAAAATTAAAGATATTTTGTAATTATTTTTAAAAGCTTATTAAAATAAAATTTTTTCTAAAATTAAAATTATAATGCAATAAACTCAGTATTAGATATATTTATATGTTGGTCGCTGTGTTGTAGTCACTCGTGAATTTACCGAAATCACAACCATGCTCAATATCACACCAAATAATGCATAGTTTAAGTCATTAATAAAGGTAATTTTTTAAATTTTTTTTAACTTGACCTGTAGTTAGTAAATTTCCAATTTAAGTTCACAATAAGTTATAACTCAGCTATTAAATTTTACCAGGTAATTATAAACAGTGTTCGGTGCTTGTTGTACTAAATATGTTTGGAAACGCATATAATAACATGACCTAAAATAACTGAAATATTAGGTTTTTTTCCAAAATATAGCAACAATAGTCTTGATTCATTAGGTACATTTTAAGTTTTACAATATGTATAATATTTTATTTACTATTTTATTGTTCCATGTACAATGGTTTTAATTATAAATAAATAAAATATATTTCTAGATTAAATTTGGTGGATGTCAACGCGTGTAACTGCTTAAACAAACTGAAGCTGCACAGCTAGTGATTTGCAATATTATAAAAGAATAATAATTGGAAGCATTTAAAATATATATAAATTATTTTTAATGTATAATTTTTTTTCAAAACAGAAGTCGATATGTCTATTCCCTCAAAGTCTCTGCAGCATCTAATAAAATAAAATATAAATAAACTTTTTTTTAACCTAGTGAAGTTAGTATTTTTTATGGATGAAAATTCTATTGTATATATAGTTCATTGGTCGTAACACTTTACACTATCGTAAATCTATTAATGTATATCGCTAATTTGTTAACCTAGTTATTTACTACATATTATGTTAATATCGTTTTTTATAAATAGCTAAAAATGTTGTAAATTATACCTAAGTTTAGATGACTTTGTCAGAAAAACTTTATAAATAAAAATTTTAAAAAAGGGTATTTATAAATTATGCCGTACGACTATAATAAGTGATTATTTAATAAAAAGTAATGTGGAATACTTCACAGAACATAAACCAGAAAAATGTTTTAATTGACACGATAATGGACAGATAAGATGAACTTAAAACTATAATAGATTGATATTTATAAAGGCATTCCACAATTATTCTATATAATAGAATCGTCGAAATCAAAATGAAATTACCAAAAATGTGTCCGTTCTTTAGAGTGTCCGGTATTTAGAGGGTTTTCTGTATAATTATAGTGAAAATGTCCCCGTTCCCGAAATAATATTCGCCATTTAGAGGTATCCACTATTTAGAGGTACCCGTTAAGAGAGGTTTCACTGTATTTTGTTTATTAACTCGTCCGCATACCTTTAGCAGGGGTGCACCCAGGATTTTTTTTTTTTTTTTTTGGGGGGGGGGGGAGCTAAATTCAAATAATTTTAATATTAATAGGTAGTATTTATTTTGAAATATTTACAGAAATCTTAAAGCTTTTTTACAATCTTTTACTAACTAATTTTGTTTTTTTTGTTCCGGTTTTAAGTTGCGCCGTAGCGGTGATGTTATACCTGTAAAACATAAATATTAGCTATTAATTAAATTATAAATAGTATAGTGATTGTTTTTTTATTTTGGGGCTAGCCATTTGGGGGGGGGGGGCTAAAGCCCGTTAGCCACCCCCTTGGGTGCGCGCTTGACCTTTAGCATTATACTGTTAGCATTTCAATATATCATCAACATATTCTATCTCGGACGTGGTTTTTCGGACATAGTTTTAAGCTCAGCCACTATAATAATAATAATAATAATAATAATAACGCTTATAATAATACCAAACCAAATATTTATTATTAGAATCGTCTGTTTGTTAGTATTATAATTTTTTTTGTAACCATGGAAACAAACTTAATTATTTTTATCCATAGGTAAGTAGTGAACACCTATATAGTAATATATATATACATATATAAGAGTATGTGTGTGTGTATTATAATTGCAATTGTAATGTGCACATTTTAATTTTCTCAATAAAAAATGGCTTTTAACGTGCACGTGAAGAAAAAATATATAAAATGTATTACAAAAATCACTAATTACATGCTTTGGCCACCAGTGACGTATATACTGTGAGGTTTTTCATTGTGTCAGGAAATGCAAAGACGTTTAATTTATGTAATTAATCGTACCACTACTATAATAGTATATAATAAATATTCATTCTTCACAATAAATCTCTGCTGCTGTAGTTATTGTCAAGTCCCCTAGAATGGCAGGATCTATACATGTTTTCATTGAATGAATTTAAATCATAATAATAATGATGATGACGTACACAATTATAATTAGATGCCTATAAAGGAAGGAAAAAACGTCAACATATTTTCACGAAGATTGTCAAATATTAACTGGAAAATATTATATAGGTACCTTTTATTTATTCAAGCAAACTTAAGTGTAATATAATAAATTTGATATATTTTGCCAAAGCCTTATTCGAATTTCGTGTATCCGCCAATCACCAATAGTATAATGCCACCTCTAAGTATAAACTACCAGTGTTATAGTATTATAACGATAAACACACTTACATTATTATGCAAAGTAAAAACTCAACGAAAACTTTTTTTTTTCTTTGAAAAGAAGAGTTTTAATCGTATTTTTAATATTTAACAATAATTATTACTCACAATTTCTCTTTTAAATTTGATAACTCACAAATTAGAAAAACAAAAACTCACAAAAAACCCAAATTAACGGACAAATTAAAAGCCAATTAAAATCATTAAAAAATAAATAAGAAACAAACAGCTGAACCAATTTTCAGCCTAAACGATAAGACACCTATAACCTTCATACAGTTTAACCATATTTTTGAAAACTACACCAACAAGTGTATAAACATCCCAGATTTGTGGGAATGGTCCGGCACTGACACAAATAAATTATTATCTATAACAATTGATTTAATAACGAATGCACTCGTTGACAGAAGAATCAAGACCAAGATTACAAAACTTTTGTGAGATGGCGTTTGGCGGTGTGGTCGTATCAGTCGGGAGTGCAATATTGCTTCCCTGGTATTATTAAAAAGGAGCGAAATAATACATTTTGTTGCAGTAATTTTGTCACATCATGAACGTATATTCTATTTCACTCCCACTTATGGCTTTAAGAAATTTTTAGCCTGCTCTATTCTCAATGACAATTAGTTTCTAAATATTCACTATTATTTATTTATATTACGCTGTATTTTATTCTATTCACTAAACCATACGACCGTATACGGTATACCTAATATATGATTATACATTTTACAGTCGGAACAGGAGGTAAATCGCAATAGAACTATTCAAAAACTTACTTAATTTTTAATTATTTTTCCGATTACGTACTTCAAATCACATTACATTATCCGGGACTAGCCATTAACTTCATGAGTCCATTCGATAAATTAGGCAATATAAAAACGTTTCATACGTGGTGGCTGTCCTATATACACATAGTGATACGCTTAACGGTGAAAATCATCTCCGATTATAAAAAAAATTACCTCGTCAGGTAAAACTTCCATAAGTCAATATAATAATATCAAACTGCATAATAAACCAATCAGTAATGAGCAAAGTAATATTATGGGAACGCAACGTACATACAACTATTGTTTTTTTTTTTTTTTTTATAAAAAGACTGATGTAGGTGTCTACCTACTTTTTTATACATATCTTAAATGAGTCTTGGTAACGACTGGTCGACGCAAAAAATCAAAATCACTAATTCCGAGGGAAAAAATTTTAATTCTTCGTGATAATAATATAACGTTACTGCGGCGAGCGCCGTTAACGGTTAGGAACAAAATTTCTTGCGTCGTACAATTATTTATATATTAATTAATTAATTTTTGTAAAAAAAAAATAGACAAAAACTTATTTTAAACATTTAATTAAAAAATTATAACACAGACAATATACACTCTATTTGCTTTATTTTTATTGTTCATTAATAAGGTAGATAAAAATATTGTATTTAATTATTCTTCGAGGTCTATACTTATTGGCGAATATATAGATCAATAATACTCGATTATTGTAGTAGATTACGACGATTAAGATGATAAGACTAAATTCAATAAATATTTATATTTATATACATATATATATATAGGTATGTATAGGTATATCCAGCGTGCGCAGTATTTGAGTGCAAACTGCCAGGCTAGGTTGATTGACTTAGTAAATATAAACACGTATAATAATATGTGAAACCTTGGTTAAATAATAATATCTTAAATTTTCGGGAGCCAATTTAAATATAAAATTTTCAGAAGCCAATTCAATAGTCGAATTCAAATTATACCCAAAATTGGGAACCAAATTATATATTATAATTAATTATATATTATTATATTATATAATATAATATCGTAAAATTGCGTTATCATTGATTGTGTTATCTCAAAAATTAAACATATTGTACGTAACTATACTTTAATCCCTTCCAACTCTGGACGTCATGCTCGATTCAAGACATGACAACAATAATACAGTAAACAGGTTACTACCGTCTATCAATTTTTTGAATATGAAGTGATATACTGGTATTGTATTACAATTATACAGACGAGGCGAAACATTTCACTGCGATTACCACACTACTTTTTTAGTAAATTTTTGGGATTTAAAAAATAATTTAATATGTTTTAGAAAATAAAAATAACTCAATTTTGTATCTCAACACGTAAAGTGATGAGCGAATGTCTGATAAGTTGATAACATTGCATTATGTTACGATAGACATTTTACAAACATTTTTGAAGGATATTTCAAGCATAAACACATAATATGTATTATTCAAATTGTTAAAAGAATAATATCAATACATTTTAGATATTTTTAACATGTCTCTACAATAGCTGCAGCTGGTATTCTTTAAACCTCGTAACCAGTAGCCTCATTGAATTAGGTAGATATAGTCAATAGTCATATACTCATATAATAATTAAATGCATACATTATTCAAATTGTTAAGGGAATAATAGCATCATATTTTGGAGGACATTTAAAGATAATATAGATATAGAAATATTATAGATACCTACATGGCCACATACTATTTATAATAATATGTTGTTCTTACCTCAATGAAGCAAAACAAATAACAATATTATAAACATAATATAAAGTTTGTAACGATAACCAATCTCTGTAATAGCTAGTGATATACAATAGGTAACCGCGTTGGATTGCAAAGTCAATAATAATACCTACAATGTTTATGAACTATATTTTGTAAAAACTATTAATCGATTTTTGCATTTATTTTGATGTTCAAGACAAAAAAAAAACAATACATTTGTCTTATTATAAAAGCATATTTTATCAGCTAATGATAGTAGGTACACAACTTTCAACATTTCAAGCATAAATGAGTAACATAAAATATTATTATTATCAAAACTGCTGAGGAAATGCTATAGCATTATATTTTTAATATTTCATGAAAGGCTATTTTAAGGGTATGCAGTACTACATCCGGATTCTACGATTATTATTGTTCGTACCCCCGATGAAGCGATACAAATAATAATAATAATAATAACTGTAAGCATATCATAACACAGTTTAGACCGGTAACAAATCTCTATAATAGCTCTGCTGCTGGTACCTATTTAACAGCGCCGGTAACCGCGTTGGATTGCAAAGTGCGCGCGCGCGTGAGCACGGCAAACACTGCACGGCGGTGCACACACTCCTCTCGAGGCGCGCGCGTAGGTATAATCGCGGCGGCGGCTCGTCGTCCCACCCCACCCCCGCGCACGGGGTGTCCTAACATCTGCGCCCGGGGGAGGAGGGGTGGAGGGCGCGTGTTATATTATTAGTAAATAACGGCGCGTGCTGTTCGCCGCGGTGCTATACAATAATAGTAATAATAGTATAAAATATTAACACACACACGCACGGGCGCGCGCGCAAATTTACGGTACGCACAATACACCGACATGTAACGCCGCAGGCCCGGTGGTGCGCCGCCGGTATTGTTCCGCGGCGGCAGATGTTCGGGGGACGACGCGACGGCGCACCGGCAGAGCACACGACAACCGTCCCGCCGCGCGCCACCACCGCCGCGAACAAAACGTCCGCGTACACCTCTACAACACCGCTGCAGCAGCAGCAGCAGCAGTCACCTGCACGAGCGCGCGCGCGCACGTTTAAGGGTGCTCGGGACGGAGACGGAGAGTTCTGGTCGCGCGCGCGCAGTGATTGAATTATTCGGGTTTTGCACACGCATCCTCACAAAAGGGGAGCCCCTCGAGCGCAGACGCGTCACCACCTCACCGCTCGTCAGCCACCATCGCGACTGACGGACGGGCGGCGGAGGCGGCATCGGCGGCGTCATCGGTGTGTGAATTATTATGTTCTCCGCCGTTTGTCTCAACGCCGCGCGCGCACCTTACCGCGGTCGGTGCGCGTGTTATGCACGTCACCGTGCTATACAACGTTAAGTTATACCGGGTGACCGGTAGCGCGGCGGGTTACCGCGGTTTGCAGGACACAAACCCCTCGGCTCGTTACGGCCAATTTTCGCGTACTTACATATACGCAATAATGTTAGCTGAACTTATGTGTGTGGATATTAATATATTACGCAAAGTTACGAGAGTTACCGGAGACGGCATTTTACTGTGACAAGTTGAATCAATTCGATTAAAGCTTTCAGTAAAAAAGATAAAAGTTAACAGAGAAAAAATTTAACTTGATGAATAAATTTTTTGTCGAGCCGTAATACTTTTAAAGTCATAATAAAGTGCCCTATAGTATTTTGATTTCCACAGACATTTACGATTTACATCAGTTTATTATTACTAAGGAATGATATATTACTATAGAAAATAAATGACCGAAATCGAAAAAGAGTCAACGAATCGGTATTGTTAGTTTGTTCCATTATGGAGCGAAACGAAAATTAATTTAATTGCACGATAATAATAGTTGACTACAATGTCAACAACAACCTAATCAGGTTACCACCATAAAAATTTTAAGTAAATAAATTTAAAAAAATATTAAACTAGTTATTTTAAATTAACACATATTATAGTTATACGCACGTACACCATACGGTTTTTAAAAAACAGCAATTTATATTTTGTATTATTGATGGGTTATTTAAAGGTAAATAGGTACTTGGTAGGTAATTATTTGATCCGGCGCAGTTAAAACGTTTTTAATTAAAAAAAAAAGTTTTGTAGTTGTCATGATGAAAACGGTTTTAAACCGTTTTGAAATCATTAGACCGTTATTGAACATTAAACTTTCGTACTAGCTGGTGGTGTAAGATTACAAACATTTTAAGTTGTTTGGAAACGATTTCAAATTGTGGTGATTATAATAATATAATAATAAATATTTTGTTGCTATATTTAATTGCACTGTTAAATTATAATATAATATATATATATATATATGCTTTTTCTAGGACATTAGCGATATCAAAATTCTCGTTTAAACTGTAAAATTAAGTATGCAGTCCGAAATTTTACAAATAATATGCAGAACTGGTTGAAACACTCTCCTTGGCCGTATATTTTATGTAACTAATATTGTACTTATGAATCAGATTTTTAAGAAATATGTCGTCATAATACGTACAAGTTTTATTTCATATTTGATATTATTAGAATGAAGATTGATGACTAAAATAGAGAGTGTGTGCCCTACAAGTTATATTTAAATACAAAAATAAAATGCCCCACCAAACCAATTCCTGGCTACGTGCCCGCACACACCATTTATGACACGCTACTGATTATACGAATTATAAAATGTCTACATCTATAGTTATCTAAATCATATTGAAGAACGTCGTAAATGGTTTAATTAGGAAACGGTCTGCAACGGTCGTTGGAATTTTTCGAATAGTGGTGGGTATAATTTTTTCGAAAAACTTCAAATCATATTCAGTAGAATACAACTCATATTCCATACTCTGTTATTATCTCAATTTTGCTTAATATTTATTATTACGATGAAATCTCTGTAGGTACCATGCAAAATAATTCCCCTCCCCCAAAGTCAAGGACTTTTGGAATTGTACACATACGGTGGCGTTAACGGGGGTTGTTTTAGGTATTGAAACCTTGTCAAAAAACATATACTTACATTTTATAAATTTTTCATATTTCTACAGATCATGTGCGTTATCGTATGGTTTATAGGTTCTATTGAAAATTTAATATTATTGGTATAATGATCGATGACAACACTCCCCTAATAAAAAAAAAATTAAACTTTCCGCTAAGCAATACCTGTTAACACGACTGTAGCACACATTAAGAGACGCCACTGATTATACTTTAAGGTTTATTACACACATATATTTTATTATATAGTTTGAAAATGTATGGAAAAACTACGGAAACGGAGTAATTAGGAGACGGAATCAGTCGTTGGAACTTTTCAGATAGTGTGACGAGAGGATTTATTTTTTTGTTGGTAAAAAAAACTTCGACTTATCGAATATCGTTACTTTTCTCCGTTTTCCAAAATATTATCTCGAAATGATTATGCGTGAAATTCCGATCACCCTGTGCACAATACCGAAATATCATGTTTTACGTATTATGTGCACGGACATTTTACCGCACGTCGTCGAATGCGCAAGTCTGCGCAATGCTCGCGCTGTGGCGTTTATGTATATGCATGTGCGAACCACCTGCCGCCGTCGTACACCCCGAAAAGGTTCACGAGCTGCCGCCGCCGTCAACGATTTATGGCAACAATAATAATAATATGCATCTGCATAGGCGGCGGCTGCGTAATACCGCGACACTGTATTACGCCGTTAGTCAATATTATATAATAACAGTAATAACAATATATTTTTGTTTTTTATTTACATTTTTATTGGATTGCACACAATCTGTAATAGTAGTTTTGAACAATAGGTAAGCATGTAATAATATGTGCTAAAAAAAAAAATACATTGGACGTCGCTTATATGACTCACTTTGGGACCAGCACAAAGTGAGTCTTATAACTGAATGAATCTAATATAGGAGAAGTGTAAAAAAAACACCAAATACTTACGAATTTTATTTTATTATATATTTAGCTTTTATTTTAATCACTCTAACCCTATATAGGTACATATTATTACATATTACCTACTTATTACAATAGTGTATAAGTATTACCTAGTGAACAAAAGAAAAAAATATGATTAAAAGTTGTACATGCACATATTATCAATAGTGTTTGAAAACTTTTTGAAATTTTAAATTGTGAAACATTTGATGAAATATTTCGTATAATTTTAATTTTTTTTTTAAAATAATTTTAATTTTTATGTGTAATTATTGTTATAACTTACCTCCACATTTTTATAATAGGTATTAGGGAAAACAATCACTAACTAGTCATTAGTGATGGTTTCCTTTGGTAAGATTATTGATAAATAATCATCTTTAATAATATATTTGTATTATAAAATTTTTAACTAGGTTTCACATTTTTGTGAAATATTTCATATTTCAATGGCTAATTATAAAGCATAATAATAATTAATAATCAACAAAAATATGTTATTTTTAAAACAAATTTATTTATAAATTTTAACCAAAAATGTTTATTTTTTACCATCTTTTTTTTATAAAATTTAATTTTTATAAATGAAATGTTGAGTCATTTAACCGAGTATTTTAAAATGTACTTATAATAAAATATTTCCGGACCGTTCCAGACGATTTTAAGTCTATTAAGGTTAGTTTCTTTAATAATTAAGAAAAAACTCATATTTATCCATACTCCCAACTGTAAGCTAATTATTTTTAGGAATTAAGTGTAAAAAAATAAATCATGAATTGAAATAATTTAAAAATCATTCATTAACATTTTATTTATTTGGATAATAAATTTAGAAACATAGGTACCTATCTATTGGGGAATCACATTATTCATGCTTGGTGCAATGAATAGTTTAACTACAGTGTCTAACCTAACTTTTATACGGAATTGAGAAATAAACATTTATAATTAAAGCAATGGACAAATAAGACTTATTTTTGGTGTCTTAGAGTTGAGTGTGGTTTCAATGATGACTAAAACTGAGATTAATAATATTGATTAGTAGGGCTCAGATCTTAAAGCATAATAAACAACAACAAAAGCACAAAACTGTTTTAAAGAAGCAAAAATGAAGCATATTTTTTTAAGCAAAATTAGCATGACCAAAAATTAACACGAATCAATTATAAAAAAAATAAAAAAAATAATTCACTACCATACTATATTCGGTAAGATATTAAGTAAAGAAACTGATTCTACGACAGAAAGTTTTTATTCATAGAAAATTAACGCTCTACATCCACTGTAGTACTGACTACAATAAACATATTATACAAATCCCACGGCTGGAATACTTGAATAAAGCAATAAAAAGCAAAAAAAAGCATTTACTGTAAAAAAATCTAAAAAAAAGCAAAAATAAATTGGTTTACTTGGAATCAGGATGAAGTGAATCGAATTTATGTATAAAAATCAGATTTCTATCTCATACATAAAAATAGAAATATTATTTGTCTTAAAATCTGAGCTCTATTGCTTAGGCATATTATAATAATGATATAAAAAATGAAAGCTATATAGTCTTAATTTTATTGAGATATGCTAAAATATAATATAATATAAGATAGTTATACGAGTTAGAGAAACATATTATGGGTAATATTTTATAAGTTGATTGAATAAAGTTACTGTTTATGTGAGCTAAATTATTTTTGCTACCCCACTTCTTTTAAATAAATCCACATCATTTTTAATACATTTTTAAATTAATTTTGGTCAAAAACAAAATCACTGGTTTATGAAATTGAAATTATGAGTGAAATATTATGACGTAGCCTTTTAACCGTCTCATTTCGTTTAAATTCATCACCAAAAAAATTAATTTCCTTTTTTATATATCTTAAAACTTTATCGTATGGACTATGATATGCATAAAACTTTAATAATTATCCAAAAAATCTCTGATTGATATCATGAAGTGAATTGCAGAAATAACAAACCGACATTTTAAAAGGACGATTCAAAAAAAAAAATCATAGCAATTTATATAAAAAGTAGCCCAATGATAACTATTACCTATGTATTACATGCAGAGAAAATTGAAAAACAGATATAATGGCTGAAATTAAAAAAAACATCAAATGACACGTGGCTTGAATTCGTTGACATGTACCCACTAGGCTACACATTTGTAACGGATATTTAACTTTAAAATTATACAATTTAAATCGTATAGAAATCTCAAATCAATAAACATTTCTAATCATCTATAACCAGATATAGTTAATAGGAAAAAAATATTTTTCATGATTTCATTGAAATATTTCAAGTGCAGAACGATAGATACAATTATATATACATATATATATACTATATATACTATATATACTATATATATAAATATATAATTGTTATACAGTTAAATATAATGGCGCCAACTCTTATTTTCCTCTCTCTACTTTCGCTCTCGCCCACCATTTTTTGTTATTGTTAAGATATTTAGTTGGTGGTATCCGAAACTTCCATGGTATTTACCTAATCATCATATATTATAAGTAAGAGCGAGCTTAAATTTTTCACATGGTGGAAAAAGCGAGATACAAATTCAATTTAATTAGACGTTTTTCATTGAATATTTTTCCAATTTTTTGTCGTTCAATTAATTATAACTAATAACTATTTTCTCAATAATTTTAATTTTTGTTTTTAAAATATTTTTGTTGTATATTCGAGGAAACTTTGACAGCTTTGAGCGATTTAACGTTAAAAAATACTTCATCAAATACCATAATATGTTATTATTATAGAATAAAAAGACAATTTTTCATAAATTTTTCCGAAAAATATTTAATATTTATTTTCTCTCGCCAAAGCTTATCCATTTAATATACAATATTATTATTTTTCTTGAACTCTTTATTAAATTATGTAGATTACGTATGTTATACTTTGGTACATAGTATGATGTCGGTACCCTTCAAACCATAAATATAATACTCTGATTTTATTTTTTTCATTAAGTTTTTACTTTTTGTATAATATTTTCCTTCTATCGAGGTCATTCAATATGATATCACATCGACTTGAAAGTTGAAAAATTTAAAAAAGTCATTAGTTTTAATAGGTATAGGAATTATTCAAATTGCAGTCGTGTATTTCGACTATAAGAACATTGACTGTGCCATACGCAGTCAGTTCTCTTATGACCTTTTTAATTTTTAAGGAAGTCAATTCTTTTTGTATACAATAATATATAAGCTACTTCGTAATGAAATAATATAAAACCGACGAGAATGTACAGAAGACGTTTACTTGTTTATTAAAATATACGAAACGGTTAGTCTTGTTACTATTGTTGTAGGCGTATAACCTATCATTTCTAACGACTTGTAACATAATAACTTAATAACGGACAACATAATTGTTCTTGATTTTGAAGCACACCTACAGGTTCCCACAAATGCAGAAGAAGAAAACAGCAATAGACTCTTACTAAATAAGGACATTTTGAAAGCTCTTGGTGTCATCGAGGATATTAGCTCCGCATTGTGCAGATGAAAAAGGAGTTTTTCAATATCACTCGGAAAATATTTTTATTAGAAAATATATTTTAGTAGAAGCACTTTGGATTTCATGCATCAAGAGAATTTTTTGTTGAAACGAATTATATAGATAAGATTTCAGGACGAACGGTATAACCACTAATATTCAATTGTTGGAATGGCGAATGGAATAATTAATGCTTTTGTGTTATACCTATGAGTGGAGATAAATGAAGAAAATTAAAAAAATTTTGGTATGACGCGTGAATGGGTCTAAGCATCCAGAGAATGCAAAATTTAAATGAGATATAGAGAAAAAATATTTTACACAGATTCGTTAGCTTCCTTTTGCTTGAATATATTATTAATCCAAATCAAGAGAAAATATTCAAGGTCATACTCTACGTTCACTCAGATATAAATATGAAATCATGGTGGAGCTGAATTTTTTTTATAATAAATACAATTATAATTTTAGCTCATACAAATTATAGGTTAGGTTAAAGAGATAAAAAATATTAAATTTGGTGACAATATAGTTACAATTTACTTTGTATTTTAAATTTATGGGATTTTAGACGTTTCAATTTTATATCATATATTTATATATTATTATAAAATAATATATACAATATACTTTTTCCCTAAGACCTTAGCCCCTTAACCCCCCTAGATATAGTAGATACATGCCTGATGGTTACACTTAAAATGTTTTAATAATATAGAGACACCTCCGCTGTGGATCTTAATAATTTATTCCGGTTTCGGATATCTGTTGATACCAGGAAAGTATACAGGTGGTTTTGGGGGTTCAACCCCCTCCCTCCACGGAAATAATTTAATTGGAAATTAAGAAAAATTATACACCGATTATAATAAAATATTTTATTACTAGCTTATAGCTGTACAATAATTTGTATTGCTATATTTTGTACCCCTTCCGGCCCCTCCCCCCCCCCAAATTGTATTCTGTGTACGTTTCAGGTTGCTACAGGATTTCTTCATGAGTATTGAAATATCAAAATTCAAAGATAGCTTAATCCACTTTGCCCCTCTTGTATTTTTCTTGCACTAATTATTCGGACATGCGAAATATAATTCCGGTTGCACGCTGGTATTTGGGATTATATGAATTTTTTTTCGGATTTTTAGGGTTGTTACGCGTTTCAATGTCAAGAGATTGACGCAGCTAAATTAGTTCCGATGAACATACAATTACTTCGATTAAAAATAATACCTATATTATAATAAAATATGTTTAATTCACGTCACTTGGTTGTAAGACTCGACAAACGACTGCTATTATAATTTATACATTTTATATTCATCACGCGATGACTTATACGTAAATCCTTTAAACAATGAAACTTTTAGATATCAAACACTTTCTCGGTCACCCGCTGAAACTACCGTCCGCTATTTGGAGGTGTCCGTTCAGATGGATTGAGGGGGGTGGGCTCAATTCGTTGTAATTATTATCAATATATACGTGTCGTGACGTATTATTATACCCACCCGGATAAGGGACGCAATATGAGTGGGACTTCGTGTGCACAATATTATTTTGTGGTGTCGATAAGATACGTACGCGCTTTTAAAACGGCAGTGCCTACGTATTATTATATACGTCTCGTTTGTTTATATTATTATTTTGCGGTTAAAAAGAAAAAGAAAATACGTTATCGAGGGGACAACTTGCAGCGGGTGTAGAGAATATAATATTATAGTACCTACGTAGTGCCCCTCTCAGCATCGGCTCCTGCGACTGCAGCTGTGGACCACGTGATCGCCGCCGTCGCACGACTCCCGAGACGCAGTTATAATAATAATTTCTGTGTCTGCGTACAATATGATAATTTTTTTAACGACAATATATTATATTATGCTGCCTATATAGCCGTAGTATTACCCCCGGAGCCGCTCGAGGATAAAACGCAAAGCAGGGATGGGGCATCCACCTGCGGCGGCGGTGGCATTGCTATAACTATATATGGTAAGTAATTTTTTTTCTAAGCAACCAATTGCAGCAAGCAGAAATAATAACGATATGCACGGTTATGATTTGAATATTAGCTATACCGTGGCTAACCCACCTTAAAATAACTGGTTCAATCTACTATGCAGGGTGATGATTCATCCTGTACACTATGCATCCGCTCTTTTTCCTGGCTGGCTGTTATACGATTTCGCTGGTTGCATCTTTTTACCTGCATAACAATCATCACTTTACCTATACTATATTATACTACTACTTATATTATATTTAAAAAATATAGAACATCAAAAAATAAATAATAATAACAATGATAATATATCTAAAATTAAAACACAACTTGGAAAAAAAATTTGTTTGTTATAATACGCTCAATATAATATCATCAGCAAAATATTTAACAAAAATTTAAAATTTAAATGATATTAAGTAAGAATAAAATAAAATTTGGGTGATTTCCTCGTTCAAATATATGTTTTAGTTCTAGTTTATATTACTATAAATTATTAGACCAATGATGTGTGTACAAAATATAGGTAACTATAGTTGATGGCTTAGATAAAACTACTGTGTATGTAGCTAAAGTAGATGATCTATAGTTTATGGTATCATATCGTTGTAATATTATACTTTGTTATTGAAGATTACGTATCATAAATATCGGATTTTATTATTTTTAGGTTGGAATGACTCAAAATATTTCACTTGTCACTTCATTAATTTAACTTAACAATAACTTCATGTCATATAACAACATAAAAAATAAATTTTTCGACGTATTATAAATAGGTTAATATAAATTATATAGATACCTAACTATTTTTGATATTGTACTTCAATATTTTTATTATTACTACAAATATTTTTATTGATTGATTTATTATTATTTACTATTCCAACGTTCAATTGGAAGTAATAACAGTCTCAAAATCGAACGACTCATTAAAAAACTAAATTAAAAACGCATATCGACCGTTTTAAAATTAATAAATTTACAAAATACAAATACCATCACGTGTATATACGATGCGGCTCGATTTCAAGTCGTCTTCTTATATTCTTCTTTATATTATTACCCTCAGCTTTCTACTTTATTGACGTAACGATAAAATATTATACTCTATAAGAGTCTTATAAGTTATAAGTGCCATTTTGACATCCCACCACTTGAACCTAAGTCTTGTACACAATGTTCTTACAGTTTTCCACTCATCCCAACATACTTGCCAATCTTTTCCTATTCCGTCCAATCGCCCACACCGCTTTGAGTGTCTGCAACGCGAGCTTTTCCCCTCCACCATCCCACACACAACGAGTAGTGTCCCCTGAAAGCCTACTCTCAAAGTTTCTCCAAAATCATCTCTTCTCGAATTTTGTAACACACACTGTAGTCGTTGAGTTTTTTGACCCTCGACATATACCGATGCCATTGGACATTGTTATGACTTGTCCACACATTATTATCGTCATAAAGCTCCTGCGTACCAAAATATATAACTGAGATATTGTGATGTGCTTAAATTTTTCGTTTTTGTTTGCGAAAGAAAACGGCAGTATATTATTAATGCTACAATTATTATAGTACGCTGCCGATGCATGGTCTCTGCAACTATGTTTTATAGGTTTAGTCACTGTTATTACATTTCGATTGTTTGAATATTCTCAAAAACTGAGAATATTTAGTAATTTTCAATTTTCTAAAAAATTTTACGCTAGAAGCTTAAGGGCAAAATGGTTAAGCATTAAACGTTGCATGTATAATATATTGTCCTCTCAAAAGTGCAATGCACGCATTAAAATCATATTATAATTAAGTCATAAGCAAATGCACTCATAACGCATAAACATCGTAACTCGTTTTGAGTTCTAAACCTAGATTAATATAATTTTTTGCTACCTACGTTCTTTTGAGAACACTCTCCTCTCTGATCACTGTGAGTATTTAAATAGGTGTATGCACATTATTATAACAGGTAACGTTATGATGATATTACATAGTGTTTGAAGTATGAAACATGTCTTGTGAAATATTTTACAAAAAACGTGAAACCTTGAATTTTTTTATTACAAACACCGATGATGATTGTTTTTCAATAACCAAACCAAAGAAACTATCAATATAATTGGTAGTTATGGACTGTTTTCCCTAATATTATACAATTTTTAAGGTAAGTTATTATGACAGCCATACTGAAATGTTTCATGAAATGTTTCAAGATTTTAAATTTCATGAAATTTTCAAACAGTATTGTAGCATAAAATATTATATTATGTACATATTACAACGAACGATGCAGCCTGGCAGCGGTGTTGTTAATTTTGGTGGTGGAATTTAACTTGGGGGAATCCTGCTGCAACCGCTACGGGTAGTTATGTCGTATGCTCGCGGAGGGGAACAAGCGCACACGCGCAGAACATGATATATAATATTATTATTATACATTATACATATAGGTACTGTACAATGAATATCAGCTTACATTTTATTGTAAATCGCACCCTAAACTCTCCTCATACCCGCCAATTTATATACATACACATATACACGTCATACACTCGGCTAATGCGTGCCGTATGCGTGTGTCGTACACCACACACACGTATATATAATATATGTATATACATAAAGTGTATACAAACAGCTGCTTCACCGAGCGTAAAAATGATCACCTTTCATTTTCATTCGCGTACCTACGTGATTTATTTCGTTCGGATACGTTTTTAAACTTGTGCCACATAGATAATATAATAATATCATGATACCGCATACACGCCATATCATTAAAACTCTTCCTAATAAGTGTATATCCACACAAGTGCAGCGATTGTAATATAGATACTACACTCAATAACGGGTGGGCATCAAAGTCCGGTGGGACATTTTTGTGGAAAAATTAAAATCTGACAACTCTACCTAAGCGTTTTTCTTGTGAAGTAATTTATTGTTGATATAACACACGCCGCATCAGTTCACACCCCGAATAAGTACCTAGGTATGTACCAATACTAAAATTAAAAATAGTAATAATACTACACAAATTTCTGTTGTTTTTTGTTAAAATAATCTAGACAGATAGACAAAAAATACTCTTTATTGGCGATCATCCAGAAAATTACTACTCAAAAGAGAAGGGATTGAACCCGCTGTTGGATATCGATTTTAAAAATCGGTTAAAACCGTTAAATGCCGAAATTGGTAATGACACTTGGAAAAAACAAAAACCGATATTCAAAATAAAAAAAAAAATCGGAAAAAATTAATATTGATATCTGAAACCTAAATCGAAATCAGAAAAAATATTTTCAGTTTCAAGTCCTGCAGTTAAGAGAATAAGTAGATTAACTTGAGTTTATTTAAATTGAGTTAAACGAGAGTTTTTCCATTTATAGGTATTAACTTTTATTACTGGTCAATTGTCTAATTTAAAATTTAACTTTAATTGAATTAATTATTTTCATTGAATTGCTCACCGTTGTATTAAATTATCACAGGGCCAGATATCAATTAACTGGAGATGACTGAAATGGTAATAGGATTCGAATGTCGTTGCGTATTTTGCATGTTTTTTTGTAACTTGTAAGATTTATCACTATAAATAAATTAGTTTCAACACCTACTAAATACTAAAAGCTTATAATGCATATTTTGTGGTATTTTAGCTTTAAAGGCATATTCTTAGTTTTACAACTTTTTAAAGCACATTCGATGATTAATGATATTATGATAAAATTTAAAAATACCTGATACATATATACATACATTTTGAGAGATCTCAGTTTTCACTTTAATATATTGTGTCTATATAGTATTTTTTAAATACCTATAGTTGGTTATGAAATAAACCAAATTAATATTTATTATTCGTTATTTACAAGTTATGACCAATCTCAATCTCCAATTATTTATAGTAGAGTAGTAGAGATGAGAAGAACTTTACTATAATATAGGCGTTTTTAAATCTATCTATTTGTTATTAATGTTATTTTAGAAATTATGATGTTTTAAAAATGTACAAAATATATAACAACTAGATACTTATTTATTTTATCATATTATATGCATATGAAATTAAAATTTTTTTTTTTATATGCATATTATATTATAATCCGTGTACTTATAAATCAAAAATCTAACGAGTATATTTACCTAGTTTCTGTGTTGTAAGTTGTTTAGCTTTATGTAGTACAAGGATAATAATCCACGATAAATGGACTACCTATATGAACTCGACTTATTGACTCTTCCTCTTCCATCCTCCCTTAACTCTGATGTTCGACATTATAATAAGATGTATTATAATGTAAAAGCGTTGGTTTTCTTGGTCGAACGAGTTCTCAAACGCAAAAAATAGTTGTAATTGTCTATTATATTCAACAGCGTCGCTAATGCTGTTATAAAACAAAATGTTAAACTTGCGGTTTTTCGTATCAATAGTCTCTCGCGGAAAGAGACTTGAACGGAATCTTAGCTTTAATCACTATTATACATATTATACAGTTAGGGGGAAAGCGGCTTAGTCCCTCCACCAGTTCTATCCATAGCCCTCCAGTTTTTCAATCATGTTTTAGTTTAAATATTAATTATCATGGTTTGTACTGATCATATCTGCTGCTGATTATTATATTTTAGATCCCTAAGAAAAATTTCCTAAGTTTCACCTAACCATCAATATGTCAAGACAGCAACAATAGTAAACAGGAAGGTTCCAAACGTTACGATGACGAGTTTTCTTAGCGAATTAATGCGATTAATATGTTGAATCAAACTTTGAATAAATCAAACTCGGGTGTTAATACTGTATTATGATAATTTTATCAAAATAACACAGGTAACACATATATTATTAAATACAATTTAATACAACAGGCTAAAAAATAAAATACAGTCACATCCAAGCGCATTCATTTCAAATGTCTCAATAATAAAACATTATAATAAGTAACTTAATCTGACTTTTAAGAAGACATTGATGATTTATTAAAAATTAACCAAATAATTAAATACCGTATGTTCCTTTTTGTTGATTTAAAAATTCAATTAATTGCATTATATAGATTAATAATAATTGTGGTTTTATCTGCCGATAATTAGATAATAACATTTTTAATTTATTTCACTGGATTTTTTGGTTTTCCTTTGATTTTTAGGCCTTGGCAGCAAAAGCTATTGGCTGACAATATCAACATTTTTTTTTTTTTTTTTACATAATTATAATTTTTACATGTATTTTAATTGTCTATAGTAAATTATCTATTTCTATTTCTTTTATAAAGCTTATCATTTGTTTAATTATTGACAAGTTCAAACCTAAGGATTGATATATATTTTTTAAATTTATAATTTATGTTACCATTTTAAAATCAAAAGTTGATAGTGGTTTCACCAATAAATATAAGTGTGTAAAAAAATAAAATATTATACGGTTTCAGAAAAACATAAACCTAAAAGTTTAAGAAAAAAAGTTAATACTTTTACCCATTTAAATGGATCACCCTGTATTTTGGTAATTTTAATCATATAAAATATCCAATGGTTGACACCATTCATCCTCAAACTTCAGTCCACGCTCCACGCCTGTAATCTTGTAGGGTAAGTGGGTGCATAATATCATGATATGAGGGGTGCAAGGAATAGCAGGCCGCGATCGTCGGAAAGCTGCGCATAAAATCACCGGGAAAATAATGATTTTATGGAAGCTCGTGGAGCGCGCACTTGCACACGTGTGGCGATGCGTATTCGAGCTTTGCGTGAAAACTGACTTTTTATGTGTTTTGTTGTTACTCGATATAATAGCGATAAAACCCTCAGTGGCGGATTAATCGGATCATCGAGTCGCTTAATGATATTATAATATAATGTGTTTAGAGCTAATACAATACGAATGCATAGAATATTATAATAATATGTGGTCACAATACAGAACGTGTTATTGTCATTTTTTTTTTTTAAGAAGGCCACTTAAATGTTTCATTTCGTTAGTGTAGTTATGATAACCTATGATAGATTACCTACTATAGGTAGATACTAAAATATTTTACAAAAATTGAAAACTTTCATTTTTTTAACATTGACCCAACTTCAATCGTATTTGACATCATATTTTGAGCAATTTGATGAAGTTTTTTGTATTATTTTAATAGACACCAATAATGTAATGTATTATATTACAATATGTAGTATATACATTATACATATTTTCAGTAGGTACAACGTTATCACTGCAGTCATCATCAATAACATAATATTTATATTATAAAACCAATATTAAAAATAAACATGTAGGTACTTAACTATACACAATATTAATACACATCATCAGATTAAACTTGAAACCAAGAATCACCCTCAATGTTCTAAATGTTAAAATCAAAAATACCCTAAAAAAAAAAAAAACATTTTCACTTCTCCAAAACATAGTGTTTGAAGTATGAGAAATATTTCATTAAGTTGTAAAATATTTCAATGGTTTGTGAAATATTGGATTTTATTAATTATTTCACTATTTGACCCTACTGCATTATCAATTTTATCTTCCCGCCAATTTAGGAGATAACTAGATTACAGTAATTATAATCTTTATTATTTCAAGTTCATTAGCAAAAAAATTACCTATGATCTTTATAATATATACTAATATAACTATAAGTACTGGTTTCCTAAAAATCAGGGCTTTAATGTTTCTTTTTAATATTTATTAATTATTATATTTAATATTTTTATTATGTTTTTGTTATATTTAATTATATAATAACATGTTGATTATTAGTAAGAAAACTATGATCTTTATAATATATACCTAAGTACTGGTTTCCTATACAAATAAATGTCATAAAGATTCATGATCAAGAGAACTCTGATCTGATTTTTAACATACATATAAGTATAGGTATAAGTATATAAGTAACCACGTTCATGGTACATTGGTACATATACAATATACGATACCTATCTATTCCTTATTTATTTTACATTTTTACATCAAATAATAAGTACAGTGAAAAAATACAACATATTATTATTATACATCGCAACTGAGAAAAAAATGTGTGTCAATGACTAATGAGGTATTTAATTTATTTAGATTAATTATTTAATATTTTACAAGACAAAACTACAAAAATAATGATAATTAAAATATTTCATGAAATATTTAATTTTTTAAATTTTATGACATTTTCAAACACTACCAAAAGCCAAAAGGGGAACGAACAGACAACAATAACAACAATAACAAAACTTTTATAAAAAAATACACGCATCACTGTTGAATCAATATATTATATAATATATATATATATATATATATATTTAAAATATAAAAATTCAAGAAGTTCTGAACCCTAGACTTATGAGTATTATTATTTTTATTTTATTGCTCATAATGGTAACGGCGGATGCGTTCCAGTTCGATAATGGTTAATCAATGTAAGTTGTACATGGACATAGGTATCTACTTATCAGGGTCTAAAATAAATGAAACTTCATACTATAGGTACACTATTTTATAATTTAATTTAATTTAATATTAGTTCTCCATCTATAAAAATAAAATATGAGTTTAAAAAAATTTTTTATTAGAAAATCCGACATAATTGCATACCTGTTCAATTGTCACGTCTGGATAAAATAATTAAATGTAGGTAGGTATAATATAAAATTATATTTTAATATAAATTATTATTATTTATATTAATATAATTTATATTTAAAACTGTATTTTTTCAAGTTCAATAGGTATTTGTTAAATCGTATTTTTCTTTAACTTCATCATCAATGAAATCAATGATTGAAATACAAGTTCAAGGCATATAAAGGCATTATCATATAGTCGGAACACAACAATAAAATAATCCACACACTTTTTTTGTTTTTCATTTTGTTTTTGTTTTATACCGATTTCGTGCTGCACTAACGGTGTCGTCGTAGGTTTGGCACACTAGGTACTTTAGGCCTTGCTATCTATATAATACATATACACGATACACGTTCATATACGTATTAAAATATTATTCGATAATAATATGCATCATAACGACCGTTTCGGCGACCTTTGCGTCGTAATCGTCGACGAATTATAATTGTTAGCATAATATATTTAGCGGTGCGGACGCTGCGGAAATCGAGGTCCCGATCGAGTGCACGATCGTTACGACGACGACAAAGTATCCTGTCCCGGCTGCACGAGTATTATGAATTATAATATAATATTTTAAGATCTGTACGTAAATAGTAACGCTACAACCAGTGAACGTACTTGAACCTGAAATTTGAGGAAGGTTACAATATAGTTTAGTTTTCCGTAATAATTTAAAAAAACAATACGTTTCGTAAGAAATTAATTCTTCTTAAAAATGTCTGGTAAGGAATAAGTGGTATTCCTCCGCACCATCGTTAGTACGCAACTGCCTGCATCCATCACAAGCTAACAAGGTTTTCATATAATCCAATATTATTTATCATCGAACAAATCCCCGTTATCCATATACGATGTAAAATCGAAATTACGTGTGATGACGAAAAATTAAATGAAATAATTTGTTTCCTCAGATTAAGTCACGTTGAAACCGTTTTGGGATTGTTAAGTCTTACAAAACTCTTTTAAAATTTAATAAAAAATATTTTTCGGTTCAAATATTGTTCAGGATTAATTAGTGTATTTTATTGGTTTATTATTTTGAATTTTTGAAATATAAAAGGTTTTCTATAAGGTTTTACATTCTCAAACCTGATTATAATTATTCTCGTAATTCATGGGCTGAGGGTGTGGGTGTTCAAATTTGCCAAACTAAGAGTGAAAAGACTAAGGGGATAAGGGGACATTAGAATTACGGAGGATCATACATTTTTAAGGGTTAACAAATCGAAACATAAGTTTTTATTTAAATTCTGAATAAATCAATAAATGTATTGATTTTACAACGACGTACACGTTTTTTTACTTCTATTTTTGAGAAAATATTATGTCTGTGTCATCGCTTTTGGAGTGACACCTAATATAGTTCTTAGATTTTGGACCTTGAGGGTAGTTTAAGTTTAACAAATGAATAACTATAAGAACTTGAAAATTTCACAGAATATTCATATTAGCGTTCACCTACACTAAACTTGAAATAATTTTTTAAAAGTAATTTAAATCTTTTTGTGTTATTCGAGGGTACTTTTTTCAATCATTTTATGTACAACACAACTTTTGTTGTTGTTCTGGGTTATTGTTGGGGGGGGGGGGGAGAGAGTAAAAAAGCTAGAACATTAAATACAATAGATAAGTGTTTCATAGACATTCACAATATGATATAAAAATGTTTGATTTTTTCATAGAACCCGACGAGAACTAAAATACTCGTCAACTGTCAGTAGTAGATAGGTAGGTAGCTATAAAATTATCGATGCACAGCATGAGCAACAGTTAACTACATCTTCGTCGTCATGCTTAGAGATAAACGCATAAAATATGATTACAGATATCAATATCATGATACAGTGAAAGCTCTGAATACCGGACATTCTGCTTGGTCGTCAAAGTTAGGTGTCAGCCAGTAGAGGTTTCATGGTAGGTATATCAAAAAATAATACATCATTTGCTTACCACATAGCTTATGCTAATTGCAGATAAATGATCTTATTCAAATCAAAATGATTTTAGCTAACTATAATGACATTAAGGTGCAAGCCAAACGAATAAAAATGTACTTAGGGTTATTACCCTAATAATAAATATAGTGATTTTGGAAATTCAAACTAATATAGGCTATATTGGTTTGAATTTCCATGATTATTTTGTGTCTACCTACATATAAATAGTTTATTTTTAAATTTCAAATTGTGTAAAAAAAATGTGTTAGTAAAACCATCACAATATTGAAAATAATTTAAGCACTATGCACTTAAAACATTAAATCATACCTATGTTTTTATTATTTATTGTTTGTTTAATGTGTATGCATAACGTACCAAATACATAGCGTACTAAATAGTTATTTCTCAAATAAATTTGCTTTTGATTGTTGTTAACAATAACAATTTTAAATCATGAAAATCTCAGGCTTTCAGGGATGTGAATTTCTATAGTTATAAGTGTTATTGAAATTTTATATTGTTTTTGAAATAATAAAGGCTTTATATCTAATACCTAGCTATATATTTGCGGACGCGAAAAAATTATATTACATTATATTACACTTTGTAGTATCTCCACCACATCTTCTACGCTCTGTTATGTCTATCTATTTGTTTTATTTTTATTCTTCTTACTATCTATTACCTCAGATTTCTTATTGTTCTTTTATGAAACAGATTGAATATAAACATTGTGAAAAAAATTTACTTTTTTGACGCAAACATTTTTTATTTAAATTTTCTAAATAGAGGCAAGTGTATTACAGAAAGCTTGATGTACTTAAATGCCGCAATGAGACTTCTATTATTCTAATAACTTTTAATAATTTAATATTATATAAAATTGACTAAAATCGATGGAACAGCTCAATCTATATTTCAGCAACAATGTCGGCACAGTAGAGTCAATTTTGACCACCAGAGAGCGGGACGACGCGGTTTAATATTTCACGATGAACAATATTAGGTAATATTTTGATATTTTCTATTTTCTTGATATATTTTGAATGTTATAGTTTTCAACCGCAAGAATTCAATAATCGACATTATACATAAAAACAAGATTTCTAATATGGTAAACATATGCCGGTTATCTTTGTAACACTTAATATGATAATTTTACTAATTACCTATATAAAACAGTTAGATAGGAATATTATGTAATCAGTGATCGCTGATCATTGTAAATCATTCCGAGTTTCCGAAGAATCGGGTAGGTATAAGTTTTGCAAACCAGCAAACAAGCGACTCACATACCTACCTACCTATCAACCTATCAGTATGTATAATCGAATCACAACAAATACCATCCAGTATCCACACCCAAAAAATACCAAAGCTGAACATTAACTGATTAATATTTATTTTCTAATAAATAGTTTAATTGACGGTTGAAATAACTTGGTTTTTCTCAGTTGATTTGAAAATAATCTATCAAGTTTTTGAAATTTTTCGTTACCTAAATATTAATATAAAATAAAAATAATCCAATATACTATAACAATACAAACATTTCTGTTCTTTTCCTTGATACAATAGGTAATTGTATATATTCATACATTTTATTAGATTATAATAATAAGACACTGTCACTTTTTATGAGATTTACATACAAGGTAATTAAAATAAAATAAAAACTTTTTTTAAATTTAATTGAGTTAAAATAATATTTTTTTCTACATCAATTTTTAACTTATCGAGTTAAATTTATAATTTTATTAACTTTTAACTTACGATCTTGTGTCTTCACTTTATCATCCTATTCACTTTCCCAATGGAAAAGGTACTAAAGTTTAAATTTGAAGCACTAATCGATACTAATCGTAAAAAACACACATCATTGTAAAATCAATACATATCCATCGCTGCGCTCAGAATCTAAAAGTCAATTGATTTCAACATTACCAAAATTGATCCAGTTAATTTGTTGAGTTAAGGTAAATTGATTATTAACTTTTTAATTAGTTAATATTTAAATTTCACATTTGCTAATACCTAATAATGATCGAATATAATTTTAAGCTTGAAATTGCATACCTATTAAAAGTTCTAATTTAGTTTTTGTAATCACTGGATATGCAACAGTATGCCAATATGTAACATTATTCCTGTTTTTTTTCGTTTTATTTAAATAAAAAATTTTGAAATATGGTAGGTAAGTACTTTATAAATAATATTTCATTAGATGGATGTGTAATATTATTATTGTGATACGCTTAACTATTCGTCACGTCACAAAAATTATACGTTTTAGTTGGTAAAATTTCAGTCGTACCTAGGTAGGTAACAGGTAGGTTTTATCAATATATACAGAGAACAGCAACGACTCATTTTTTTTAAACGTTATATCCAAAGAAACATTTATTTTATTTCAATTTTAAATACAAGTCTGAAAATACTTAATTAAGAATTAAAGATAAGTAAAAACAATAAATTGTTAAGTAACATTTTAGTTGCAACTTATAACTTATGTATCAACAATTTTAATGTAAGTAACATGCAACATCAATAGAATATAGTTTTTTTTTTTTTTATTATTAGGAAACTTAATTCTGAATAAAATTAACACAATTTTGAAAACTTAAATCTAATTATTAATGAATAATAATAATAAAATGCTTAAAATAAATTTCTTAAAATTCTACGTTCAACGTCGAAACATTCTAAATTTGTGTGACGATCAATTATTCAATTAAAATAATTGAATCATTTGTATAGGTACCTACTTAAATGTTAAAGGTAAACCGTAAACGTGGGTTACTTGGGGTAGTTTCGAACTTTTATGTTATATATGTCAGTAAATAACTATTGCATCGGACCAATATTTATTCATAAATTTGTCTTCTGATAGTCTATACTCGAATATGTATTTGAATTTAAACTGGTATATCATATTTTATATATTTGCTTTAGTGGCTATTTCACGTGTCTAGGGACAACTTTTTAATTTTGCTAAAAAACTCAAATCTTGAATCAACACAAATGAAGAAAAATGTGCTTCTAACAATATTTTACATAGGAATGTCCGAATTTATTGTTGAAATAGCATATCAGTTACAATTAGGTAAATATAGAAATATAAATGCAACCTTCTGAATTGTTATTTTAAATATCGTTAATTCTATGTCTTATGAATTACCGTTATAAGATAAATAAGATGTAAGTAACTATTAAGTCAAATAATAAAAAAAATTACTTTCTTTCTATTTCCTTATGATAAAAAACGAAATCGTATTGAATAAAGTAATTGAAAATACAGGGCCCTAAGTTACTTATGTCTAAAACAAATTAGCGTTAAAAACTGTTGAAATATTAACTCAGGCAATAAATTATGTGTTTATGTTAACAAAATGTAATTCAATTCAGTTATTACGCTAGTAAATCGTAATTAATTTGATATTTTTTAAGTTGTAAGTTAAGTCCTATAAATTAAGATATAACCAACCATTCAATTACACATCTAACTACTTCTATGGTTAAGAAGGACTATATTCCGCTCAACGAAAACAGCCAGAGACCCCTGTCACCCAACCACCATATCCGATGGTTAGCCATAGGTTCTCAAGTTAAACCGCATCGTTGCGGTGTTTTATAAAAAATAAATGTATTGAAATAATTTTTTATATTGATATTTTTTTAAACCATATTGCTCTTATGAATTGTATAGTAATTAATTAATAATATATCAATTAAATTAATTAGTTAAAAAAACCGCGGAAATTGGTTTTACATGCATGAGAACCACTGATAGGAAATGATCGCTATAGAGTCACGTCGATCACCAGCCAGTTTCGCTGCGTGGATTATAGCAGAACTATTTTCTTGATTAAAACAATATCTGTAAGTTTCAAATATTATGAAAATAAAAATGGCCAAAACGACATTATTGCCCAAAGTTAAGCACATTTACGGTATGTACATTTTATGTTAAAAGAACTCAAATTAAATGATAATTGTATCTTTGAAAACTTATATCTAAATATTAATAAATATAATAATAAGAATACAACGTCAAAAGGTATATTATCTGAAATCCAGCTACATTTAACGCTTTTGATTTCTTTCAAACACACTTTATTTGTGTAACGATCTAATAAAATAACGAAAAACATAAAATATAAGTACTTAAATATTAAAGGAATGCATTTTAAATCAAGAAAAATCCATTTTAATGATTAATAGATTTTTAAAAACTTACATCTATATATCAATAAGTATTGCGATTAGAAAAAAAGTTTACATTCTCTGAAATTATAGACTCGACGCCTTTGAATCGTTTCAATTGTACAATTCATAGGCGTGCACGGGTAGGAGGAGGGGGTAAAGAATTTACGAATTCATCAATTTAATCACTATTAATAGTTGTCTGTCATTATAAATTTTTATACTAAATAATAATAATTATTATTATTTTGTCCATCGTATATTAATATAAAATACGCGTTATATACTTTAGAAAAAAATTCTCATGACATAAATTAGGTGCGAGGTTAGGTTAGGTAATAATACCTTATATTACTATTATTACGATTTCCCAAAAGTCTGTAGAAACTATCTGAAATAAAAGTCTCGCACGCCTACGAATTAGTATTAAATTTCTCAACGCTCTCTTAAAGTTATAAATAAATACCTTATACGCTAAACTACGCTAAAAATACAGTTTGTATTAAGAAGATGCTTACAACAACTTTTAAGGAGTATCAGTTTTAATAATGTGTTTTGTAAAACATTTGTTGATGGGTTCTTATTGACTATTATAATTCAATACATTTAAGTGATATGCAAATACATTTTTTTTTTTATAATATATATTAACTTATTAAACAGAAGAATCACTATTATTTGTTAATCAATTAATACATTTTTGAAAACTTAATTAAATATTAATGAATACAGATTAATAACACCTTAAACAAATTAATAGGTGTAAAAGAAATATTTTATAATATACTAAGCTACTTAGCTAAGACTAGGTTGAACATTCTTACATATTACATTTTTAAGGTATATCGAATATTTTAAGTTTCATTTATAATATAGATACGATTCCATACATTAGATTATTTATTATTTATTTACACATACACTGATACACTGAGAAGACTCGTGTGAGGACCCAGGACTAATTTGCAAGTAGTAGCGCACAGGAATCTTTCAGAGGGTGAGAGGGTTATGTCAATAATAATTGATTTAACCATTTTGAGAACGTAAGACCTGGTTAAAATAATTTTCATTATGAATGACATCTCTAGTTGAACCCTTCTACCCCCTCCCCCAAACACGTGAGCTTCATCGTGCCACATCAATAACTCATTTTTGAATAAGTAAACCAAATATCGAGAACATCATTTTCAAACGATTAATACATTTTTGGAAAGTATCTTAAATTTTACGCTTTTGATTTCTTTAAATTCATTGTAGTGCATTAATCGATGCTCTTTTAAATTTTAAATTAAAAATCGTGTCTGTCAAAAATCATTACAACGATAAATAAATATAATAGATTGTGAGAGGATGCGGACGTCACATGACTGCTTTTAAATGGATATGGTTTAGGCGATTTCAGCGATATTTTGAGTATTATTTAAATAATAGGTATAGGTACATACTAATTTGAATTGACTTACTAGTGGTCCCCAAATAATTGTGATGTATAGAAGATAACCAAGAAACAATACGGCTGCATGTACAGTTAAAAAAAGGCTTATATTTTTTTCGTAGTAACACTAGTTTTTCGACTATATGACGTCATTTTTGTGTTTTAATTTGAATAATACAAACACAGAGGAATTTCATAAGAATAATGCTTCATACGCATTATTTTGTGAAGGTGAAAAAATCAGAACTATTCTGAGCTGCACAGTCAAGATCCAAAATCATTTTTCTACGTTGACAATTTGGTTTCTTTCTCCTTTCTATCTTTTAGGAATATTAGGAATTGCTCAACTAAATGATTCATATGTGCGCTAAATGGACTCAATAAAAAAAAATCATGCCCTGTCATAGTTTTATAAATTCGAATTTAATCTAACCTAAAGTTAGATAGGAGACAATACTTTTTTATCACTGCTAGTATATTGTGGTAAAATTTACTGTTAATTGCTCCGCGTGTGTAATTATTTGGCCTTTAGCATTCTCCTTATTGTATACCAACGATTATTTGAATACAATGCAACAACAATATATAAAATAATTATTTTCTTAAATATTAAAATACTTAGTATATCACTTATAAATTATCAAAACCATTTGAGAAAATGTAACATATATCAGAATAACATCAAAATAATTGAACTGGTTCTCCAAGGCAAAATTACATTTTGATTCCTATCTTTTCGTTTAAATTTATGTCAAAAACTAGGCATACTATCCAATTGGTTTTTTTAGTGGGGTCATTGTATTAATTGATTTGTCTTTGTTCTGTTTTTATGAGCGTTAAGCAAGTCTAAGCTTGTTTGGTTTTAAATTAATTGTAAATTGTGCATATATTTACCAATATAAACACCTATGTGGCTATGTATTATGTATTTATTATAGATACATTAACGTTATTCATTTATTTTATGTTATAACATCGAGTAAATTTAAAAAATTTAAAAATATAATTACATATTATTAACATAATTATTATCTGACAAGGCAGAGAATACATTTAAAACTAAAACAAAAATATTAAAATTAGTAGATACTAAAAATTTTTAAATGACTATGATAATTTAACACAGTACTATTTTTTTACTTGACAAATTAAAAAAAAAAATGCACTTGATTTTTGTTAGAGAGCCATTCAATTAATAATTATTTATATCTAATAAACTAACAATAATAGGAAGAACTTAGTGACTAGAATTTATATGCAAATATGCAATATTAAATAAAAACATAGTATTGATTTATTTTAACAATAATATGTAGGTGATTCATTACAATCCGAAAAGATTTAACACTGCTATGATTTATATGTATTTTATAATGTATATAAATGTTTATGAGTTTGAGAAATTAATTGTCATTATTTTCATGATATTAAATATTAACAGTAATTTTAGATGTATTTAAATGTAATGACGGTAAGTTGAGTCAAAGTTCTCAAATTATCAATACACAACTAGAAGCCAGTTAAAAATTTAACAGAAAAACATAATAAAATAAATTATGCATTTATTACCTTAGAATATAAAATCAAAACTATTCACCAAGTGGAGTTGGATAAAAGAAATAATAACAACAGAAATATTTATATTTACACTCACTATAGAATCATTACAAACGAAAATATTGTAGGTACATAGATGCTGCAATAGAATAAAAACATAGCCCTAAAACCACTTAATACACGATTATAAAGTTAATTAATTCAACAGTTATCAAACGATATACCTATGTACCTTCTTTAGGATAATACAATTATTATACATTCACTTCTAAAACAGCAAGATAGTCTCACAGCCATATAGTAAATAATCTTTGTGAGTTGTGTAAATAAATAATGATGGCATTCATTGTACACCTGTAAAAATAAAATAAAAATATTTTTTTAAGAACGATATTCAAAAGTATTCAGAATAAATAGATAGGACAGGTTAGTACTTATTCGAGAAAGCTTTCTTTCATTTTCGATTTTTACCATGCCTAAAAATTGCTTATCACTCAGATGGGTTTCAGAAGTTTCAAATATGGAAAATAAGTAAATAAATAAAATCATACAAAATTAGAAAAGATTATAACGTTGTAATTTATAAAATGTCAATTTTAACTTTAAATATCCAGTATTGGTTTTGTGGCCAGTTTAAAAAATATAAATTAATAAATATAATAAATAATTGTTGATTCCTTTTTTTGATTTTACTGTGATTTTTATCTTTTACATATCATCAAGAATATGAATAAAATGTGAACCTATGATAGTGGGTTTACAGTTATATTTTCAAACACCAACGCCTAAAAAGTCATTTTAGTTCAATGTAGGGAAAGTGAATTTTCATTTAGCAATATATAATAATATGATTCATGGGGAATAGATAAAAATGAAACTTATATTTTGCATTTTTAATGTTTTCGATTTGATGAGTTTTTTTAATTTTTTTTCTCTAGATTTATGGAAAAATTAGTAATTTAAGAAAAAAAAATAAAAATTTAACAGGTCTAAAATAATTGAACTCAGAATATATTAATTATAATTTAGCACAGTCTCAGTTTTGTTGTGTATCTCTAATTTTTAATCTTTGAATTTATCGTATTGTTTATTATATTTTCTTTGTAAGTATTAAATTAAATTGTTCGGATTAAAATAAATAAACATTTTTATTACGTTTAAAGACCATTTATTTATTTATTTCATAATATAGATTTATACGTCAACTAACTGTACTAAAAAAATTGAATAAAATAACATGATATAATACACAAATTGTTTGAATTAAATAGAATTACAAATATTCAATAAAAAAAAATCATTAATATAGGAGGAAATGTTAGAAAAATATTACTTGTTATAGCTGCATGTCGAGGTCCAATTTACTGGAGCCACTTAATGTAATATCTCAAAACCTTAGGCTGAACTTTCCTTTTTGGCATTCTTTTAAAATATTTTTACTATATGTTTCAAATTCTTTGAGCTGGGTTATCTTGAATCTCCTATCAATATAAAAAAGCCTCTACGCATCGACCTTGGTCTGTTAGGAAAGGTGCTTCTAGGAAGATTTGTGCTTATGGCTCTATGTTAATCTTCTGATTTACGGTTGCTGTTTTCAAATAACTTAGAACACGCCTAAACCGAAGTGATATTTTAATGTTTCCTAAAGCGTCACTAAGGATGATTTTCGCCACAATTTGAATTGCTCTGAATAATTGATTAAAAGATTTAGGTGAGATTCAAAAAATTATGTGATCAAACTTGTTCGCATAATTATCTCGAGTGGGTACTTTATCAAAAATGGCATCGAGGTTTAAGGATGGACAGAATGAATGGTATTTGATATTGCTTAGTTCAAAACAATGGGATGGTTTTGGCTATCTGAGAATTTTCCTAAGAAGTGCTGTATGAGCATTGAATTAAATTTTATAGCTTCTTTTATGCACTATTTTTTATATATATGTATAATTTTATATATTCATTTTTTCACTAATCCCCCCTCCCGCTTGTAAAGACCAAATAAAAATATGTATGATGTATTATCAAAAAATCACAACCAACATGAATTTATGATTTTATCATAATAATTTTTCAAATCAAATCTAACAAAATATATAAATAACAATATAACGTGCTGTTATTACTTACCAATAATTATAGAATTTGAAAGTTCGAATGACGATTTCATCTTTGAAAATATGTGAAAAGCTTGAGTGTTTAATAGATAGATACATCTATTTCTATTGAACGTTGCCATGCTTAAAAAAAATCAATTTAATTTAATTTGGTTTTCTAGAAAACTATGTCGTAATATTATGATATTATAAATGGAAATCTGGCATTAAAATAATAAGTATTTTTTACTTCGGTTTCGTTTTGGTCATCACAATTGGCATGTTGATAGTTGCTTTTGAGTAGTTCATGAATAAGTATATTTTGAAATTCAATTATTCCATCAAACTTTGAAAAAAAATATAGAATAATAATTCATTATCTTAACTTTTAATGAAAATACATTTCAAGATGTAGCAATAAAAATGATAATATTTACCAAACACTTTTTTTTGGAAATTTTAATTTTCTTAAATTTCTGCTTTAATTGTTTGTATTTTATTACATTAATTTCCATTGTTTCTGCTGAATGAATGAACGAAAAGCATTCTAAGCATTTCCATCTGCGGTAAACAAAAACATTGTTAATTAATAAAAACAATGTTTATAATAGATTAAGGAAACAAATAACAGTTTTCTTACATTGTACAATTCATTTCTTTTAATAATTCACGGGAAGGTCTTTTTTTCTTTTCTGCGAACGTGTTACATACGGGACATTCACATTTTATCATTGAACAAATAAATTTTAAATCGACCAGTTTGCCAGAAAGTTTGTCAAATATTTTCCTTTGATATCCTGATATATCGAGCGATTTTATTGGAGTTTCTTGTAGTGTGTGTAATGCAGGCGTTGGTTCAGTGACGCCGTCAAAAGCTTCCAGTACATTTAGTAAATGATTCTCATTACTCGAAGCATGCTCTTCGACATTTGTTTGCAGTTTTACACCAACTGGACTAATCTAAAAATATGTTTTTTTTCGAAAAAAGATGGCAAATTATTTTCTAAGACAAGTAAGTACTTGAATGTAGTAATCTTTTTAATATAGTATCTATGCAATATTTATCATGCAGCTATAAGTACTTACTCTATCAAAATGTTCGTTCAAATACTTTACTTCCATAGACGGATGTCTCAACTTGAAATGTTGTTCTAACGCTTCATAATTGCTGTGATTATTTTTACAAATAAGGCATTTAAACATGTTTGATATTTTATGAACTATTGATAGGTGTGCAAAAATTTGGGTTGTTGAATACTTGATACCAGACATACATGCATTGCATTTCCATTCACCTGTTGGCTGATCTATTACAAGTATTGTGAAATAAGTAATAAATATTGTTATAATTTTACGTAAATTTACATACAGAGTACTTATGAGCTATTTATACAAATTGACTATACATGACATATACACGAACCTAGATTTTGACTTCTAATTGTGACTATATTGAATTTATTATCGCTTGTTCTAAGCTGATGTGTTATCTTCTGGTGTGATTCTATATGCAAAGGATTATAATGAATGTAATCACAATACAGACAAATGTATAAATCGATACCATGAAAATGAAAATGTGACTCCAAATCATATAGACTTTTAAACCTTACAATTGATGGCCTACAGTGTGGACATCTATAAAAATGTATAAAAAACATGTTATGATGAATTTGAAACTCGTTCATAAAGTAATATTGTGGTGTTACATGTAGTAACTTAGTCATACTTACATATAAAAATAAAACTTTGGATGATCATATGTATGGCGTATATGGCGCTCCAGAATTTCCATATTCTCACCAATATAATTACAATCGTATGGACATTTAAAAAGCTTATCTCTTGGAACGAACTGGGGAAAATTATTTCCTGGCTGGCATGATGAAGATTCAGTAGTTGATTTTAATATTAAATCATCTACACTATATTCAACTGTTCTTATCTGAAAATAATGTTTACACTTCTTGTAATATAATACCATGAATTATGCTGGAATTATTATAAAGAAAGTAAATTAAATTGATCTATTCAAATTTTAATCTTTTCAAATAATTATCTAAAATTATGGTTTTCAAGTGGAAATACTACCTTTTCATTTTGTTTTACTTCAAATGAACTGCAGGATGGATTATTCACAAGCTTGGACGCAGTATCTATAGGCATTGGTTTATTCGACAAATCCGACATATATAGTTCTACTGTATGCCAGTTCAAGTGTAACACTAGATTAGATCGCAATTTTGTGTGGAACTCACACAGTAAACATCCTATGGGATTCAAGAAGACTGGTGTTTGTGGAATTTTGTCCATTGCATTAGGAGTAAAATACTTATCCATTTTACTTAGCGGAATAGTATCGTATAACCTATGGCAGCTAGGTTTTTTTTTATAGTCTACGACGGCGACGTTCTATAATTTGTAAGAATAATAATAAAAAAACAAAAATTACTTTATTATATTATAATTGTAATTGGAGGATTCGGGTTGCCTAAAACGAGGCTGAGCGTTAAATAAATCAGATAATTTAATATAAAGATGTAATATTATAATAAGAAACGGTAAACTTAATTCAGCTACACATTAAATTTTTAATATACCTAGATACTAATAAGACCTATTATCTATTTTTATACTAGGCGACACTGGAAGAAAGTTATTGTAATATATATATGAGTCAAATTTAAATTCCTAGTATTTTATTCTACTATAAAAACTTATAACTTATTGAAGTTATTATAATGATATATGAATGCAGTAGGTTTAACTAGTGGCTTCTTTCATATTTTACTAGTGAGTGGTAAACTTTTTGCTTTCTATTTTAAAAATAATGGGTTCTTTCTCCCACAGTTTTTAATTTTTTCAATTTAATGAATTCTTTAGAGTATTTCTGTGTTGTTGAACTTGATTGGAACAGGTAGTTATCATTTTATCTAAGTATTTCTTTCCAGTATTAGGTATTAAAATATTTAGTGATATTTTAAAATTAATAAAATTATAAGTCTGTAAAAATCTTTAGTGTCGCATCAAGTATATTTTCAGCATATTTTGGTGTACACCAAGGTGGATTCTTATTTATATTACTGATTTTGTTCTCATTTGTTGTCAATAGTGTATGTAATATCTTGATTGCTTATACATTACTTTTATGTCACTTTTAATACTAATAAAAATATTTGTTTGTCATCAAATCTCTACAATTATTCATTTTTGAATGATAATTATAAACTAATACGGATGTTTATTTGAATAGCAAAGGGCATTTAATTTTGACTTTTTAAAGTATAGATTAGATTAATTTGTTAAATCTGCAACAATTTGGAGCAGTAATTTTATCACACGATAATTGAGCGGTGACATTTCAACTTTCAACCAATGATAATAGAACACTACACTAAGAAAATATTTAGTCCACATCGCATTTGATCCCAATACAAGTTTACGCACATCATGTTTATTAAAATAGATTCAAATATTAAACCTCATTAAAATACACCCTTATAATGTACCTATTATGTATCAAATTTAAAACGTGTCAAAACATCCCCAAACATGTAACATTTTTTTTTTGTATCTTTATTTGTACCTACTTAGAATTTCTTGGTGATATATCATATATGTCCAGCAGTTAAGATTTTCATCTTAAGACGAAATATAAAATCACTTAAATATTAAATTGATATAATCTATGCCATAAATTATAGCTTGACTTAAGTGGAAATTAAAACTTGATTCTTTTTTTGGTCATTCTAGTTTGATAAAATGCATTAATACTTCTTCAAAGACAATAAAAAATTAATCTGGATTTAAATTTAGTTTTATTAATTTTAAATCACAATGTAGTTTATTGAGTGCTTTCTTTTTTGTCCAGTTACAAATTATTTATCAAAAGTATAATATTATAATTTTATATTATATTGTACATAAATATAATTAACAAAATGTGTTGGAACATGATGAAAATGTATATTCAACTAACTAATGTTTCGAGTATACCAAAATTAGCACTGCAAAAAAGAAATTCCTTTTCAATGTCTTCTTGGATAAATTGACACCAATCAGAATTTTTTAATGATTGCAACTAGACGAGTACTGAAATAACTACGGGAAATTGATGGTAGGTAGGTACGCTTCAATTTTTGTCAAAGTTAAACATTTTAGTATTTTTAGTTATCTTAAGGTTGGTGTCAAACATATAATAAATAATAAAATATAATTTTAACTAATACATTTATCTACTAGCTCAGAACTGTATACATATGAGAAACCTTGTACAATTTGATTAGAAATAACAATAAAATTAAGCAAAAGGAAAGAAATATTCTTAAAGTTATATTTGTCTATAAAATGTCATTTTTTGATGAAAATTCGCTATCATAACTCGTATCTAAGATTTAAAAAAATAAATGGTTTATTCTATCGTTTATTTTTGTATAGATTTTGCCGTTTCCGTTATTTTTTGTTTGATTTTCCGCATTATTTAACCTATTTAAATTCTTATTTTGACCGATTTTAAGCCATATAAAAATGTATAGATTTATATAGAAACTACCTTTAACGCTGAAGATAAGAACACATTTTCTCATCCAAAAAACTCTTAGTTCCAAAAATGATATACTAACATTTATGCTCTCGTTGGAATGTTTTCTTTTTGTGGTTTTCTGTTGTTGTTCTGATGCATCCGGCTCACATTTAATCTCCTGTTTTAAGGTATTCTTAATAATCTCAGTTGTAGTTGATTGAGAATCATCATGTGTATTAATAACTTTAGAGCGTTTCATACTGGTGAGATTCATATTATTAAGGACTTTAGAGTAAAATTTGTTATCGTTTGCTCGTTTTTGTCGTTTCAAAACCTTATCCTCGCAAACCAGAAAACGGTCTTTCTTAATATCAGTCGCATTAATATCTACAGGCACGAACTCGATGTTGGAAATATTATGAACTTCTTTTACGTGGCTCTTGGCAATAACACTAGATGGTAAATCCAAGTTGCAAAAAGTGCATGTAAAACAGTTCGAAATGATGAGTTTTGGAAGTTCAACAACATCAAATGTCGACTCCGACTGTGCTAAGCAGAAAGTACACTCTATGGGAGTTTCTGTAGGGCAATTATTCAAGTGATCTTGATACGTAATACCTACTGGGATGATTTTATCTGAAATGAATGCAGTTAAACAATTTTAAAAGTTAATGTTAAACTTAATCAAGTCGAATTCAAAGGCGTAATTACGATGTTGTGCCATCGGGATTAAAACTGAAGCATTTTTTGATAGAAAACAGATGATATATTTTTTATAGATTTATATTTACTATAATAACTAAACTATTAAATGGATTCCCCAATTAGGTAATGACATTAAGGTGACTTTGCAAAAGTTATTTAAGACTTTGAATTATAATTGCATATCAATTACATATTTTATATTTTTCCATATTAACTATTAAATAAATCCCAACCATACACTAAATCACTCTTACGATAATGTTAACCTAATATAACAAATATTAGGTTAATATAAAGAAGAAAGATAATCATTCACATAAAATGTATTATAGTTGATTGATAAAATAATTACTCTAATACGATTATGTATTTTATTTATAGAATAAGAACTTCTTTCATGCGATTTAGTCCGTACACGCTTCACCTTATTTGCGCCTTTGAATTCTATAAAAAACGAAACGTACTACTATTTTTATTAGAATTAAACTTGCACTGATCCATTGATTCGTCGGATGAAAACCTTAAGTTTGTAATATCATAATTTAAGAGTTGGGATGAATGTTCTTTGTTTTTTCCAATTGAAGACCAAACTTTGGAAATTCGTTGTGGAACGTTTTTTTTTGTTACGTCAGATATAACCATATTTTTTTTGTTATCAATAGCCGGTTTAAGTGTGTTTTTTGATGAGCAAACAGCTGTGTTAGTACTTTTTCTTGAGAGCTGGGTAGTATTTTCAACCTTGAATATTTTTGTATTTGTACAAGTGTCAATGAGATCTGCTTGACATTTTTCGTTAATTTGATTTACTTCTGTATTAAGATCTATTTGTGATTTAGAATTCACAATTTTGATTATACCAGCAGGTATACATTTCTTTATATTTAAAATTTTAAGATTTTCAATTTTTTTGCCGTCCTGCAATATAGAATCGTAAAACATATCGATAATTATTATTATTTTATACTGTTATTTATTGCACATTTTTAATAATGTACTAACACAAAAATCGTTTATCGGACGTCGCTCCAAGCATAAAGGTTCATATTCAAAATGCTCCATTGCTAAGTGAATAATCATCAGATTGATAAATTCAGCACCAAACAAGCAGAAAATACATTGATATGTGTTAATACTGTGCAAATTGAAATGCTGAAAAATATAAATCATAATTTATTAGAAATAATTATCTAAATTGATTGTAACCAGTACATTATTATTGTAATTGTGCTGAGCATCATCGAGTTAATTAGTAAAATATTGAATTAATTTTAATTTATAAACTTAACTCGATAGTTCGATGTTTTAGTTAATAACTTAAACATAACTCATTTATTTTTACTTTAACTTTATTTAAAATAATAGTTTATTAACTGTCCCACTTGAGTTTATTTTGAATTTGTAGAGTATCTAAAAAATATTTTTGTTTGCTAACGTTTATAATAATTATAAGCTTGTTGAATACAAGGAATATAATACGAAAAATGTTTATTTGTAATTTATAACTATTCATGAGGATTTATTATTTTTATTTATTTTTTTATTGATCATAAGCCCAACAACTGTTTGTAAATGGAGGGGGAGGGGGTGGTTTGGAATACGTAATGTATGGGCGGCAAGGATTTGTTACTAAAAACCTAAGCGTTCACACATCCGGCAGCTAGCAACACCGGTCAAGTACGTACTGTAGGTACACTGAGAGCATTTCCGCAGTTAAGCGTACGACCACGCCACACTAAATCACAATTTCTTATTTATATTTATATATAAATACAATTTATCATATTAATTATTAATCGACATTAATAATAAGGAGGAGGAAATTAGTTGCCCATATAAAGACATTAATAGTCATGATAGTATTTTAGTCCACGAATTATATTCTTAATACTTATTAATATGACTTTTATGGATTGTATATTAATTTAATTTAGTCATATTAACGAGTTAAAAAAATCAATAACATGTCTAGCCTTGATTATTATACATAATTTACTTTTTTTAGAGATACTTGAAAATTTAAACATTTGTCTCAGATTGTTAATATAAATTTAAACATTGATTAAACTTGAGTAAAATTAAATAATTTTAAGATAAATTATATATAATGTTACATAAAATGAAAACAATTATTGATTAAATCAGAAATATAATAAATTACAGAGTTCCTGTATTCTATTTATAAATAATATTATATTAGAATGTGTTAGTCAGAGTTCGATCAATGGATGAATTCTCCACACTCATATTCATGTATGTAGGTATGTTCTAATTTATTTATTTATGTAACAATAATTACACAGAGTTGTGCCGTGGGAGGCCTTGGCATACACCCCGGGCACATGGTTTAAAGGGGCTCCAACAATTTTTTTTTATAATATTTTAAACTTAAAGACAGTGAATATTTTTAATTTTTCCCTGTGTGCCAAATCTTAACGGTGCCGGCTCTGTAAGTAACAACTGTATACAATTTGTTGGCGCCTTATAAACTATTCAAACTGCCCGTGAAAAGCGACAATTATACTGTTGGATAACCCTGGTTGTTGTATATCAAAACAGTTTACTGAAATCTCATTGAAAACTTCAAGTGTAATTAAGAGGACGCCACACCCGCATGTGTTGTCTTCGTCTTTCAAGTGCGTAACATGTCAAATTTTATGCTCAGCAGTTCCAATTTAGCTCCGTTAGTTTACAACTTAGAGTAAATTGACCTCTTATAAGAAATAAAGGTAACATTATTATCTAGGTTTTCACCGAGGCTTTTTATTATACTTCAATTTTGAAGCAACTTATGAGTATTTATAAAACTGTAAATTGCTTGTATATCTTAAAATACTCATAACTCACTTCAAAATTGAAATATAATAAAAAGCCTCTGTGAAAACCTAGATAATAATGTTACCTTTAATTCTTATAAGAGGTCAATTTACTCTAAGTTGTAAACTAACGGAGCTAAATTGGAACTGCTGAGCATACAATTTGCCATGTTACGCACTTGAAAGACGAAGACAACACATGCGGGTGTGGCGTCCTCTTAACGATTTTTTCATAAACCTTTTGACTGTTTTATTTTTATTTTCGTTCTCGTTCGGCTCCGTGGTTACAGCAACATGTTACGTGTTTCTTGGTCATCTCATGTTTTCAAACGTAAACGTTCATAATATATTCATTGTTGTCTTCAACACAATTTTGGTTTTCTTCATATAATATTGTCGCGCGCACTAATCATTTAACCTCTGACAGTCTGACCATAGGTAGGTACTATATTATTCAACTATGGTAAATATCGTTCGTATTAATTATCTATTCACTCATTTATATGAATTTTCAATTGTCGTTTCGACGTGGTAATCCGTCGTATTTGTATGCTGTCAAAGGTACCTATCATTATTATTTATTATACTTAAAAAGTTAAAAGTAAACATACAATTCACCTTTTACCATTCTATTTTTTTTTTTTTATATATATCAAAAAACCATATAAATTAGACAAGCTTGCTATATTTAAAAGTCTTTGAGGTCATAACACAGTTATATACTTTTAATATAAACTAAATCGGTAATATAAATAAATTATATGCTTACTTTAATGAATGATGTCGGATTGAGCGACACAAATCCACTTCTATCGCGTTTATCACAAATGTCACAGTAAAATTGGTCACAATTTTCATGATCCTGGTTCAAATGGTATAAGAAATCACTATTCGTATAAGAATAAAATGCACAGTTTCCTAAATAAGCCAACATCAAATTTAGTCTTCATCAGTGAGAAAATATAAATTTTTGACAAGAGTAGCATTTTAATAATTTTAAACCATTTGTTCTTTTATGACACACTACTCATGATTTCAAATTAATGCTGAATTTTTTAAAAATATTTCTTATACAATATGGTTTCATGTCGTACACCACAACATTTATTTTAATTTTTTTTTTTTATCCTTATAATAATACTTTTCTGAATGATAACATACAATTATAATTTCATATTCTAAAGCAGAATATTTTTCTGAGTATTTAGGGACATAAAAATTAAATTTCAGAAGTGCGTATAGTGTTTATGATTATAACTTCATCAGTATTTAAAGTATATAGATGAGCGTAACGTCGGGTTGAGATTTTTTGGGCCACCAAGATTTTAAATTTCTATCGGCCCTAGACAAAAAATGTAGTACCTTATTTTTTATTTTATTTACAACATTCAGTCAAAAAATTCAAAAAGATATATTGATTTTATAAATATTTTACAAACTGTGCATACATTTTTGATTACTTAATTTGCAAATTATGTTAAGTTTGACGTCTATTAAACATTTTTATTATATATATATTTAAGATTTGAATATTATAAGTTATGAATAAGTTAAAAATATATGATCTTGACATTGACTATTCATCGTTAAATTTTCGAATTCTTATCAGTTTTTTTTTTTTGCTATTCAAAAACTAATAAATTATTGTCACAAACACTACAAATTTGCTACAAATATTTATTTTTGAATTTTCTATTCCCGGTACAATTTTATCATATTAAATAATATAATATAGTATAATTGTCGTATTGATAATATTATTAGTTAGCAGACCTGCGCGACACCAAGTGTAGGTACATTAGTGCGGTATCCACTTGTACAATTTTAAATATTCACTTTTACGAGGAAATTTTTACTTATATTTTTTCTGAAATGGAATACCCAGTACATTAATTTTCAGCACAGATATATTTAATTAATTTAATCTATAGTACAATTGACGCATTTATTGTTATTAACTATCAATTTTGATTTATATATTATACCATTCAATATTATTTCACTAACCAGAAAGAGTAGATTATTTTCTTAAAAATGAAAATGGCCCCTTTTTTTGGCTACCAGCACAATTTTTACGTAGCCCAACGAAATTTTTTTCGGAAGCTCGACATTTCAATTCGGGGCTGTATGAGTATGAGCAGAGTGTAGTAATACGTGGTTATCCCACAAAATGTTGGTCTCTAACTTAAATCATCAAAACTATAAATACTAATTTCTCATAAGCTACTCGACCTAAGGTTTAATTTCAGTAACAAAATGGTTATTAAATCTTATACAGAAAGTTTCTTAGGTACTAAGTTCAAAACTTGGTGTATTTGTGAAATGTAGTTCTTGATAATACTTTTTTCAGATTTTAATAATAGAATCAAATTCCTAAAGTTCAGTTAAAATAAAATAAAAAGATAAACAGCATTTTATTTTATTTAAAAATATTGTTTATCTTTTGTATGCTTTCAATTTCAATATGAAATATTTTTTTTTTGTCAATATGTTTTTAGAATTTTTTTTCATTACGGCCATATAATAACTACAAAAAGTCTACGTGGAAACTTATTTTGTCGAATACGAGAAGAAAATTAGTCAAAACGAATCTAAAATAATTTAAATAGATTAACTATGTATAAAACACTTCCGAATCCAAATAATAGTTATAAAAATGGTTTTAAGGACTTTAATTTTAATTATTCAAGGATGATATCATGATATAATATGTATGTTAAATTAGAGGTGGGTCAAACTCAAAAATATGATCTGAGCTGAACTCAATATCGACTTCAAAGTTTAATACTACCTATACTAAACACAACACGAGCTTTTGAATTAAATTACGAACCAATCTTTTTAATTTAATGTCAAACCAAAGTATAACATTTTCTTTTTGTTTGGATTCTTTTGACGTGTTCGACATTTCAAACTTTTTGTTCGAGTTCGATTCGATTCGGGATTTTTAAAAACTATAGGTTTGGCATTCGAACTTAAACCGAATACCTAAAGTTCAGTTCGATTTTTCAAACTTCAACTCGTCCTAAGTAATTAAAGTTCATAAACTATTTAAAATTAATTGCCGACACTCACCGATGTTACAAACATAACGCAACACGAATTTGTTAAAGTCCACCACCTTTACAATTTCTTTTATGGTGCCATAAACTGCCAGATCCTGGAGTTCTAATATCGAAGGTTTCTGTTTGTTGTGAATCATATACTGAAAAAGAACAAAAAAATTAAAGAATAAAGTGCCATGCTATTCAATATTTTTCCTCTGCAAGGAAAATTGAGGAATAATAGAAATAAGATATGTTTTTGGATATTGTTATAGTGCAGTATGATTGTTAATAAAAATTATAAAAAAAATTTGATTTCGTGGAATCATTCAGAAAAATGGTATCCAGCCCAAAAATATACTTATGTCAAAAATATTGGTATAACAGTATTATGGATCGAAATACTATTTCCAAAAAAAAATCTACAGAAAAAAATTAATATTTTTTTTTAACTTCATAACTATTCATTAGCTGTTTAATGAATTTAATGCAAATATCGTTTTGCAAAACATAGAACATACATTTTGGTATCAAAAATATACTTTCTGATAAAAATGATAAACCAAAAATAATTATTATCTCGATAATTGAAAATTAATCTTGATAGATTTCTAAGGAAAAATCTTGTTACTATCATTTTTTATCTCCATCCGATTTAATCTCGTTATTAAAGGATTAAATAATTTTTTGAATGAATTCTAAAATTTGTATCGATTTAAATACAATTTTTAAAGTATTTCATACGAGACTATTAAGTTATTAATTTCTATTTCAAGTTAAAGGTACAAGACTAATTGAAATTCCTCAATGGCGCGGGATTTAATGCTAAGGACCAATTAAATGTTGTTCTGCTTTCTGCTGCCACCCTGTTGCAATGTAGGTAAAAATATTTTTTTACAGAATAGTATTTTTAGATCATAGATATTATGGAAGCATTAATTTTATACTTACATAGGTACATTTTAACATTTTAACCGAATATACTTTGAGTACTTTGACTACATACCTGGTGAATTAGAACATGAGACGCCGTGTAGGCACGGTACAAACAGTACTGACAGAAGTATTTTGAAAAACTATGATCGTCAAAGATGTGTTTAGTCAATTCGTTTACGTTATTCACACCAAACGACTTGAAGCAATACATGCATGTCATAAACTGGCGTGTTTCTTCCTGGCTTTCTAAAATGATAAAATATGGTTCTAAAAATGTTTAGCTTTCGTGTTAATTCAATTTGTGTGATTATTATTATTGGTCAATAACCATTAAAAACAGCCAGTATCGTCTTAAAAACAATTATGACACAAGTACAAAAAATGTGAGCAACTGTGTAGGTACCTACAGATTTGCTATAACTCAGGTGTCTATAATGGTAACGTTAGATTTGAATTAAATAAAATCATCGTATACGAAAAACGATACTTATCGTCTACCAGCCTATTATTAATATAAATTATTATGTTATTATTATTATTATTATTATTATTATTATTATAAATACATTTCATAATAATGTTGGATTTAAGGTGATTTACTTTAGGTTTATCAATACAATAATAATTTTAATTATTTTATATGATAATATACTTTAAAAGACTTAAATATCCACCAAAAATATTTTTAAATTGCAGCAAAATAATTAAAATCATTATTTTTTGTATAAATATCTAATTTCGTAATTTGGATTTTAAATGCTTGTAAAAAAAAAATCGGTCATATGGATTTTTAGTAATTCTCAACTGCTATTAATACAGCTCATAAAAAAATTTTTAAACGTAGATTTTAATAAGTTATATATTAATAATTACAACAAAAGTAGAAAACTGTTATACTAAATTTTGTTAATTTATTGGTGAATATCCAATGTTTAATTTCAAACGCTCGTAGAAAATATATTTGTCTCACTGCAATCTCTTATTTGTTAAATGCAGGAAAATCTATGGTGAATTTTTTATTAAATTTCAAATTTTAGATATACAAGTACATAGATGAATTTCAAAAATATTAATGAATTTTTAAATCAAAATAATCTGTTAATTTTTCTGATTATGAAGAATTGTTGTCAAAGTTCTAACTTTAGGCAATCACAAATAAGTATTGTAGAATAATACTTAATTTTTTTTTATATCCATTCACAACTCATATGGAACCTTGTGTTGAATGTTCAAGTTTTTTCGAAAATAATCAAAAAAAAAATTTTTTTTTAATATTTTATTTGTTTTCTTTAAGTTTGCGTTTTAAGTAAAACTACTGGACATTTTTTACTTTTGGACCCCAAGGTTTCAACTAGATTCACTCTTCTACTAAAAAAGGATGTCGAGGTAGAAAATTGAAGAATTTTTGCCACCATTTTAAGCTATTTTTCCACGATTATTGATCAAAATGTTTTGTTCTGTCAAAAAGCTTAAAAATGAAATAAAAATAAAATTGTTTACATTGGACTAAAAAAAAAAATTACAGTAATTTCGCAAATATTTTACATTTATTTACACTTATATTTTTTTTTAAGTTAAAAAACAAAAAGTTAAACTCTTTCAGTTCCAAAGTCACCTATAATAATAATATTGTAAAAACAGTGTCTCATAGAATAATATAGTATTTTTAAGTTAGTAAATTACGGCAATCATGTAAGTCTTACTTGCATCCTTTCTTGCAATATGACAGTGGACGTTTATGTGGTACAAGAAGAATTTCCATTGACTGAAAACTGCATTGCATTTTTTCCCCGAGCATTTATAAAGGCCGACTTGATCAGCAATGGTCGTCATTTTGTCACTTAGCCATTTAGTCTGTTCATGGTCCGCAATCATGCCTTTTAGGTTTCGGAAATATTCTTTACTGTAACTTGTGTCAACCAACTTATAGGATATACCATCATCGTCGGTACATTCGCCATTGTTGATGATCTGTTTTCCCGGTCCGAGGTGTCCATCGGGTTTCAACTGCACGATATCGCATTGTATTTTAATATCCTCCCACTTACTAAAGAATTCATTTTCTGTGCTTGGGTTACACGTACTAAGGTTATTGGTTTCATTATCCTCAACGTCTGACTAAATCCGTGAGCAAAAAAACACCAACATTTAAAATGCATGTTTTCAAAATATAAGTTTCTGATCTGCATCAGCTCAATAATATTATTTACCTCTGATGAATTTGAAGTATCGACAGCCGATGGACTTAAATTTGGGCTATTTCCAATTTGGTAAGCTTGAAATATCTTTGCTGGTTCTGTTGAGTAATTTTACACTTATATAGATGAGCTTTAGAAGGTTAATGTTCTAAAAATGGCGCTAACATAAAAGTGGATATTTTACATCTAAAAATATTGCTATTCTAATATCAATTCAAAAATCAATATAATAATCAAATAATTATTATAAATGTGAAATTTACAAACTATGTAAATAAAAAACTAAAATTAAATACCAAGTTAAAGTATTGTGTGTTATCTAAAAGTTTTTTCTAATTTAATATTAAAATATAAAATACTAGTAAACCTACAAAAATTGTAATATTATCCACCAGTGGCGTGACGAAAAGGTAATCGAGAGGTTTTAAATGACATTTAGTGTTATGTTAATTAATCTTATAATATGGTTCTAAAATTGCCTAAGAGAGGAAATTTTCCCATGTAATGATTTTTTATAAGACACTGTTAAGAGACTGAGTCACTCGTAGGTGGATGGGTAGTCATAAAAATATATATTTGCCTCTGAAAATTCTTTAGTTCACCATACCACTGTATGTTGCCCACAATACGTGTACAATTAAACTTACCAAATCCATTATCAAGCGTAATTTTTATGTTATTGTCTGTTATGGATTTCAACAAGGGTAGATCTGTGACTTTAGAAACTAAATGGTTATGTTTGTTTTTAAATCTCACAACTGCTGGTAAACCATTCTAAAAAAACGTAATATACGAAAATCATTTAGTTAAAGTAAACATGATTAACGTTTTCAAGAGAGTTAATAAAATAAAACAAATATATTCACTTTCAAAAAAGAATCGCATTTTTTTCCTCTTATAGTCGAGCATTTGATTTTTATGTCAATCTCTGATTGACACCCAAATTTGTTTATTTTAAAATTTTTATCTTGTTTTTTTAAAAGTTTAAACAAACCATTATGAAGACATCCAAAGATCTTGCTATAGTAATTGCGTTTGAAATAGAATATGCATATTATTATAATTGTTAATAAAATGTCACTATTTTCTAATTATTTCACTAAACAATTATTGACGTTCAGATTCATTTTTACACTGCGAAAATATGTATTAACAATTAATGCGATACTTACCAAACGTCATATTTTCTGGATTTAAAGGATTTTAAAACGCGCCAACTTGTTTGTGTTCGTTGTGAATATAATTGGATGAAGTTGAAAATATCATCTTCAGTGTGTAGATTAACACGAAATACACTGTGTTTAATTTTGATTATATTATAAAAATAATCCATCTCAAAATGTTCACCTTAGGAAAATAATATAAATTCCATATTATGTAATTATCTAGTCACAATTCATATTAATTATAGTTATCTGTGACATGTATACAATTTTTTTTAATATTATGGCATATAATTGCAGCATTCAAATAAAAATAAGTAACATTATTAAAATGTTCAAGGAATTATATTAGTATTACCTGATTATAAGAAATTTCCACTCATTTTAAATTATTAAATATTATACCAGATAATTTATCTGAATTTAATACAACACCTGCGCACATATTATTATGTAGATTTTCTGTCACTACTTATAATAATTGATACCTAGATTTAACTATGAAATAAACAATAATATAAGAGGGGTTTATCAATGAAACATCGTATTTAAAAAAAAATGGTACATTTGCCTAATTATAATAATAATAATCAATAAACAGGTATTGATTTGGGTGTGCAGGATTGTGGCCATAATCGAAATTTTTTTAAATACGATGATTGAGCCACTAAAATTTTAAATTTTTTTACAAAAGGTGCACCACTCACTGCGGTGATTGCAGGGTCACTATCTTAAACGATTTTTATTATTTAATCTGATAAGCAGAAGTTTAGGTTAAAATTAGATACGTAGGAATATTAAAAACCAGGAAACTAACTTCAATAAAAAATAGAAAAACGAAAAAATGAGGGAAACCCAGGTTTTTGATTTCTGAATATCTGTATCTCACTATATTAATATCAAATTAATTAAGGATAACTATACTAATATTATGCTACTAGGGAAGGAACTTTTCGCAAAAATTATATTTTTTTGGTCATTTATTGATTAAGCATAATATACTTAAATTATATGTATATCGTGGTAACAAAAAATCGTTAAAACGCTCAATGAAGATCATTTCAATGTTCGTTTTTATATTTTATTTTTATTTTCAACTCACCGACATTTTGCACGTCAGTGGGTGGTTTGTCAGCGGACAAAATGTCGTCATCGGTCAAACACTCAACATTCGGCAATTGGCCGTCATCGTCAATAAATTCGCTTATTTTAGTGTCCTGATTTTCTACAGAATGGACATTTTTGTCGTTGTTTAAACCTTCGAAATATTTTTAAAACAATAAAGTATGTATGATTGGTTAATTTTTAAATAACTAAACACCATAACATGTTGGATACCTTTATTCAATTCACTTGCGTTACATGTTTCAGAATCTTCATTCAAAATGTAGTTCATAAATAAAGTATCCACAGATTCTTCTGTGTCCGTTCCATTATTTGAAAAAACAAAGCCATTATATTTTAATGAATACTATTAAGAAACTAGTTCATTATAAGGTGATCATAGTATTTTTTTTTAAATAAATGTTAAGATAATTTCCATATAATTTCTAAATTAATATTTACTACACTCAGTTATTTACATAAATTTTTTATTGTTGTAAAACCTATACACAGCAGATATTATAAATAAATAATAAAAAAAAAGAACATAAAGCAACACGGAGCTTTATATTATATTGTATGTACTTAGTAGATTCCACCCATAGATTAAAGATCTTATTAAATAATCGTTTTGATTTATATTTTATTTATTTATTGCTGTTGTTGTCATGTATAAGAAATAATTGGATAAGAAAAATTACGAAATTCTATTAAAATAAAATAAAATAAAAATCATGTCAATAAGTATATTTTTTTACATTGACAACACTGCATGAGCTTGCACATTTATTTTTAATTAACTCAGAGACAATCATTATTCCGTAAAAGACTCTAGTGGTTTTAATATCACGAGACTATTGGACCATAAAACTCAATGGAAAGTTCTGCTATGGATCAAAAAAAAAAAATAATTATAATTATAACCATCTAGTTTATGCATTGGAGTTACTTAATATGAATCAATAAAAATATATAAATAATTCTATTATATAATTAAACATAGAAATGCATAAAACGAACATATCACGCTGATGAAATAGATATAGCCTCATAGGTAGGTAATTCTAATAATTGTATAGGTACTTAAAAATTATAGGAAAAGTGTTGGTCGAGTAAAACAAAAATAACTATTCAAGGAAAAAGCATTAGTTGATTTATTCATTACAGTATGAATAAGCAACTTATATTTTTTTACATGTAAGCTTCTTAACTCACCGTCTGATTTCCTGTCACCAATAAAGGAATCTCTCGGGGATTGGCTATCATCCTCAAATGGTGCATTTAATATTGTTTCATCTGAGCCAATGTCAATAATTAAACGATGTTTGTCATCTAGATCTTCGAATTGTTCTAAAATATTTAATCACGATTAGTTAAATAATTGTTATTGACGATATGATATTTTAGTATTACACACCCATTTTTGGTAAGCTCAAATTGTAATTGAATTCACTTGCATCACTTGATCTAGAATATTCATTTACAACTTCTTCTGAAAATTTAATAAATGATACTTCTTTTTTTACATCCAATATGGAGTTATATCCACGACCCAATAAAAAAATTCATATTTAAATGAATACGTATTTAATTGTTCATCAATATCACTAATATTTTTGAATTTTCAATGTCAATACTCTTTTAAAATATTATGCAATTAACATTCAAAATAATTTATTATCTAACAAACAACATTATTAAATTATAAATGATCCCGTCTAGGTATCAACAATTTCAGCTTAGATTTATCTAGATAAATAATACTTATGGATTACGTTACCTAGATAATGATTATACAAATATAAGTTAATAAAAAATAGCTACATTTCATTTTATTTTCAAAAAGCAAAAATGTTAAGTACCTAAAGCATACAACTATAAACCTCAAAATAGGTATGCATAATGTTATACGTATTAAACAATCAATAGTTATTTAAAATCTAACTTAGTACAATACTAATAGCCTACCAACTGAATATCAATTTTAATAAGTCTATTCTATAAATAATTATTTACTAATTCATTTTAAATAATATAATAATTGTATAAACGTATTTACGCTATTTGTGTTTAATAACTCTAAGTGTAATAAAGTTGCATTCATTTGTTTTAAACATGCGTAATTATTTCACCTTAATTAATAATTATACTTACTCAGTTGTATTAGTTAATTTTAACTAACCAAAGCTAGTGTTATCAATTTATTGTGGTAAGGGCCTAATGGATTATTATAGACAATCATAAGAGTATTATAATGAAGTGGTAGCGATCCGATTGTCAGAGGAAGCGGATCCCTCTTCTGTAATTAATGTCTAATTTAAAATAAAAAGAAGTATTTAATTATAGTTCCAAATTTCTTCTATAACAATACGTATACAATTCTATAACCTACATTCTAACCTACGTATACGATTTTGAAAAAATGAATACACTATAATGGTATACCTAACGTCACGAGATTATAATTTTATAACTAAAAAGAATTTAAATAAAAATAAAACAATCGATGTTGTAATATAAACTAATAGATAAAAGTTACAAATAATAATAGAAGTCATAAAGATATGATAAAATTTAAAGACGATTATTCTGGTGTATGAATTATAAAATATGAAAGTTTAATTAAGACTATTGAAATTAAAGTAAAGAGTAAGACTGTTATTTATAGAATTAAATTGAGTTTATGTTGGAAGGCCGACGATTGAACTAATATTCTGTATGATTCAGAATGCGGAGAATTACACTTTATAGTATTAGTAGATTTTGAGAAAGCGTTTGATAGAATTATGAGAACAGTATTATAGTTGGTGTTAACGTTAAGTATATTTAGAAGAAGCAAAATTTAGAATAGTTGTAGATTTTCGAGCACTAAATAAAATAACAATAAACGAGTATAACCCACTAGGTACCTAACATAACCGAAATATTAGACCATTTAGGACAATGTAATTAATTTAGCATACTAGATCTTGCATCCGGGTTCTATCAAATAAAACTCGATGAAACAAGTAAGGAGTATACTGCCTTTTCGACAAATCAAAGTCATTATAAATTCAAAAAGATGGCTATGGGTTTAAAAACATCGCCTTCTAAATTTCAACGACTAATGAATAACGTAATGGCTGGAATCATAGGTATTAAATATTTAGTTTATTTAGACGATATAATAATATACGGGAAAAATTTAGTTGACCATAATAGTAAGTTACGTGACGTATTTGAACGATTACGAAAACTTAAAAATACAACCGGACAAATGTGAATTTCTAAAACAAGAATGCTTATACATAGGACACATCATTAATGAAAACGGTATAAAACCCGATCCAAATAAAATTAAATCAGTACGAGAATTCCCAATACCAACGAATGTAAAAGAAGATCATTTCTGAGATTTTCCGGATACTACAGAAAATTTATAAAATCTTATAGTTTAATAGCAAAGCCAATAACAAATTTATTAAAAAAGGGAGTTCAATTCACCTGGGAACCAAAATGTCAGGAAGCTTTCGATAAATTAAAAGATATTCTTTGTTCTGAACCAATATTACAATATCCAGATTTTACTAAACCATTTATAGTCACTACTGACGCAAGTGGAAAAGCTTTAGGTGCAATACTATCACAAGGGGAAGTGCCACAAGATTTGCCTACTGCATATGCATCTAGAACTTTAAATAAAAGTGAACATAATTATAGCACAACCAAACTTGAGTGTTTAGCTATTATATTTGCAGTAAAAATATTTAGACCATATTTATACGGTAGGAAATTCATTATATTAAGCGATCATCGCGCACTTTCATGGCTATTTAACTTAAAATACCCACTATCAAAGCTCGCACGATGGCGAATACGATTACGAAATTAAATATAAACCCGGAGTTCAAAATGCAAACGTAGATGCGTTATCGAGAATGTATACTATTGATGAAATAAAAAGCGAAAGTTATCCAGTATTTTTAAATAAATTCGAGACACAGCTAATAACAAATAAAAATATACAGGAAGTACAAGGTAGTCTAATAGAAGTACCTGCTGAATATCATAAAATAGATATTCGAAGTACCTATTCATTAAGTAAACATATTTTTCAAAGCAAGAAAAGACTTAGTTGAAATACATATAATTTTTTGTGATAAAAAAAGAATATAATATAATAGATACTCGTATAACTTTTCAAATAATATATAATATAATGTATGTTAATGAAAAATATTTAAAAAACTGTTAATATACATTGGTATCTTCATGGAAGAATACTTAATCTATTTAAATAACATAAGATATATAATTAACAATTAAGGTTCTCCGATTAGCGTCACCCTATTCCTAACTGCTATTAATGACGTTACCAAAATAATAAAACTACCCACACACATAAACATATTTGCCGATGACAATAATATGCACCGCAAAGGGAATAATAAATCCATTCTAGAAAACATTCAAACGAGCTTAGATATCATAAACGATTGGGGCAAAACTAATGATTTTAACTTTGCTCCCAGTTAATCAAAATGTATAGTTTTTCAAAGAAAACCAAAAAAGCTCCCAAACTTGAAATAAAACTTCACAATATAATCATGCCCATAATCAAGAATGTCAAAATCTTTGGAATGACCTTTGATAAAAACCTGAACAGGAAAAAACATATTTTCATGCTTAAGACCAATGCTTGACAACTAACATCATTAAAATATTAGCAAACAACAAATGGGGAGCATAAAAAGAAATATTTCTTAATGTATATAAAGCACTCATTAGATCTAAAGTAGATTACGGTTCCATCATGTACGGCAATGCCAAAATTTCTATGTTGGCCAAACTTGAAACAATCTAAAACACAAACCTACGACTAATACCAGGTGCATTTAAATAATATTCTTTTAATTAGTGATTGATTTTTAAGCGTCTTTACTATTCTTCATGATTTAATGTTTTAAATGTAATGTGTCTTTGTTTAATTATATTTTTATTTGTTTATCCGAAACTTGGTTAAGTAACAGTTTTTTCGATAATGAATTAGGTTTAATTAATTATACTGTATTCAGATGTAATCGTAATAGTGATACTAGCAATTGTTATAGAGGTGGCGGTGCTCTCATTGCCATTCGTAACGATGTTCTTTGTGAGTTATTACCTACCACAGTCTATAATGTTGAGCATTTATTTGTAAGATTCTATGTATAAAATGTCACCTTTGTTGTCTGTTCCATCTATATCCCTCTTAATAGCCCGGTTCTCGTCTATGAGCCATTTATGTCAGCTGTCCAAGCTACTATCTCTCTCAATCCAGGTTGTGTATTCATAATCTGTGGTGACTTCAACCTTCCAGATACCTCATGGTCAAACGATTATGGTATAATCTATTGTTCATCTTCAGGCCCTAGAGAGCAATGTGTTCGCGAAATATTTGCTTTCAATAATTTTTTCCAGCTCAATGGGGTTTCGAATCATTTTGGGGGAATCCTTGATCTGGTGTTTTCCAACAACTGCAGTGTTTTAGTAGAAAATTCAGAAGTTGTATCTGTTCCTTGTGATCCATATCACCCTGCGCTAGTAATCAATCAAATTTCCCTTTGGCCGGGACCATCCACTTCTTGACAACTCCCATAAATACTTTAATTTCCGTCGTGCATGCTATCCGGACATATGTTCTTTCCTTTTGTCCTTCAACTGGCTTGTAACTATTGTGTCTCTAGATGTGAATCAAGCAACCAATGCATTGTATGATCCTCTGCATTTTTGCGTTTTGAATTTTGTTCCTGAGGTCAGTTATAGTCCTTCTAAATTTCCAATGTGGTTTTCTAAAGACCTCAAATCTATAGTCATTTCTAAAAACCGGGCGCAAGCCAAGTATAAAGTTTCCCGTTGTCCCAGAGATTATAACGAGTTTTCTAATCTCCGGGCACGCTATAAATATGAATACAAAAGGTGCTATAAATCGTTCATAACTCAAACTGAGTGTAAGCTAAAAACCAATCCTCGGTCTTTTTGGGACTTTGTCCGGAAAAATAAATCCAGTGATGGGATTCCATATACAGTTCATTTTGACAAAAAGATTGGTTCTGGCCCTGAATCAGTTTCTAGCCTCTTCTCATCTTATTTTAGCACCGTTTATGCCACTCCCTCTTCCAGCCAAACTCCTGTTATTTCCTTTTCTCATTTTAACCTACCAAGTAATTGTTTCTTTACCACTAATGATGTCGAACTGAGTTTGTATATGCTAAAACTTCTAAGTCGGGTCGTCCTGATGGTCTGCCTGGGACGTTTCTATATAACATAAGATCCGTTCTCTGCTTTCCTTTATAGTTGAAATTTCGTCGCTCCCTTGGCACGGGAACCTTCCCATCTATGTTCAAGATTAGCTCAGTCACGCCTGTATTTAAGACTGGTGATAAAACTGATGTTAACAATTATAGGCCTATTACTATCCAAAATCATATTGCCAAAATCTTTGAACTGCTTGTTCTGAGTATACAGCCTTAAGTGAATTCTATCTTAGTTGATGAACAATACGGTTTTAGACCTAGCCGTTCTGCTATTACGAATCTAATAGTTTTTCATAATTTTATATTGGAGGCCGTTGAAAACCGAACTCAGGTGGACGTTATTTTTACAGACTTCTCCAAAGCGTTCGATCGTGTAGACCATAAAATACTAATTAAAGTTCTATATAAAGCTGGATTTGGGGAGCCCATTCTTTCTTGGTTCAAATCTTATTTATCTGATAGGGTCCAATATGTAAAAGTCTTAGGTTGTAAATCTGTAGCAGTGTACTTTCAGGTGTACCTCAAGGGGGGCACTTATCCCACTTGTTGTCTTCTCTATTGGTTAATGGTCTAAAACAGGTTATCCCTGATTCTATGTTCCTTATGTTTGCTGACGATTTGAAAATCTTCCGGATAATTGAGTCAGTAACTGATTGTGTAACCATCCAGAAAGAGCTAGATGCTTTTGTTTTGTGGTTCAATTCTATGGGGATAAGCTTCAATGTAGGTAAATGCCAATCTATGTCTTTTGCCCGTAGTAGGAATATTATTCACTACACGTACTTAATAAACGGGTCAAGCATTAATATTGTAACTATGAAGAAAGACTTGGGTATTTATTTATGTCCAAATCTCGATTTTCATTACCATATTGAGGCTGTTTGCTGTCGTGCATTAAAGATGCTCGGCTTTGTCATGCGCACTTCTATAGAATTTAGGCTCTCTAGTTCTCTCAAAGCTTTATATTGCTCCCTTGTAAGGCCTCTTTTAGAATATTCTTTCATTTTGTGGGACCCTTTTACGGCAGCAGACTCTTCTTGTATTGAGAGGGTCCAGAGGCGTTTTTGTTCTTCGGCGTCATTTATTTTACGAATTCCACATCCACATGATTATTGGCCAGTGATGAATAAACTTGGACTCTTGTCCCTGGCAGACAGAAGAGTTAATGCTAACTTGGTATTTTTGCGTAAGCTGATCTCCTTTCTCTAATTAATTTTAAAGTTCCCTCTCGCTTAATAAGGTCTAATTCTCTCATTGTTGTTCCATTCCACAGCACCAACTATGGTAGAAATAATCCAATCCATCGTATGATGCGCATTTGTAATGAGCACCTATGCTTCTCTTAGGAAGTTCTATTTTGTTGTTGATTTTAATTTTGATACTTAATCTATTATTACTTATTACTGTTTTTACCTTTGTTTGATTATTGTCTTATTTTATTTGTATAATCGCTAAGTATTGTTTGGCGTTTATCTATTTATAGTTATAATATTCATTTTCATTACTACAAATTGTATTGTACTATTGGGCTGTTAACCCGTTCATTCATAAATAAATAAATAATTGTAAAGCCATTACTTTTGTCACTTCGTACAGAATAAAACATTGAGACAAATCGGTTTCTAATAAATTTAAATCTAATTTCAAACATTTTATGACTTCGATCATGTGGTCGTTATGGTGTATTAAAAGTCATATCGTATATTTTGGTATAACTGATTTGCATACCCTTAATTAAATATTACATTTGTTTATATTTAACTCACCAAAAACTGTCTGTGATTGTGTGGCGTCATTGGAGGATTTATATGTAACTATTTGTTCGTCATCAACATTTTTGAAACACGCTAAAAAACAATTTTTTTATTATTAATAGATTTAAATTTGACAATATCGATAATATAAGAGCTAAATGCAAAAGACACGCTAAATCTGATCATAAAAATTATATCAATAAAGTTCAGTCCTGTATTAGAAATAATCCAAAATATTTCTGGAAATGTATTAATAATTTCACCGACAATGAAGCTCTACCCCGTTCATTTTCCTTAGACGCAACTGTTGCCGGTAACGGAACTGATATAGTTGAGCTCTTCGGTAAATACTTCTCTGATGCCTATATTAATCCTTCTCAACCATTTAATTGCCCTCTTTAATTTTAGATGACTCTAACTTTAATTCTACTATAAATTTAAATAGTTTTACTCTTACCGAACTTGATGTTTTAAATACGATTTCCAACTTAAAATTAAGTTCAACTACAGGCCCAGATGGCATACCTACTATTTTTTCTCTATAACTGTAGATTTATCCTAACACCAGTATTAACCAATTTATTTAATTTGTCTCTTAGTAAAGGTATATCCATCTCTTTGGAAAACGTCATTTATTTCCCCTATTTTAAAAAAAGGTAATTCTTCACTGATTTCAAATTATCGCCCAATCTCTAAATTATCGTAAATCCCAAAATTATTTTCCCATTTAATTTCATAAAAACTGAACAATTTTTGCTCTCCATTCCTCGTAAATAATCAATTTGGTTTTATGGCTAAATGTTCTGCTTGCAATAACTTGGCCATAACAAAAAACATAATACTTCACTCTTTTGAATCCAACGCACTGTTACGTACCCCAATTAATATTAAAGACATAGTGTACGTTTCAACTATGAGTGGTGATATAACTAAGTAGGCAATTAATATAAAATAACATGCTGAGGTCATTGTAAAAAGCGTAGTGAACACCAGACTAGATAATTAAACTATTAAGGCATTGTCACACGTCTTTTCTCGGAAAAAGTCACTGTTACTAGGAAAGGATGTGAATCGACAGAATTACCAATTACGCCAGGAGACTCAAACTCTGCCTTGTGCCAGATTTCACCACCATGTACTACCACCTACTCCTACGGATACGAGCATATATAAGGGAGACCACGACAAAAGCTCGTCAGAGGTTTTTAAAATGTGAGCCAGACGATTTTTTCTAAAATGTGAGCCCAACGGTTCTTAAATTTGAACCAGACGGTTAGGGACATTTAAGACACTTAGAGGCAGGTCGTAAAACCACTCATTGTCGTTTAAAACAATATTTCAGAGTAAGGTCGTAACACCGCTCAACAACACCTTTATAGCATATAAACTGTATTTTTGTATCTAGTCTTAATAAATTGTGAAAATAAAGACATTATTACATTGTATACATCAGTATTTCATCTCTACATTGATGTATGAATCGACGTTCAGTTGGGATGTAACAGCACAAACTGATATAATCTACACTGATTTTTCCAAAGCCTTTGATCAAGTTAATCATTTAATTCTTATTAAAAAACTACAATCATTTGGTTTTTCTGGATCTCTTCATAATTGGTTTCAATCTTTCCTTTCAGACAGATTTCAAATTGTTGAACACCTTAATTTTAAATCTACGCGTTTCCCAGTACCTTCTGGCGTTCCTCAATGTGACCACTTATCTACAATTCTTTTTAATATTTTTATTAATGACCTCCCTAATGTCATAACCAATACTAATATCCTAATGTTTACTGACGATGCTAAATTAATTAAAATAATTAAAATTGAACAAGATGCGATTGATTTATAATCTGACATCAATAACTAACTTTCATGGTGTAATAGGAATCACTTATCTTTGAACGTTGATAAATGTAAATTTATGCACTTTTATTTAATACAGAATCCAATTAACTTTAATTATTCTATTTCCGCTTTAAATATTGAGCTTGTATCTTAATTTAAGGATTTAGGCATTATTTTTGACTCTAAATTAAATTTTCCTCACACACTGAAATGATAAAGAATAAGGCTATGCGTAACTTGGGCTTTATTAAGCGCAAATGTGGCTCATTCATAGATCCTATTCACTTGAAAATTCTATATTGCTCCCTTGTTCCCTCCCATCTAGAATACTGCCCTCTTATTTGGATAAATAATACCTCAAAACAAAATTCTTCCCTAGAATCTGTTCAAAATAATTTTCTACGTTTCATTTCCTTTAAATTTAATATATACAGGCCTCCCTACGGTTCTTATAATAACGTATTGCATTTTTTATATCTTTTACCACTTAATGAACGTCGAATACTTCTACTTTCCAAATTTCTTAATAAATTATTATTAGGCGTTATTGATTGTCCGGAATTGTTATCATTGATTAATTTAAAAATAAACAACCTTAATACCAGAGATCCGAAACCATTTTACCCTCAATTTTCAAATAAAAATTATATTTTTAATTTCCCCGCTAATCTCCTCATGGTAGCTGGTAACACTTACCCCTTTGATTTTATATAACTTATTGTCCATTATCTTTATTATATACCTTATCGCACTTTATAGTTTTCTTATTATATTCATTTAAAAGCTATTAGTTTTATGTATAATTTTTGTTATAATGTTTTTTTCTTGTTTACTAATTTGTTAATATCTTATATTCTTATGTACACATATTCAAAATTGTAATAGGACTTACGTCCGTATATTTGAATAAATATGTAAATAATGCTTAAAGTCCGCATTTTTATGAAATTTACATCTAGGTAATTCGGAACATCATATGATGATGTTTAGATGTTTTTCTTAAGCCCTCAAGCACTAACGCAGGGCGGTGATGGTAAACTCTCCCGGATTAACATAATGTTTAGATAATTATATACCTTGCATATTTATAATAAGTAAATCAATTACATGATACAAGACATAATATTATAACTTAAAAGTAAGCAAGTCTATATGTTAAATATTCAACTAGACAAGACAGTAGTACAAACATTTTTTGTTAAGGAAATTTTATGGTGGGGTAAATCAACAGACTACGCTGAACTCTAGTGGTGAATGCCATGAATTACTATCGTAGGGCTGTCGTGCTGTGGTCCATAGACAATAGGCATTTAATACTTACCTACTTATTATAATTTATTTTATAATGTTCCAAATATATTTATATCGTGCATAAGCACTAGGGCTGACGGTATTTTCGGTATACCGGTATTTCGGTATACCAGTCTTTTGAAATTATTTCCTAAACGGTATACCGTAAAAAAACCGAATAAATGATATAGGTACCATAAAAACCGTGTAGTTGTGTTGGTAATGCAATAACTGATCACCGATCCTCATTATGTCCAGAACATGCTGAAAAGTTAATTGTTCTATCTATGAATGCCAAGTTTATATTTCTTAATGACTTATTCACTGTAGCATAATATAGTGTACCTAGTACCTACCCAAATTACTGTTACGTTTTTTAATTATTATTCTTTTGCAAGACGCGACATTATTATATTAATTTCTTTTTCTTTTTTTATTTAATTTCTGAATAAAATACAAGTTTATGATTATAATAAATATATAAATACCTATAAATATTTCTTAAAGTTATCTTATTAACATGATTTACCGTGAACTTTTTACATACCTACACTTTAAACAGTACACATTTTTTTTATGTTCTGTACGTTAGTATTTTTTGAATTATGAAACTACATGAAATAATTATTAGACATTAGTACAAGTTCTAGTGCTTGCTGTTTTCTAGTATCAATGGTAATAGTGTAGGTTATATAGTATATAATAAACTATAAAGTAGGTACCTATATACTGTGAAACAATATTAAAGTAAAAAATGTATTATTTCGGTATACTGTAGTACTGTACCATATCGGTATTTCGGTGTACCGTTTCAAACCGGTATTGTAATCAATACCGTAATACCGAAAATTATTTTCAATACCGTCAGCCCTAAATTAAGCACATATTATTATTAATATAATTAATTTAACTGAAATACATATTATGCATCACTGTATTTATAATTATTTCTATATAAATATTTTATAAAATATATGTAAATACCTATTTAGCAAAATTTGAGTTTTTTATATCTATATTTTAATTTTCAACATTGTAATATACAAAAATATTGATATTTTATAAAATTATAAAAAAAATTCTATAAATACTTAAATAATCTAAAATAAAATAACATATTAATGTCACGCTAAGTTAAATTAAAAGATAATTTTAAATTTTTATGGCATGAAATATTGTGCATAAGTTTATTGTGTTCAAGGAGTATAATAATGATGATAATAATATATTTAGTATAATAATATTGATTTAACTTGCAACAACAATCAATATTGACAATATTGTATCTTGGTTCGTAGTATTATTTATGGATTACTTATATTACACCATCGAAAAAGATCATACACTAACAGTTTATGATATTCACCACCAGGGTACCGTTACGTTCCCCCACCAAAAAATGTTCATAAAAAAACTGGCTGCTTTTTAGACTTTCGTTTTCAGTCCATAACATTTTAGTTCGTGGTTCATACAAAACTTACTGTGAACAATAAATAACAAGTTATATAACAACGATTATGATAACATGCGACGGACTGAATTATTTTAGTGTTATCAACTGACAACTGCGTAATACAAATAATGCCTCATGTTCACTTAGTTTACTAGTAGTGAAGTATTGTAGACCCGGTAGAGTTTAAAATGTTCCCGTCAGATAGACCAGGGAGAAATGTTCCTGTCAGGTAGTAATGGAGCAAACCAGGAAGAGTTTACCATTGAGAAAGTTTAATGCTATTAAAATCGGGAGAGTTTACAATCGCCCCTACCGCACACAAATATAAACGTACATTTTGCACATGGTGAATAAAACTTTAAATTGAAATCTGGTTTTAATATAGCCCAGTAATAATTTCAGTTTATCTGTTCCAGCTACATCATATTTTTTTTAATTTTAGTGTCCGAAGATTCCTCAGGGTCAGGGACAATAAAACAGATATACAAAAACACGGTAGTGTACTGCCTCTATAAAATATTATCTACTAAATAAATGGAATTTTTAATTATTTTGAAGTAACACACATTTTTTGTTTGGATTATGCATTTAGATTTTATGGAATTTGAATTTAACCTTATACTTTTATGTTTTAATTTGTTTTTGGTTTTTCATACATTTTTGCTATTCGTACTATTTTTGTGTACGAAATTACTCTATATTTTTATAATTCAGTGCGGTATCGTACTATTTTTTAGTACGGTATTGGGTAATGATTTTAGTGTAGTATTGGGTGATACGTAGTTTGTACGGAAATGGAGATGTACGGAAATGTGCGGATGGCTTCGTTTCCTAACTTAAAATATGTATCTCTGTAATACATTTTTATATAGCATTTTTCACGTTTTTTTTGTTTTTGTTTTAGGGATTTTTTTTCATTTTAGATCATTTTTTTCATAAATCAATTAAAAAACGTGTATCAGTGAAATCGTAAACTTCATTTAAATTTTAACCTAAGATAAAACACAGATTACATTAAGTTAAAACTTATTATATTTTTCCAATACATTGAGTTAGACACGTTTAATCTGCTATCTATCTATCTTCTATACATATATATATAAAAATGGATTTCTGTTGTTTGTTTGTCCTATATGCATTCCTAAACGGCTGGACCAATTGTAACGAAATTTGGTACGGAGATATATAACACCTATGAGCAATTAAAAAGTGATAGGGCCAACCCCGGGAGGTGATCAAATATACATTTTGAGATTTACGATGGAAATTTTTGTTAATTTATAAATGGTTGCTATTATTGATGGATGCTTATAATTATTATATAGGTACTTCTTACTATTATTATATGGTTAATAATAATAACTATATGTATATTTCTTATTCTTATTATTATACCTATTATTATCCCTATATACATATAGGAGACTACCTAGACCAAACCACTGGACGGATTTTGCTGAAATTTGGCATACAAATAGTTATTATATATTGTATACCATGTCAATAACATAGGCATCCGTTAAGAAAGGATTTTTGAAAATTCAACATCTAAAGGGAAAATAAGAGGTTATAAGAATACAATAGTGGCGCCATCTATAAGACAAAATCATATTGTAATAAACAACATCAGTGTAAAGATATAAAACTTACGAACTTGATATTTGGAATAGTGGTCGCTCTAATGTAAATCAATCTAAAAGTGCAACAAGAAAGGATTTTTTGGTGTTTGCATTTAAAAGAGTGCGTCAAACAGGATTCTTGAGATATACGTTGAAAATTGAAACTTATGTTTTGTTTCTAAATGGTTGCCATAAATAAATAAATGCATAAATAAATAAACTAGAATATTATAATACCAAATGTATGTGTGTAGCTTATGTACTCAAAAACTACTGATTTGAATTTGACTAAAATCTCAAAGATTATTTATAGAGATGTCAGAAAGATGAAGGAGTAAAGTAGTTTAAGCCACGTCAACAAATTTAAGAAGTGCTAATTTAATTGTGTGACTTGGGGTTGTATATTTAGATCGAATTATTTCACAAAGCTAGAAATACTAAGGATGATTTATTTGTGTACTGAGGCACACTAAAACTAAGACACACATATATAGCATATAAAACATATATTATTTACCACAATACAAAATGCATAAGGGCTAAGCCAGGATAAAAATATAATTTCCGATGTAAAATAAGGTAAACGGTCATTTTGGACGGTCGGGTAAAAAGGTACATTGCAGAACGCGGAAACATTGTACTGTTAGGTAAAACTTTAGATTGCAAAACGTAGGCAGTTTGTACTGTTATATACATAAAGTATATATTAATATAGATACATAAGTGTTAAGTATATATAATGTAAATTATTAAAATGTAAAAATCAAATATAAAAATGTCAATTTATTAAAAACTTTATAAAATATATTATATTACTATTAGTCAAAATAATAAAATTAAAAATGTGTATACTTAAGTAGGCTAGTGGGTACATACTGGTTCTATACGATTTATAGAAATTTTGAAATGTAGTTCAACGATAAACACAAACGATAATTTGGTTAACTTTTATATGGCGCTTGGCAAATATATTATATATATTTAGAATGTATAAGGCGCTTAGATTTACCAAATAATATTTAAACTTTATAAAAAAGTGTATATAATATATACATATGTATATACTTTAATACTTTATACATGTATAATAGTAGAAAGTGTCGGCGTTCTGCAATCTAAAATTTTACCTGACTGTACAAAGTGTCTGCATTTCGCACTGTTAATGCTCGACCGTACAAAGTGACCTTAGAACCGTAAAATAAACTTAATTTTGTCCTGGGGTGACTTTGCCCAGGAAACGCTTGGTGATTCATCATCGTTTAGTCGGAACCGCTGAAGCTATGATTATGAAATTTTACCAGTAGTTTTGTTCCATAATGTAGACACCCAATAAGAGAGGATTTTTCAAAATTCAAAAAGAGGGCAAAAAGGAATAAAAAGGGTAAAAATGAAAAAATCAACCAGCCGGAACCACTGAAGATATGAGAATAGAATTAGGCATGTCAATGAGTTGATATTATAATATGAAAACCCCCTAAGACAGATATTTTCAAAATTTGACTTCTGCAGAGGTTAATTAAAAAGGTTTTATAATATTTTTTTATTTTTTTTTTATTTTTATTAGCTTTCACAATAAGTATTACAGCTCGACAATTATTTTAATAAACATATGATAATTGATAAGCAATATTGGCACATGCAACGTAAGCTATAACGTAGAGACATAAGATAAGGATTTAATGACGGGGACTTTTACGGAAATAGCTATGGAGATAAGTTAACGTTGGAGATTAAAGCATTAAGAACTGAGGAAAGGAGAGTAATTAGTGGGCTGATAAGAGAGTTGAGGTTATTAATGAAATTGGATAATGTAACGGAAAAATTATCTGAGGGAACGTCTTGAGTCCGGGTGGCTTCGGCGTACGATTTCGGCCTGGAATGACATTGTGGCTCCGGAACTTTGGTTGTAGGTGCTATTGGAGGTCTTGTTTTTTTTTGGGCTTTTTGGAAAGCTGGACAACCCCTGAAATTGGCGGTGTGGTCACCGGAGCAAAGTGCACATTTTGCTGGACTTTCCCGGTCCTTGGAGCATTCTTGTGTAAGGTGATCCGCGCCACATTTAACGCAACGGGCGGCGTGGTTGCAATAGTTTTGCGTATGACCAAAAGATTGACATCTATGACACTGAGGAAGGCTGTGGCTCTTTTTGTGGGGTTTTTCGATAGTCACTTTGGAATTAAGTAAAGACTTAATATTGTGAATTTCCACGTTGTTTTCGTTCGGGTATATCTCCACAAAGAATAGTGGGAGGGGACGTTTATTTTTGTCTTTGACGTTGTGAACGTGTTTTACCTGGTGACCTTGTTCGTCCAGAGTGGAGGAGATGTCGGTAATTAAGGTAGAAGGGTGTAACCCCCTGATGGCGACTCTGTAGGGGCGAGCCACACGAGGCGAAAACGTATGAAAACTGGCATCCGTGTCATTTAAATGAGTGACAATATTGTTGAAACTAATACGACCTGAAGGTTGTACGATGAGATAGGAAGCCGAAGACTTGCAAGTAAAACTGTTGGGACCGGCGATACTTGTTAGAATGTGGTTGAAGGCGGAGAAGTTTGTAATGTTCTTTATGTAGATTGGTGGTGACGGAGGATCAAAATCCACATCGGTACGTGGTGACTTAGTGTGGTCGTCATTAGAGCTGTTTGAAGATGTGGGAGCATCGGCGCTGTCGCAGGTATCATTAGCGAGAACGGCAAACTTGTTTGGTGATACGAAAAATTTTGATTTTTTTCCATCCTGCATGGGTGACAGAGACGAATTTGAGAGATGACGTTTTGAGGGAATGCGTGTACCTGGTAAGTCCTTACCAATTATATGAGTATTTTTGTTCGACGACATTGTTAATTGGAAACTACCGATAGCATTCACTGAACGAGACAATAGTACTGCGGCGATAACGGAGCGAGATAACAAGGAGTACCTACGTGTACTCATGTTGAACGTTGCGACCGAACTGGTTTTATAATATAAAATGTAAAAATTGTTCATTCAATGGGTTTAATCTCTAGAACTATTTAAATGAATTTAAAATTTTAATAAAAATTTTTTACATCAGAATGTAACACAATCCCATGAATCTATAGTCTATATTTTATCTTGATAAGTTGCCCTTAATTTTTGTTATTGAAAATTTAAGTTTTTTTATAGAAATAAAAATAATATTTAATATATTTTTGTGTTACTGGTTGCTATTGATTTTACATTAGAGTATGGAAGAATAAGAAATTATCAATTTGTTATTAAGTATCAAATTTAAAAAATTTTCACCTTTACTTTTTAGTAAAAAATGCTATAAAAAATTATGATTGAATATACTTTTAGTCCTGTATATATAAAATCTTTTATGGATATTGAGATAGGTTAAATCCAAGGAAATTTGTCAGGAGAAGTTTTAATCATGACTTGCTGGGTATAAATAAAAAATTAAACAAAAATTTTGAATCATATATAGTCAGTATTTTAATAGGTAACGAAGTGCATGGTTAGCAGCTAGTTATATTAGTTATATGTATACACTATACAGTTATAACATATCACTGAATTATTGTTAGCAAATATGCGTGTACATCTACAAAATGATGCGTCAGCTGATGTTTTCACAAAACAATTGTTGGAAATAGGAAACTAATGATCAATGAATCAACATAATGTATTACATTGCCAAATAATTTCTCTAAAATTACAATAACCACAAAAGAGTTAATTGATAAAGTTTTTTTAAATCTAACACAAAATTACAGAAATTGTGGCATAGAGCACGGGCCATATTGGCAGCCAAAAACTATGATGTAAATACAATCAATATCAATATTCTAAACAAAATTCCAGGCAACACTACAACATACCAGTCCATCATTACCGTAATGAATCAAGACGAAGTTTTCAAATATCCAACTGAATTCTTAAATTCATTGATTTATCGGGCACGCTACAGCACGTTCTAACATTAAAATTGGACGTGCCCATCATTATTCTACGAAACATAAATCTACCACGACTCTGTAAAGGTACCAGGCTTTCCGTGAAAATGTTGATAAACCATATCATCGAAACTACAATTTTAAACGAAAAGTTTAAAAGCATTCCAATTTCAATTGGTGGGCCGATTGCCACAAAATTTGGTATAGAGATATATTAAACCCATTTCTAGAAGGTAATCTAAGTTAAAAAGTAATACAACCAAATATCATTCAATTGAATATTTTAATTGTCAGACTTTTATCAATAAAACGAATAAAATTACATAATGATAACCCAAAATTGAACATGGTGGTACGTTTATTACTTAGTATATTTTAACTGTTATCTATCTATATTTATAAAAATATACTGCAAGCATAATCACAGGAAACAAATTTAACACACAGTTTGAGACATATTAAAGATAGGATTTTTAACAGGTTATGAAATTAACGGGTTCAGATAATTATAAATAAAAATGAAACACCGTATGTATAAATAATATCACTTGAGAATGAATCAACCGAATTGATTTTTTTTTGTGTGTCCGTAATTATTAGGACAGAGCTTGTATAAAATACAGTTTTAAGAAAATTCTTTAAAAAACGTCGGAAATCTGTCTAATAAATTTACAACAATTTCGTAATCTGTCAAGCAAAATTATAGTTAAATATACAGGATATTAACACCTTTACTTAATTTTCAAAAAATTACAAGATTTATGAATTTTAAATCATGTATTTATTTTGAATGTAATTTTAATAATAGATTGTACCAATAGATAAAAAGGCTCACATACCTGATGGCGAAACAAACCACCTAAAAATAAATGGTTTCGATCTGGTGCATCACATTGGCCATAATAAACACAATGTAAGCAACATATGTAAGCCAAAACAAATCGTTCTTAGACATTGAACAAGTGGCCGGTAACGAACATACGGTTGGTATCCACATTGGTAACCTATCCATCTTCAACGTTTACAAACCCCCACCCAGCAATTGGACTGCCACAGTTTTGCCAGTCAATGAACATCCTGTAATATATATCGAAGATTTTAACTCTCACAATACTGAGTGGGGATACTCCACCGACAATGAAGAAGATGAAAAACATTCGGACTGGGCAGCTATTAATCACCTTAAACTGATTTACGATGCCAAACAAGGAGACATTTTAAATCTGGTAGATGGGGTACGACAACTTCGCCAGAACTTTGTTTCATGTAGGAGGACTCTAATGGACTACCTCTAACCGTAAACAGAGAATATGATATGGTATTGATAATACCATGAAACTCAGAGAGTGTCTTAAGCTTAATATTTAACCCACAGAGGTTGATAATATAGTCTGTGCGCAAGTGCATGCCATCGGGCGCGTCCCCAGGTTGCGGATAGGGGAATGTCCAACAGATATGTTGGAAAGCTGTGAAATAAGCCATACTTTCTGGTTGGATGAATAAGCAGTCGTGGACAAGCTCACCACTGGGGAGCCGGTCGACCCCCAATGTCCCGGGAGGTTTGTAGCACGGACTGGAAATCAGATAGACTACGTGAGGCTGGTGTCGTCAGTGGAGGCCAAGTCAACGAACCAAAATAATATGATGAATACACCAAGCACTGTAAAAGTTACTGTTTTAGGGAAATCGGATATCCCAGAGCCAGCATTTGGGGGTGACTCACCCCAAGGGTCGAAATAAAGAAGCCAGATCCCAGCGGAGGGGGTGCTCAGCACATCCCTTCAATGGTAAAACTACTGCTGAGACAAATGTGCCTTCGGGCACACACCGGAAAACAGGACTTATTGGAGACAAGGAACTAAGACGCTGAAAGAATCGGCTAGTTTCTCTGGAAGTGCGTGGCTACTCAAGATGGAGGCTACAAGTTATTGGTCCAAAAGGCAACGGCCTTAGAGCATTGAGCTTTAAGGTCAGGAGCCCGGAAGTTTAAATCACCATCGAGGAGGTGATTGGTGGGCTCAAGGGGAGTCGTAACGAGGTGCACCAATCGTTCAATCCCATGTATCAGCTGGTCTCGAAGGATGAACAACTCTAGGGCGTACCTAACCCAGCGAAAGTAGTCTAAAATTCCAACTCAGAGACGCAAACGACTAGCGTAGTGGCTGCATCAGTCCTGGCAGCAAGTACGAGCCCACGAACACATAAGCTTAAGGAGTCTTTGGTGGAAGACATACATGCTACATAAATTGACATAGGAACAGACACTACTTGCTGGTGAGGTGAGGTTCAAATCCCAGTCCCTTAGACAGAACCAACAAGGACGATAAAACTAGGAAAACAAGCATCAAGCAACCATCAACAGCTGAAACTTCGAGTGTGAATGTAGAGAATTGACTAACATCTGTGCGAGACTCTGAGATCCAGGATTCAGGCTTCACAATAGATCTGACTAGAAAACAAAAGAAGAAGGCTAGGGCTGATAAGTGACCTGTCAACTTAGAACCTCCTAAGCCTCCCGACAGAAGCAAGCGTAGAAAAAAAGTCTATCAAAGACTCAGACAGTAGTCATTGATAAACCATTGGTAGGTGGTTAGGTTAGGTAACCTACCCACAATGATATAGGTACGCGGATATGGCGAAGAAGATTAAGGTAAGTGTCTCTGCTTTTTGATATAACGACGATTGGTAGATGAGTTGGCATTTTTACCAATAAATGACGTACCAAGAGGGTTAATTAATTTAAAATCAAATATGCCACAAGAAGCTAATGAGTTGATGAAGTATTTTAATTCAACTTACATAGGGGGGATAATTATAAATAATAATACCAGAAGTAACATTATTAGAAGAAACTCTGCTGAATTTCTTCCTTCAGCTTGGAATGTTCACGAAGTTACGTTAAACGATGGCCAGCGCACTAACAACCAAACTGAAGGACGGAATCAAAGATCTTCTAAATTAGTAAATCTTTCACATCCAAGCATATGGTTAATCATAGAAAAGATGCCATTAGAATTAGGAGTCAAATTGAAGTGCAGGAGAAGTGAAAATTGGGAAAAGAGATATCGAACAACCTCCGGCAAAAAAAAAAATGTTTATATTTTTCCTGACATGTGGAAAATTGGTTCTATTACTCCCATTTTAAAATCAGGTTGCCGTTCGTTAGTCACTAATTACAGACCAATTTCTATTTTAGGGCATATTTCTAAACTCTTTGAGTCATTAGTCTTAGACGCAATTCAGCCTTCAGTAAATTTGATCTTAGCCAATGAACGCATGGTTTCCGTCCAGGCAGATCAACGGTTACTTGTAACCTTGTTTTCTGCAATTACATATTCGGATCTTTTAAAAATGGAACACAGGAAGATGTCATATATACCAACTTTGCTAAGGCGTTTGACTCCGTTAACCATGAGGTTCTAGTCTCTGTTCTTCGTGCTACTGGATTTGGGGATCCTATCCTATCTTGGTTAAATTTATTTTTAGTAAATAGATCTCAATGGGTTTATTTGTTCAACACTAAATCTGACACATTTTTATCTCACTCAGGCGTTCCTCAGGGGGGTCATCTATCACCTCTTCTATTCTCTTTGTTTGTTAACAGTGCTAGCTCCTCTCTCAAACATAGCAAACTTATTTCTTTTGCCGACGATATGAAGATTTTCTCCGAAATTAACTCTGTCGATGATTGTCTAAAACTCCAAGATGATTTAAATAGTTTCTCCGCATGGGCTTAATCTCTCGGTCTGACATTAAATATTGTCAATGACATTCACAAGAGGTCGCTCTCCTATTACTCATCTTTACTCGTTGAATGGCTCTAATTTGATTCCAGCTGACTCTAGCATCAGTGATCTCGGTTTTACTTTTACTCCCTCTCTTTTTCCTAGAGCTCACATAGACAGAGTTACATGCAAAGCTCTTAAGGTATTGGGATTCGTCAAAAGAATATCTAGTGACTTTAAGCTCTCCGCATACCTCAAAGCAATATATTGTGCACTTGTACGTCCAATCGTAGAATACGGCTCAGTTGTATGGGATCCCCAATCAACTTATGCTTGTCTTCAACTAGAATGGGTTCAGTGAAAATTTTTATGTTACATGAAACATTCTCTTAACGTAAACTGCACCCCTCGCGATTACACTCCTCTTCTCAGTTTGCTTAACTTATCCTCCCTAGCTGACCTTCGTCGCTCCAATAATCTCTTTTTAATTAACAAACTCCTAACATGCTTGGTTGATTCCCCATCCCTTCTTTCTCTCATTTACTTTAGAGTTCCTATTATGTCCACCCGCAATAATCATCCTTTCTTAATACCCTTCTGCACTGCAAACTTTTTTAAAAATGAACCTATTACGAGATTAACGAAATTAGCTAATGAGGATCCGTTGTTCCTTTCATAGTTTTCTTTTTGTATTCATTGTTTAGTTTAATTTTATATTTTATACTTTGTAATATAATTCATGTTATGTTATTTTATGATTGTATTGTACACCTAATTATTTTAACCTGGGCTCACGCCTGTTTATTCAATAAATAAATAAATAAATATGCAAGAAAAATTTATAAAAATATGCGAAGAGTACAATAATAATGAAAGAAGTATTGAAAACTTTTTAAAATGTATATCATTGACATAAATAAACTTTAATTAGGTAATGTGTGTTTGTGTAAATTATCTGATTTTTTGGACATTTTTTTAGCAATTTATTTTTTTTTAATACTATTATAATCATGTTGTGAATACACATTTAGTTAGCAGGCTATTTTGGAAAATGTTACCATGGATTTTTTTGAGTTTAGACAATTTTACCATGGACATTTTTGATTTTAGACAATTATACCTTGGACATTTTTGGTTTGGACAATTTTATGTCCTAAATTTTTTTCGGGACCTTTTTACCGTGCATTTCTTTCTCAGACATTTTCACTTAAATTTGATTAGAAACCCCCAATTGTCTGTAAGCATCGCGACTAGCGATGGTTGTTTTTATATTTTGTTAATTATCTAAATGTTGTTGATATTTTGTGTTAATAAACGATGTGAACAGGGAGGCAGAAATGGGAACCCATATTTTCCTCCCTGTTCACGATCACGATTCCATACAGAAAAAAAAAAGAAAAAAGCAGGTTGATAATATAGGCAACTTATGAAGATCAAATCATTTTTTGTTTGTATGTAAGGTCGCCATTGGTTACAGAACAAACTAGCGAAGTTATTTTCTAAATTTAAAAAAAATGATATTTCATTTACTGTTTGAGATTCTGAATTTGACTTTATTTTACAATGTTTTTTTTTTATGCCTGTCATCACGTCGTTTTAGAATAGAAATAATACTTTTATTTTTATTTTTAGCCCCTCTATGAATAGGGAAATTCATCTAGTTAGTAGTACACTTTGAAGGGGGGGGAGTAAAAAATGTTCAGTAGTTTTCAAAATCGTCAGAAAAAAAACCCTGAAAAGTAACGAAAAAACGGGATTTTTCACGCATGATCAGTTTTCGACAAAATTGATTTTATAATTTTCTGTAGACCCAAGAACGAAATTGTAATTAGATGAAATTTTTATATTAGCGTTATCTATTTACAATTCAATTTTCTAAATATTTTGACTATCTGTACCCTATTTATAGATAATTGAAATTTTATAAGTTTTTTTTATTGAAATGCCGATAAAAAATGTTTGTGTACAAAAATCTTTAAAATTTAATACAAGGTTTATTATAAGTTGTACTTATCGTAGTAAAAAAAATCAAAATTTGTAATTAACAATTTTTGTTTATAAGCATGTAAAATTCAAATGCTTACGAAATATGTCAAAATTGCGAAAATTTATATGGGATTATGAAGTTGAGAATTTATAAAATTGTTGTGATTTATACCTAAGGTTAAAAAACCCAACGCAAGGTTCTCCATAACTTTTTCTTCAAATAAATATTTAAAAAAAAAACTCTAGGGTCAATGTAGAAAAAATTTTTTGAGCGTATAAAAATATATTATAATGTAAATATAAGTAATATAATATATCCTAAATTAACAAATCATCTCCGTTCAGAATCGTTTTTCATATAAAATCATTGCATTCAAATTTAATACATTCATTATGGTGACCTACTATACAGCAGAGCGATACCCACTTGCCAATTTATTTTTTATTCAAACGTACAATAACATGCAATGTATCAATAAAAGTTATATTTGTAGCTTTTAGAGTCAACAGTCAACACATTTATACCAACATTGATGAACATTTCAGGTATTGTTCATAGAGATATCAGGAAATTTCAGAGTAGTTTTAACATGTAGCTTCGAAAATATACTAAGTGCCATATCCCCAATCCTATCCACCACATACCAATATTGCCAATAACAGTTAAATTAAATGTAAGGAGAGATGTGTTTTAGAGCTAAGTAGGTTTACTCATACCAATTTTCCCGTGAACTGAAGTACAATATAATAGATACGTTGATTTAGCGCAGTATTTTATGTTCGTTCATTTTTTTTTTGAGCGAAAACGGAATTCACAAGTATAACTAAGAATATATTTATGAAAGCTGAAGGTTCGCGTACATTTTAATAAATATACTACATATGTGATCATCCAGCGCAGTAACGATGTTTAGAAAAAGAAGAATTATTAGAAACGCATTATGGATTATGAAAAACAAAGTATTATTACTTTTTTTACTTACGATCAGATTTTGGTAATAATTGGGTGGTATTCGATTTGAGCGAATCTGCATTAGTAACTCGATGAAGGAATCCAATGTTATTTTGAATGAATTTGTTCAAATCTATTGGTGATCTGCGATTTTTGTAACGATAACTTCTGCCTATAAAGTTAGATTCAATTGTTTCTTTTGTATCTTGCTCTCTGATTGATATTTCATCACGAGCGTAGTGTATTTTTTCACCTACGTTCGTAGCTGATTTAGCACTTTCAGTAGAAATATTAGGATTCAACTCTACTCCGACACAGGATTCACCGTAAACAGTTTCTACTGAATTAATTATTTCATTTTGATTAATTTCATTTAATTCAGTTATGTTTTTTATACGTATCTTGTCTGTATTAAAATTTTCAAGTACATATATTCCATCCGTCCCATTTTTTAATTCATCATCAGTTTCATCTTCAAAATAAACCCGTTTTATCCATATATTTGAGTTATTTGTTTGTTTATTGCTGATTTTGTCACTATTTATTTCCAAACTAGAATTAGTATTTTTGAATTCAGAAACGATGTGTGAGACATCGAAATAAGTTTTATTTAAATTTGTATTTGTATAAGTTTCAGAATGCTTAGAGTTTCCTTTAAATTTATCATATTTATTCGATTTGTATTCATGTGATTTTTTCTCTGACCTCTGACGTTGATCAACAACAGAATGATCTTCATTTAGTATTATGTTTTCAATATTGGTTTCATTTTTATTTTTTCTAAGTTTTTTTGGATTTTTTGAATGCTTGTCTTCATTTGCCATAGATATTATTTTTGTGTCTTTTAACTTTGTAGTAAACATTCCACTGTCGACATTTTTATTAACCTTTGCATCATCTGTATCATTATTAGTTAAATCAATGGTTTCTATTGATTGTCCTGAGAGTGTTTTAATATTTTGATATATTTCAATTAATCCACAAATATTATCAACATTATTGTGCTTATTATCAAATTTGTAATTGTCAACGGTTAAAATGCTTTCTTTAGATTTTTCAATGTTGTTTTTTGTTTTATCTTTCAAATTATGTGATTCAATTACTACATCTTTTTCCTTTAAAAGTGTTTTTGTTGTGCATCTCGAATCACTTATATCATCATTTAGATTATCAATTATATTCCCTACAGTTTTTGTTAACTTATTTCGTTCGTCTCCTCTTGATTTCCCGAGTTCCATTTTCTCTTTATGATATTTTTCTGACACATTAGAAGTTCTTCTAGCTTCCATATCGTTTACAATATCCTCATTATCACGCCTTAAATCTATTGCACCAAACATCTTTTCTACATTTTGTTTTTGACATCGTTCAGTATTCAAGTTATTTAAGTAGTTATTTTGGTCTATGTTTGATTCAGCATCCTTGTCGATTCGTGTATTTTCAACACAAGGTTCTTCTCTGTGTCTGATGCTGTCTTCATTAAAGTTATTAATGCTACGTAAATCATTTACAACACTAAATTTGTAACTTGAGTTCATGTTTTTTAATTTCATGTTGATTGTTTTTAAATTCTCGTTCAAATATTGTCCTCTATTGTTATATCTTATTGGTGTTAATCCATCAAAATTATCTAACCTACGTTCAAAAAATTTATTTTTATCGAGTTTCATTAGCCTTGGATCACGTGTTGAGGTATTTGAGAAATCAAATTTGTTTTGTAGAGATTTGCAATATTTTATATCTGATTCACATCGGTATGATGAACTAGGAGAAATTCTACTAGAGTATGGATCATATTCCTGTACATCGGACGTGTTGTTATTATGACCATAATAATTTTGACTAAGTGGTCTGAATGTAGGAGAGTAAGATTGGTGTGCATTTACAATCTTATATCCAGAAAATTGTCCTCTTCCTTGTTCCCCAGGTATCAAATGTTGTAAACTTGTATGGAAATACAATTCATTTCTTATATCTCTTATGTTTGGATTATTACAAGCATTGTCAATGGAAATTGGTCCGAGAGCAGTATTGTTCCTATAATATGATTCAACGACTGGTTCGTAAGATTCTAAATTCAGCGTTAAAGGTGTTTCGTTTAAATCGACGATATTAATTACAGGACCTGGTATTATTTCCAAGCTTTGTTCAGGTGGATTTAATTGGTCTAATACATGTACCACTTCCGTATCACTACTATCTATAGCTTCACCAGTACTTTCTGGCTCGTTGAGTACCCCAATAGGAATGTTTTCTAAAAAATGTTGATTCAAATATACTCCAGTGTAATTTTGTTCATTTGATATGTAAGAAAACTCAGTTAGGTCATAACTTGTTGCAGACCGACTATTGTTTGACATTATACTAAATATTACTATACACCTCGTTACTTAATATCATATGTTGTTTGATAATTCTTTTTTAATAGTTTACTTATCATTTTAAACAAAATATTGTTCTATTCCTTATTGACAATTATGAATAGACCATACTGGATATTGGAAGAACTGAGTAATATTTCAGGAATTTTAGAATTCGTACTTCATTTTTTGTCCATCAGAAATAACTATAAAAAATATATTTGATTTTAAATATGCATGCATTTAGTAGGTACATGTATTTCAAAATATACTAATACATATTAGTCATTGTGCAACCTATGATAATATAATATAATATAATATATATATTTATATATACAGTATGCTCACCCCCATTTTTCGTTTTAATAGTATATTTATTCAAATTCTGACTTTTAGAATCTTTAGGTAGGCTGAAAGTAAATGATTTCAAATGTCTGATAATTTTTATACTACTTGAGAAGTATCCTGTAGTAATACCAACTTCAATTTCATAAGTGAGAACCTTTTTACTGATAAATTATTTAGTGGATAATTTTTTTGAAAATTCTAAGTATTTAAATCAAAGTTTCTTAGTTAGTAAAATGTTTAATACTAGAAATAATAATCCTTAAAAATGGTTTTATAAAATAAAACTGTATGTAATGTTAGATGTGGTATTTATTATACTTGGATCATTTTTACGAATTATTCGAATCCCCTTAACTAAAGATTTAATGATTTTTCAATGACCCCAATGGTAGTTTATTATTATCTATAAACAACAGAACCTCAATAACTCAAACGTCTATTAGTAGAATTTTAGAAAGTTCGAAGGAATATCTTGGTCCTTGTATATCAAAATGTATGCATAATTTTTCTATAACTCAATTTTTTTTTTTTTTTTTTTTGTTCCAAAATAAGTTACCTATAAAGATTCTACTATATTTAAATACGTAAATTGTTATGATCAATAAAAGGTTTTTATAAAATATTGTTCATCTGTTTACAACTAAAATAATCTTTTTAATAATCTAAAAAACTTACTTGACATATTTTCAGTGATCCAATAATGATTTCCAACATAATGGAATTTGTCTTTTTATATCCTATGAAAAAAATGCATTCATATTAAAAACTCTAATAAGATAAAAACGTTTGTATTATTTTAAATATGTATTTATGGTCTTTAAAAATGTTGCAGTGTGTATCAGAGAGTAAAATTTTTGTAAATACCTACAAATATTAAGATAATATTTTAATGATTTATTTACGTTAGTAAAATATGAGTTTATTTGGATATAGCACACCGTGCAATGTACAATAATAATAATCACTTTTAGTTAAAATTTTAGATCAAACGTATACAAACTGTGCATCGTGTCTCCCACGGGTGGCACGAGGGTTGGCAATAAAGTCACGTCAAAGAACTGGTAACCAAAATAAGTGTAGCCAGTGTAGGTGATGTCAAATTTATATAATCATTATAATTTATAGCATTATGGAACCGATAACGAAACACAAACGACATACTCGTAGTTTTATTTCTAGTACTTGGATAAATTATTATTACCATCACTCTTCTTTTTTTTAATTTTCTTCTTAATAATTAGAGAGCCGTTAAAAAAACGCACAAAAATCCCTTAAGATGAAAAAGTTTGAATACATTTTCAAATAATATTCTTAGCAGTTAATTATTAAACGTTAAATAGCCGATTATATTTCACGTCTGATACATATATAGTTAGTCGTTGATAGACTCACCTCATCTTACTCTGATTTTGTATTACGTCAATAATTTTCGCAAAATGTTACAAAAGATTTGAATTGAATTGTTAGCTTTAATATTTTTTTAAATTTAAATTTAGTTTTGTAATAAGAAAATACACTACCACAATTCAACAAATAATGTAGAATAACCGGATAACTGGATGAAATCAAAATACAAATAAATTTAGGCAAGGTAATTTCTATCCCTGATTGGATAAATTAATATGATATATAAACTATATAAATTCGTCATTAACTTTATTTATTATTTTACCGTTCTTTGAATTCTGCTCATTATAATTTATAATAATACCTATATAAAAAATATGACCAACACTAAAAGTATAAAATGATTTTTAGAAAAAAATCATTTTATAATGGTCATAAAATTCCAAATGTTATTTTTTTCTTGAATATAAAAAAATAAATTGTTCTTTTTAGGAGAGGGTGTGTATTATGGTTAGTTGCGTACGTGCATTCAATTGATAGGCGGCATTAGAAAAAACTTCGTGATAATCGTATTATTGTAAACTGACCGAAATAATATAGCTACATAATATTATAGTAACTGGAGATCTCAAATCATACGGTGAACAATAGTTTGCACCGGCAGCGACCACATAATATTATTATTTATTACCAATCAGCAATAAGGTTACAATGACAATCAAAGAGGCCTACTCCCTCGCAGAGTTATATTTAAATTTATTTAATTGGCGATAAACTGATAAATGATCCTTAAAACAATTATGTAGGATCATACATTATTGTACGCGGTATTCGATCTCTACGCCGATTGTTATATTATATTCTACCTAGTTAGGGATAGTCAACACTCACCAATCTCAACTTGATATTCACATATAGTTTTATTGAACGTGCCTAGACACAGTAATACAGTCATTCGTTCATATAGTGTAACATATAGTTCATTAGTATACATCTAATGGTTAGGAAAGTTTTAATACATTCAAAATAACTAGTTGATTATGTACATTTAATACTAGAGGTTGTGGATGTGGGAATTTATAATTTACACCTCCATAGAAGTAGCCAAAGATTATATAGCATATTTTAATACCTTTTAAGTGCAAAAAAATCCGTGCTCTAATAATAATTTATCTACACATATATAATAATAATAATAATATTATACCTGTTTGTAAATATTCGATTGTCTCATGCGGTTTCCAATTAGGTTCCACTCCACTATATAGGAGTGAAGACCGCACAATAGAGCTCCTCTTATGGAGATACTTAAACAGTATTATGTGTATAATTAGATAAATATATCACTCATGATCTCTCTACCTCCCACTTATGATAAGCATTGACAAAGATCTTGAGGTTGTCTCAATGTACAAATACAGAAAAAAAATTTAATTCTTATAATAATTTATATATATATATATATTATATAATGATAGTAATTCTGCCAGAATGAGAAGTAATGATAAAAATAGCTTCACTGTATTATATCTTTAATGGCATTGTATGTTATTATTTAATGTCTATGATTATTAGTTATTAGTGTTATTCACAGTGCTACATATTTTATTATTTTTTTATAAATAAAATTCATTAAGTATCTTTAAATTCATTATTGATGTACCGTAGAACAGTGTTGGTGTTAATACCTAAGCGAAATAAGAAACCATATTTTTTATCACATTCAGTGTTATTAGTTTTACTATTAACATCCCGTACCTATTTTATCAATAGATTACTATACTATCAATAAATAATCAATTTTAATTTTGATGAAAATTATACATATTGCACAATATGATAATAACCATCCTTATCTCTACAGGTACTCAACACGAACGCTCAATTATCGTATTTTAGGCATACAAAATCATTTGGCCGTTAATCTTTCTACAGAATCCTCTACGTAGTACGTATACAAAATATTTACAGCAGAACATACTTTTAAATATAATTTATCAAACAACTAAAATATACATATAAATGTAATTTATGATCATACAATAAAGAACCAAAATACTTATTATAATATACGGTTTTGTAAAAAACTGTTGAAAAGTCACCATTATACGCAATTAATATTTCTTTATTAAAAAGGCTTACCTGATCTTCAGTGTAAAGTGACAGCGATGTCAGTGGCTCTTAGGTCGAAAGCCGATGAATGGAGAAATTGATGTTCCATATAGGATTTGCTTGGATATCTTAGATATGGTGTGCCAGACAGCCGACGGGGCCTGCTAAGACGGATCCCCGGTGATCATGTATGATGAAGAATATTTTAAAATAAAATAAAGCGTACGGCGGAGATGGTCGAAGCGTGGGGATTTACGAGATCGCTGAATCTGTAAATCGCTTTTCTTTTACAAACGATATTGATAAAACAAATAATACTTGATCAATGGTCGAGGGCGTGAATAAAAATACACACAAACGATATCATACGAAATCGTCGGATTAATCGATTAACGAGCGATACTGAATAGGAGATAGAAAAAAAATCAGCTGGAAGGTTGCCAAAAAACCAACTATGGCGGTGCACCAGTTGATCGTCTATGAAAGTCACCCGTGTACTACTGTTTGTGGTTTTTGGAGTGAAGAGGACCGTAGATTTTAAAGTGGTTGCGCTCTACTGGCAGTGGTGATAAGAAAATGATTACGAACGATTTAGGTAAATAAGTACCGCGAGGGTGAAACGACAACGCGTAAATCACCCCTGGATACACGCAACTGGTGTTCGTCGTTACGGTGCTCGAAAAACTGATTTTACGGAGGGGGTTGCAAACAACGAATCGGCGCAGCTACGCGATGACTATTGTGACCACAGAGTACGGACGAGAGCGAATGAGGTAGTTGAAGTGAAACGGATGATGAAGTGAAGGGATGCTATGTCGAGGAGCGTTGTCACAACTACCTACAACTACGGCTGAAGGGTTGTCTGAAAATTCTGTCGTCGAGATCAGATGTGATTTCTCAGCGGCTGCGCGTCGGGCGTTCGCAGCTGACGGAAAGCCCGGATGGGGTGGTGCCGTTGGAGTTGGTGGTAGTGATGGTACGAGGTAGCTCGATTCCGAGGGTTGTGATTCGACCGTGGTTTATGTGAATGCGCAGTAACAAGGGTATCAACGACGAAGTTGGATTAATGCTCTGGAAATGGGTTGGGATGATTTGCTATTGTGTCGCCGCAACCAATAAGACCCGGGAATTTGACGTCACAGCCGTGCCTTACAATAATACGAAGGTATATACCGGAGGTGACCCGGGCTGTCGTCACGGTAACGACAAATCAATAAAGCTCACATATAACAAGGATGCGTATCTATACTTATATACCAATAAAACGTCGGTGTGGGCACATTTAAATCCCACCGGGTTACAGGTAGTCGATTTTTACGCATTACAACAATAATTAATTCTACAAGTACAATAAGTTCTCTTTCAAAAATAAAATAAATGAGCCCGAAAACCATCACACACCACTATTAATAAATATGCCATATGTCAATCTACCGATATATAGAATAAAAATCAAACAAAAATTATTATGCATAAGGTTAGGCCCAATAATATGTATATGCAATTTTAAAATTCAATGATAAAATATTGAATAAAAAAAAGATTGTAAGTGGAGATTCTCGTATTGTGTCACAGAATACATCTTGTATAAATAAACAAATTTTATAATTAAATAAAATCAATAAAATTCGACAATATAATTCTCGTGGTTATAAATAGTGTAACTAACCGGTAAATTTTTTTTTTTAAGTAGATCAATTTGTGGGGAATCTTTTATTAACATTTTTTATGTTATAAGTAGAAATAAAAACTTTTATCAATTTCTAACTAAAAAATAATTCAAAAAATTTCTCATGGCTTTAAATGGCTTATTCTTGAAAGGTTTCTGTAATAACATCTTGTATTATTTTTCTAATTTTCTATGGTTTCAATTTAATCTATTTCGACCAAAGTCAATGTTATCATGTTCAGCTTAAGTTTTGTTCATTTAATTTTTAACATCACATTTTACTGTATACCTATACAAATTATATTTAAGAATAAAAGTTTATAAAAACATGGGAAATACTATTATTATATACTATAATAAGACGTTGTTTAACCTTTTCATATCCAACCACTTTTAATTAATAATACTACACAATATGTCCGGTCAAATGTATTTTTTTTTTTTTAGATAATTATTTCAAATTATTTAATAATTTCTTAAATAATATTAAATAATCATATGAGTATATGTAACACATTTATATAAATTTGATAAAATTATCAAATTTCAGCATACCTGAATTATTATTATTGTTATAAACAATAATTGAAGAATGTATAATGTTAGAACAGTTTTGTGTTTATCACACAAGATCATTAGGCCTATAATACATTTTGCATAATTAATATAAATATTTTTTTAAACTATGATCATTATAATGCATGAATAATAAGTAGGTACCCTGCTATGATATTTTATATGACAAATTCCGTTGCAGAATTATTTTAATAAAATATTAAATTTATGTTGGTGAATATCAACCGCGGCGAATATCTAGACATGATTATTTAATTCGTAGTATTAAAGATAATTTAATTTCAAAAATAAATAATTCAAACATAAGTACAAAAAAAATAAATTCTGCTAGAAGGCAATTATTTCCTCTGTTATTTGGGTTTGAAATATAGTACAATATTATTCTACAATGTTTAATGTAATAATATGACCTTTAGTTTTGGATCTCATGAGAATAGCGTTATGTGTTCTGACGCCATTATCACCTATCGGGGTGGATTCAAAAATAAAACTGTAGTACCGAATATTTGCTAGAGCACGAATGCACGATAACAATAACATAGACAAAATTATTATATTATAGCTTTTAAATTCCTCGCTAAAATATTGGCTGCCATGTGCCATAGTTTTAGCTGTGATGACGAATGACAAGACTATGTGTAGGTAGTTCGAGTGATTTTGGGTGACGTTTCACTTTTCTCCTAAACGGTGTATCTTTCTTTTTTTCCACTTTGTCCCATTTTCAATTATCACTATTTTCCTCCGAATAAGATATTCACCACACTACCACCTATGCGATTTTTATGCTATTAAAAGCTGTTGTATCACATTATAAAAACAACTTTATCAAATAAAATATTAAAAACGAGCTACTCACCCCTTGAGTTACCAATTATACACACAGATTACTATTTAATAACTTTAAATTGAATTAATAAAAAAACAAAGATAAAGAAAAAAATTAGATTTGAGTTTGTAAAAGCAATGTTTGTAGTTGTACTAGAAAACCAAAATTTACAAAAATTATAGAGATTATATTATTATTTACTTATTAGAAAAAACTTTTCTATAGTTATTATTATTTGACTAATTTCATTGACGTTATATATTGTATGAAATTTGTAAAATCTGCATATAGCATAATTTTAATATAATTGTTTTTTTTTATTTTTTTTTGTGTATTTAAAAGAAAAAAGTAAGCATGCAATAAACATTATATATTCGTATATTTTTATGATGTACATTTATGGCCCTATCTCCAAGTATACTTCAAAAGTTTAAATTAAATTTGTTGCCCAATCTCCAGGTATTATTATAGAATGCAAACAAATATTTTATACGAAACTGGTAAATAAATTGTGGCTCAATTACCGACCGCCCCTAGTATCAACATAATTTGGAATGGGCAGCAAATTATACCTGTGCAAACACAATAAGGCTCAGTGACTAATTTACATTAATTTGCATGTCATTTCACTATAATATACCCCTCTTTGCTGCCATTTCATAACAACTTTGAACCGAGGAATTGAATAATAAATAAAAAAATGTGTAAAAGTTGAATTATTTACAATACAAACGTACCTAGATATACATTTTACTTGTATACAACATTTGATTGAATCAAATATATATTTCAAGATACTACTATAATAATATGGTCTTAAATGTATACATAAAAATTCTAAAATCAATATTTGAATAAATTTACTATTTTAAAGAGAGAAATGAGGTTGAACATGCTTAAAAAATCACTCTGAATATCAAGTTTGGTAAATTTTTAGGGCCTACAATAAAATACTATGGACTTCTGAAACTATTTTCCGGTGGATTTTTGACTTATTAGTTCGAATTTTTGAAGAAAATGTTTTGTTCAAAGATAACATTTAATTTATCAACTCAAATAATTTTGGGCCAAGGGGTTTTCAATGAATCGGTTAATTAGTAATTTAATAAAACATTAGTGGGTTAAATTAAAAATTGATTATGCTAATATCTAATTAGGCTGATCACGTACATTCTCTTAAACACATTTTTACGCTTTACATTCAACCTTTTTTTATTAGCAAAGAAAAATATACAGTTTTAAGAAACAAAATAATAAAATTAAAATATTATTATGTTGCTTCTTATAATATAAATAATATTCCTAAATAAACAGCGGTCGATTACCAGACATTTCAAATTTTTAAAATGTTTCATATTTTAGAAAAGGTTATTGACCCCTGTATTATTACTTATTAGACCGTTATTGTATAAAGTAATTAGAATCCCTGCATAAGTTTTAATTGATTTTACTCAGAACCCCATGAAAGGTGGCATCACCCTAACGATACCTTTACCAAGCGCGTACCAATTAAATAAGGTTTCTATCAATTGCAGAAAGGAACGCAGGTAAAAAAAGATTAAATTATTATAGTTATTATAGGATTCAAAACTGTTATACATAAATAGTGTTTTAAAATAAATATTAATGAGGTACAAAAAATGTAATACCTTCATCAACTGCAATAACGGACGATATTGAAGTATTAAAATGTTAATTAAAATATTTGATTAAATGTAAAAGTTGATAAGTAAATATTAATATTTAATATACAAACTATTTGATGCCAGTAAATTACTAGTACAAACCAAATGAATCAATTAAAGAAGTATGAAAGTATTCATTTTAAGAGGTATATTTAAGTTAAGATTATTTTTTGTCAACATCTATTCTCAATCGTTTATTTTAAATTTTTAACTAATGCATTTTAGAACTTCTGTACTTGGACGTGACATATGATTTTAAAGATTCTATAAGTATTTAAATATATAATATATATTTACGATTTTAGCAACCAAAAAATATTTTTTAAAAAGCTAATAACTAATAATAGGCAAACAAATGTGTATTGAATACTTTGTAAATTTTGAAATATTTTTTCTTATCTAAATAGTAGTTTCTCCCACGACTTCTGTAATATATTTTTCAACATAATATTTCATTATATTTTTATATATTTCATCTCATTTTCTCATTTTACATATTATTTTGTATTCACTTATATGAAATATAAAACATTTACACAAGAATTATCCACCAAATAATTTACAAAAAAATTACCCTATACCTATAATAATGTAGTTCAAAATTATATAATTACATTTAGACGTCAATGTAAAAAAAAAAAAAAATGTAAAATGCTTATGATCAAAAAAATTAGTTATTATCGATATTTAAAAAAATATCATTAGTGGAAAAACTTTTAAATTAGTAATACTAATAATAATAATAATAATAATAACTTTTTCATAAACGTAAAACCTGTTTTTATCGTGACACAAATTAAAAATATTCATAAAAAATGAATAGATAATAGGTACAACTATAAGTAATTAGAAATTATTTTTAGTGACTATTATAAAAAGTTTAAATATTATTGAACTTGTGCTCAAGTGGATAGTTTTTCTTTCGTGTATTTATAATAATATGTGTTTAAGTTTAAGATATAACTGTTATAAGTTATAACAATAACATTATGACGTTATAGAAAATTTTAAATGATATAATTCCGTAAAAAAACATTGTGTACACATGTGCGTGTGCGTGTGTGTGCGTCGGAACTCGGGAGAGAGTATTAGTACGACCGCATTACCACCAAAACCTAACCTTCATATTTGCCATTGTGGGACATTATGGGTAATTGTAGGAGGAAATGATGACTTTTAACACCATCCAAGACTTTCATTTTTTGCTTATTACTAAGTACATATTTTTTTAAAATTATATAATATGTTTTCATCAATACATTTATTTGGATATTCAGCATGATTTAAAATACAACTTATCGACTTATAAACGTTATTAGGACGTTCACAAACATTTTTTTAAAGCAAATTATTTGATATTCCCATCAACCTTAAAAAAAAACGATTTAAATCTACGCCACTGTGCAAGGCTTAAATATTCATTAGCATATATAAGGCCGTGAGAACTTTGAACACCCTCCAAAAATTTACCAATGTACTTAAACATAATTGTGTTATATTATACCTTAATTAGGATGCCATTAGTCTCGTATTTTATGAGATTATCCTATATTTGTATTAAGTGTCTTGATATCCCAAAAAATTACAAAAAAAAAAAATCTGGCCTATATTTTGGATAATTTGTCCTATATGTACCTCATTTTAGAATTATTCAAAAAATGTAATGTTTTCTTATTATTAAGCATTTTAAAAACTAAACGATAATTAACAAATTATAATAATATCTAAATCGAAAATCCTTATTATTTGTTTTAATCATATTTATTTCAGTTAGGTATTGAATAATATATTTATTTTAAGGAAAAACAAGTATTACATTGAAATAAAATGAAATTTTAGATACAACGCTAATGTTAATTAAGAATTTAATTTGTATAAATTATATTTAATTTTATAAAATAGCAATTGTTTACAAAGATAAATCCTAATATCCAATATTGCAATACCTATTTGTTAGATACCTATTTGAAAATTATAAATTAACTTTAATATGGTAGAGTCATAAGGTTTGCCTACTCTCATAATTTAAAATGTTCCGCATTTTTAAAATATAGATCAAGGGTCCCTATATTATTAATAGAAACACTAAATAGTTTGACAGAAAATATGTAGGTATTGAAGCATTTATTTAATTTTAGATTCTGAGCGGAGCGATGAATGTATTGATTTTACCATGATGTGTTTTTTTTTTTTTTTGTGTCTGTCATCACGTTTTGGGGCAGTAAAAATGCTTCGATTTTTGACTTCAGTACCTCGTTCGATCAGAAAGTGAATCTAGTTGGTACTTTGGGGGGTCAAAAGTAAAAAATTCTTAATACTTTTCTAGATTTTGGTTTTTGATGTAACTTTAAAACAAATGACCATAGATACATGAAATTTACACCTAATATTTATATAAGTATATTCTATCCACCATGCAATTTTCAAAAAATTTCGACTTAAGTTGAACTATTCATAGACATTTCAAATTTTCGATCATTATTAGTTTTTTTTAAATTAATATCGATAAAAATTTATTTGTTAGGCAGAAAAGCTTGAAAATTTAATACAAGGCTCTTAACATATTGTTACAATAGCAGTTGAAAAATAAAAAAAATTCATAGTCACAATTTTTTTTTATAAGCATTTAAAGTTTGAATTTTGACAAAATACGTAAAAATCACGAAAATTCACAAATTATTTTAAGCTAGAAATTCATAAAAAATTTTCTTTTTAAATCTAAGATTTAAAAATTTAATACAAGATTCCTTACAAGTTTATCAATCCTTATCACAAATAAAAATTCCACCGGAAATTCAAATTAAATTTTTATGAGAATTTGAAATTTAAATTTTTACAACATTGGATTTTCACTTTTAGCGATTTCCTTATTTTGGTGTAACTCTAAAACAAATTACCGCAGATACTTGAAATATTGACTGAATGTTTATATAGGCGTTTTATATATTTGATAAAATTTTCAAAATATTTAGATTTGTTTTGAGCTGTTTACTGACATTTTAATTTTTCAACTTTTTTAGTTTTTTTTTCTATAAATATCGATAAAAATGTATTTGTTCGGTAGAAAAGCTTGAAAATTTAATTCAAGGCTCCTAACATATTTTTACAATAGAAGTTGAAAAATAAAAGAAATACATAGTCACAATTTTTTTTTATAAGCATTTAAAGTTTGAATTTTGACAAAATACGTAAAAATCACGAAAATTCACAAATTATTTTAAGCTAGAAATTCATAAAAAAATTTCTTTTTAAATCTAAAAGTTGAAAATTTTTAATAATCTATAATATATCCTAGACAGATAAACCGTCTTCGCTCAGAATCGTTTTTTGTATACAATGATATAATATCATTGGATTCAAATTTAATTCCATCCATTACAGTAACCCACTTGTAACCTACTGTACAGCAGAGCGACATACACGACTTACCCACTTTTTTCGTTTTTTAAATATTAGTAATCTTCACATTTTTCTTCTTTGGATGATTAAGATGGATCATTAATATCCTTGTTTTTCCCCTGCTAAATATCACTCATCAACCTTAATAAAAATGTTATTATAATAATATGAAACATGAATACCTCTAATAATAGCTACATATTTTTTAAATATCTGAAAAAATAATAATATATTGTAGTAGCTACAAATATTGTTATTTTATTTATAAATACGGCTGCTGAATGTTTGTTATAACACATAAAACGTCACTGCATATAAAGTAAGCAAACAACACATTTCATAAATAAAATTAATTACTACTTCAGTAAACTTTATCCAGTAGTAACGAGAATTCATACGAGGTAACATCGGAATTAGTTGTACATTTCTAAAAAATAACAATCTCAATAACATAATGAAAATAATATACCATGCTACTTAAGTACGTTAAAATCACATGGGCACATAGCAAAAGAATAATCATTACACTTAAAGATCCAATTTATTTAAAATTGAATTTTATCCAGTGATCTGTCAAATCGGGTGACCTCAGACATGTACCAATCCAATAGTTTTCCATTGTAATGGATAAAATAATAACATCAAACACTATAAATAGGTATTTTTAGAAATGAAATCAATTTAAATTTTTCAAACTACTCAAATTTACTTACTTCATTTCCACAAAAAAATTGGATATATTAATTTATAAACATTTTAAATTACATTCACCCCACAATAAGTATAATATAATAATGTTATATTATATTATGTAAGTTCAAACTTCAAATTCAAATTCTGAAAAATGAGGGTTAGTATTGATTTTTTAAGCTAATGAGCGCATTCATATAGTATGTATGTTAACGTTATTTAACTTCATTAAACGCAATTGAAGTTTTTTTATACCTACCTACAAATATAGTCCACCCCTCAACCTTTTCAGTCTAGCGAACTGTGAATGTTTCGTTGCAGCTAATGCAATTACTCAGATTTCCAGATTATATATATAAATAATTTTATTACTATTGTTAGGCAATGTAGAGTATGTACAATTTGTTGTCTTTGTCTTACGAGTGCGTAATATACCAAATTTACTCTCAGCAAATCAAATGCAACTTATTCGTTTGTTTAAATATTAGAGTGAATCGATCACTTATGAAACTTGATGGTAAGAACATTAACTGTGTCTGTTATGTGGGTTTCTTGGTACTTGAATAATTTGCTAAAAAAATGTACTATTGTAAAGAATCCAGATACAAATACAGATAATATTCTTGCCATCAAGTTATATAAAAGATCATTGTAATGTGTAAGCTCACGAAGCTACACGTGATCTGCTGAGCGTAAATTTACACGAACATTTCGCCAGCCCCCCTCTTTAAAATTTTTTAAGTTTTTTTCGGCCAAACATTAGTGTGCCATTAGTGTGAATTTGTGTGACTACTTTCAGAATTTGTGCGATACCGGTTTAACCATAAACTAAAAAATAGAGATGGGGGGCCAGAGAAATGTTCCCCAGCCCCCCCCCACATGGAAAAAATTACAATTTTTAAATTTTTTTCCCCAAACATTAGTGCGCCATTAGTGTGAATTTGTGCAAAACCCGGTGTACCCGAAAAATTTAATTCTTCGATTTTGGCATTTCCCCAGCCCCCTCATGGAAAAAATTACAATTTTTAAATTTTTTTTTCCCCAAACATTAGTGCGCCATTAGTGTGAATTTGTGCAAGTATTTCCAGAATTTGTGCGAAACTCTCTGTACCCAAAATATTTAATTTTTCGATTTTGGCATTTCCCCCCCCCCCCACTAACCACTCATGGAAAAAATTACATTTTTTTCGTAAATCATTAATTGAAATACTTACAGAATTTTAATTTATTTTTATTCTCTCATTAAAAAAAACATATCCTTACTTTATATAGTAACTGTCAACAAGGCACGTTTTTGTAGGTAGTTTCAATGATGTGATATTATTTTACGTTCGGTTATCACCAAAATTGTATCTAGTATTTAGGGTTAAATCTATTTATGTACATTATCAATCATAAATTATTTTGTTTGAAATAAGCTAAATTAATTTTTTTAGAGCAATGAATACATAAATACTTTTTTGACATTTTTTTTTTATGAATTTCTAACTAAGATAATTTGAACATTGCCGTAATTTTTACGTATTTAGTCAAAATTTGAACTTTAAATGCTTATAAAAAAAAATCGTGCCTACGAATTTTTAATATTTTTTAACTTGCTATTGTTACAATGTGTTAGAAGCCTTGTATTAAATTTTCAAGCTTTTCTACCGAACAAATACATTTTTATCGATATTTATAGAAAAAAAAACTAAAAAAGTTGAAAAATTAAAATGTCAGTAAACAGCTCAAAACAAATCTAAATATTTTGAAAATTTTATCAAATATATAAAACGCCTATATAAACATTCAGTCAATATTTCAAGTATCTGCGGTAATTTGTTTTAGAGTTACACCAAAATAAGGAAATCGCTAAAAGTGAAAATCCAATGTTGTAAAAATTTAAATTTCAAATGCTCATAAAAATTTAATTTGAATATCCGGTGAAATTTTTATTTGTGGTAAAGATTGAAAAACTTGTAAGGAATCTTGCATTAAATTTTTAAATCTTAGATTTAAAAAGAAATTTTTTTATGAATTTCTAGCTTAAAATAATTTGTAAATTTTCGTGATTTTTACGTATTTTGTCAAAATTCAAACTTTAAATGCTTATAAAAAAAAATTGTGACTATGAATTTATTTTATTTTTCAACTCTTATTGTAACAATATGTTAAGAGCCTTGTATTAAATTTTCAAGCTTTTCTGCCGTACAAATACATTTTTATCAATATTAATTTTAAAAAAAACTAATAATGATCGAAAATTTCAAATGCCTATGAATAGTTTAACTTAAATCGAAAATTTTTGAAAATTGCACGGTGGATAGAATATACTTATATAAATATACGGTGAAAATTTCATGTATCTATAGTCATTTGTTTTATAGTTACATCAAAAACCAAAATCGATTTTGTCGAAAAATGAGTGTGCGTAAAATTTCCCATTTTTCCCTTAACTTTTAGTTTGTTTTTCTCAATTATTTAGAAAAGTATTAAGAATTTTTTACTTTTGACCCCCCAAAGTACCAACTAGATTCACTTTCTGAGCGAACGAGGTACTGAAGTCAAAAATCGAAGCACTTTTACTGCCCCAAAACGTGATGACAGACACAAAAAAAAAAAAACACACATCATGGTAAAATCAAAACATTCATCGCTCCGCTCAGAATCTAAACCGTATTAGTATGAAAATAATCATACTTTTTTGACATTTAAGATAGATTGATGAAGATTATATTTTCATTATTACGTAATTGGCTTTACGTATTTGTATACATATTATGCAAATTATCATATTTTTAAAAAAAAAACGGACAATTTGGCATTCCCGAAGCTTATGTCGGTAGTCGGGAGTCGGGACAACTGGACACTGGACAGACGTTTGAAGTACGATTTCCCGTACAGTAATTTTTTGGGTACAGAGAGTTTCGCACAAATTCACACTAATGGCGCACTAATGTTTGGGGGAAAAAAATTTAAAAATTGTAAGTTTTTCCATGAGGGGGGCTGGGGAACATTTCTCTGGCCCCCCATCTCTATTTTTCAATTTATGGTTAAACCGGTATCGCACAAATTTTGAAAGTAGTCACACAAATTCACACTAATGGCACACTAATGTTTGGCCGAGAAAAAATTTTAAAATTTAAAAAAGGGGGGCTGGCGAAATGTTCGTTATACTACTATATAACGAACTTGTAAGAAAGAGGCAACAAGGCCAATGTCACGTAATTTTAATTCACAAATTATTTTAAGCTAGAAATTCATAAAAAATTTTCTTTTTAAATCTAAGATTTAAAAATTTAATACAAGATTCCTTACAAGTTTTTCAATCTTTATCACAAATAAAAATTCCACCGGAAATTCAAATTAAATTTTTATGAGCATTTGAAATTTAAATTTTTACAACATTGGATTTTCACTTTTAGCGATTTCCTTATTTCTTGTAACTCTAAAACAAATTACCGCAGATACTTGAAATTTTGACTGAATGTTTATATAGGCGTTTTATATATTTGATAAAATTTTCAAAATATTTAGATTTGTTTTGAGCTGTTTACTGACATTTTAATTTTTCAACTTTTTTAGTTTTTTTTTCTATAAATATCGATAAAAATTTATTTGTTCGGTAGAAAAGCTTGAAAATTTAATACAAGGCTTCTAACACATTTTAACAATAGAAGTTAAAAAATATTAAAAATTCGTAGGCATGATTTTTTTTTATAAGCATTTAAAGTTCAAATTTTGACTAAATACGTAAAAATTACGGCAATGTTCAAATTATCTTAGATAGAAATTCATAAAAGTTTTCCTTTTTAATTCTAAGATTTGACAATTTAATACAAGGCTCCTAACATATTTTTACAATAGAAGTTGAATAATCTTAAATAATTCATGACATTAATTATTTTACTTATTTTTATTCATTGATGAAGAATAAAAATGAATTGTTTATTACTATTATTATATATTTAAAAGTTTGAAATCATAAGCTAATACTTTTAAAAATTGGTTTATTTGATCAAATATTAATAAATAGTAGGTACCTAATAACGGAGGATTCAATTTATAAATGAAAATTACATACAATTTACTATAAAATAATACCATGTAGATATCCCATACTAATAAACATTAACATAATAAATAGGAATTCGTAAACCTTGGTCGATAAGTGATTCAATATTGATATTTTTGTCTGTTGTCAATAGTGTCTGAAGTACATTTAATTTTGATATATTTCATAAAAACGTGAAACTTTGAAATTCTTTCAAATAGGTACAAATATTATTAATGATTTTTCATCAATAACCTAACCAAATAAAACCATCATGAAATTTCATGAAATTTTCAAACACTAGATATCAATAATAATTTCTAATAAACTGCAATTAAATACGTTTTAAAGATAAATATTACATATTACTTTCATAATTTCGTTGAAATATTTCGAATTCAAAACCCTAATATTGTTATACATAGACACATAACTTCCGTCATAAGATATTACTTATTTGACCTCTATAGATAGGAAGGTATCATTTAAGTTTATACAGTTGTTAATTATTTTTATTCCTGGTAATTATAATTTTATTTATTTTTTCAAATTCAAATTTACATTTCTAATGGGGTTATTTTTTTAAGCTTAAAAATCTCACCACACACCACTGAATTAATATGTATGGAAGGTTATTTATATAATATAAATCAAACTGAAATAAATTGGATTGGACCGAGCTTACTCGATTTTTTATTTGATAAAGGTAATGAAAACAGACGTGGTCATTATTACAGCGGATTTCTCATTAAATCGTTTTCAATGCGTATAATTTAACTGCCGACAATGTTCGGGCCCAAGCATTTAATAAATGAATCAGCAAAATCCTGCTGGCGGTCGTTGGCGAATCGGTGGGGCGCGGTGATAACAAAATCCAATTTGTCAATGCATTTCCCTGCGGGATTTGGTTTCCGAATCGCGATAGACAGCGTAGTACAAACAATTAAATTGAGCGTCACATCTCATTGACGTTTCAATGCAACAGTATAATTATATTGCGCTAGTGATCATTTCAAATCACAAATACTGGTACAATAATATACGCTGAACATGGAAGAAATACCGCTTTGTTTATTATGCACGTAATAATATAAATAATAAAAAATGAATAGAAAATTATTGGAAACAGTTACAAAATATTATTATCATAATATTAATAATAGATGGTAATCAAAATTACAATGATAAACAGCGTTTGACGCTAAATATCATTTGGGGTTTTTTTTTATTGCTTAAAGGGCATAATATTGTTTATTATTACACTAAAAACGTAATAAAATATTTTTCAAGCCATTTTTAGTTAATCAAATAGATATTTTAAGATTGTAAGATAGTTTTAATCAAACTATAGACATAACAATATTTCAATACGGACTGGCCAGTTTATCCGATCACACTGACCACTTTACGCACACTAGGTAAAGTGGCCACATTGTTATTTTTTATAAGGACAATTTATTTATCTATTGAAATCAAACAAATTTAAAATAGTTAACTAACATGTTATAAAATTTAAGAACTTATCTAGTCTAACTTTAGGGTGGTCAGTTTACCCATTCTTTTCCTACGTCTATCAACGGTGCGGCTATATCGTTATTCATTTGCTCCACATTTTGTGGGATACCTATCACAGTTAGTATACTTCTTGGCTCTCTGCTTCGCTTACCTAGGTAAACTTAAAATCCTTATAACTCATAAACTACCTTCTAAATAAAAATTCAATGTTTGTACATCGAAGAACACTAAAAAATAGGTATATTTTTAAAAATATATCAATGTTATTTTTTAATCATACAAAATGATACAAAACAAATATTTTCATCAACGCCAACAGTTTTTTAAAATAATTATAACGGTAAGTTTAACAAAAATTTAAGATAAAATATACATTTTACTCATAGGCACGTTTTTATATTTTAACTTTAAAGCGAGTTATGAACATTTTAATATGTAAAAATGATTTATAATTTTAAAATACTAATAACTCACTTTAAAACAAAAAATATAATAAATAAAAACCTATTAGATGTCCTAGATAAAAATCTTACCTTTACATTTTATAAAAAATTATTTCACTCTAATTTTTAAAATTATAGAGTGAAATATATTATTATTTATCATGAGTTTTTAATTTATCATGGTGTACCTATGTTAGTAAGAATGTAAGACTGATACAACACATGCGTGTGTCGTCCTCGTCCTAAATAAACAACAAATTATATTACACATACATTGAACCTAGATTAAAAGGTTATAAAATATCGTGAAAAATACCCACGTATAAATAAAAGGTGTTTAATTCAGTAATTACATCCTAATCCTCGGTAGTATAGTGGTAAGTATCCCCGCCTGTCACGCGGGAGACCGGGGTTCGATTCCCCGCCGGGGAGGAAAACTTTTTTTGCAAATTTTTTTTAAATGTTTTATGTTTAGCGTTAATTGAATCGACAATTACCTGCAAGTTTTCAGGAAAATTTTCTTTATCATCACATACCACAGTTACATAGTATGTGTTTTCATCTCACGTTTTCGGCGCGCGATACTTGGTACGCTGAAAAATAACTAACCAGTAAATTTCTTTAAATAATATAGAAATAGATGAAAAAATATAAATTGTATACTTTTATCTATGTAATGAAGGATAAATTAGTTTTAAAAAGTTATTAAGCTTCTTTAATCGTTGCTTAGAGAATAGAGATAAATGAAATAAAATTACTTTACTTATCAAATTTAAAAGTAACTACATTATTTTCTGGTTACAAAAAAAAAATTATTATAATTTTAATTTCTAAACAATTAATTGTCATTTTACTAGTATCCTATATAGAAAATACACGGTATAATAAAAAAGTATAATCTGAATGAGAAGTATAAAAAACAAATAAATGATACAAGACAATTAACAAGGAATATTAAACACAAAATAAACGATACGGGTATGTGGCTCTGTTAACTGATGGACAGACATCAAATCTGAAATAATAATAAAATTAACAGCTCTTTGTCGTACGTTTACGTATAGTTTATAGGAATTAAAAATTAATAAGAAAATAAAATTTTTACCAAAACAGTCCATGTTTTTATATTCATAGGAAACATACCGTAAACCTGTATTATTTATTATATTTATACTCTATTCAAAATAAGACCGTGACCCGGCGGCGACCAGTTTTCGTCGGGCGGCGGTCAGACTCCATTCATGAGCATCGATCACGTGACCGAGGCTCTGGTGGCTACTATAGAACAAAAGCCACGCCCATGCGCACAACTGGGCCGCCTGGTCACGGTCTTATTTTGAATAGAGTATAGAAAAATCAAATTAAATAATTAATTTAATTTAATACAATCGCAATTTACGGTGTAAGTAAACATGAAAATAATTGAAAACTGAATTAAGGCGAATTAAAATTAAATATATTTTTATACTTAACAAAAGCATTAGACAGATTTATAGACAAATGCTATTGTATAATATGTATTGTTGTTATTATTTTTCAATTCGAAATAGACACTAAACACGTAAAAACTGTAACTCATCAAAAGTAATTTTAATTAAATTTCGTTACTTGAAAATAATTCTAATGAAGTTACGTAACGCAAAGTAGATAACGTCGTTACAATAATACGTTACTACGCTGTAAATTTATCAGTACTCTATGGTGTAATGAAGTATATAATTTGGATCAGTTACATTTTTAAAGAAAGGCGGCCACTCTGAGTGGTATTTTTTTAGGGGGGCTTCAGATTGATGTATTTACCATCTTATTTGGTATAAGATGGAAACTATTTATATCGATAGATCAATAATAATTAGACACTAAGTTTTTGAATCATTTAAGCCCCCATATATATTTAATTCATTGTCATAGATATATTATCCTTAGTACCCACTAAGTTATTCAACTCAGAAATTGCTCAATAGAATTTTAATTTAGGTAAATAAAAATTCTCAGCAAAAATATAAATTAAATTATGTAACATAATATGTAGCATTTTATTACCTATACTTGATTCATATTTTTATAATTGTTTTATATTTAAGGATCAATAGTATTTACTAGTTACAAACATTTTCAAATAATCTAAGCTTTCACGTCCATTTAACCTAGTGGATAGTACTAGAGACACGTATCCTTACTACACAGTGATATAACTCAAAAACTACTTATTCTAATTTTGATTTATAAATTTAAAAAACATCTGCCAAATAACTTAAAGTAAAAAGGAGGGTCTCTATTTGAAGAAAAAAAAGTAGTTTATCGTATCAACGGCTCATTTGAATATATGTACCTATAATTTAACCATGAAAATAGGACGGGCTTTTAAAAAAAAATCTTGTATATTAGGTAAATATTAAAATTTTACATACAAATAATAAATCATACAAATTGTAATTTTAATAATGGCAACAATTTGACAGTAATTGTACATCAAACACTATTATAACTGATTTAAGAAGATAAAATAAAAATATTAACAAGTAGTCTTTTGGCTCTACAATGTGACAGAAACAATATAAATTAACTAAACAGATATTTAACTATATATAAGTATGTATAGTGTTCACAGTTTCATCAATGTTACTTATGTAACGCACAATGCAGTCAGGTTTGGTGGTTATATAAAATTCACAAACGATTAAATATGAAAATAATTAAATTAATTGACAAGATTTGACTATATTAATTCAAGTAGGTACTTGCAAAAATATGAAAGTTGAATAAAATAATAATAATATTAATATGAAACGATTAGCAACCAGTAGTGATTGTAAATTGTCAAAAAAATAGATAATATAATAGTCAATAAGTTAGGTTAACAACAGGCTAAATTTCTCCCAATTATATCGTACAATTTCAATTTAGAAAATGGGTAAGGTAAATTTCACTTATTGTAGTAGGTATCAAATAGTGAACTTTAATTCGCTACTTCAAATTCTACTCCAGTTCAAATCGACTAATGTTAAAAATTAATGAATGAATAATGGCAAATCAAATAATTGAGAGAAAAGAGATTGACCATGTTATACTGAAGTCTAAATTAGCAGTAATTTAAATAAATATAATTTATTGGACAAGAAAATCATGTAAAAATATAGTGCATAAGTGCACTAATGATTATTTTCAACTAACACAATGACATGGTCGACAGCAGAAGGCAGATAAAGTTGCCTATAAAATGTTCCTTAAAGTTAAGTTATCATGTGGCTTCTCAAACACGAATGGATTTTCAAAGGATAAATGTTTTAGATATGTATATAAAATTGCCTATATTAATCCCTTTTCTTCAATTATTTTCATTATAACATCCTATATTTTGTTAAAAGTAATAGTTATTATTTATTAGTATAAAAGTTTAATTCATATAATACGCACCCCCAGCCTTTCACCCAAGTTCTACAAAGTCAGCAGTAATTATTAAATAAAAACCTTAATGGATTGGTTAGTTTTTTTATATATTTTTGTTTGTGGAATTCTGTATGTGAATAATGTTATTAGACTCCTAAAGTATTAATAATTAAATCATTACTTAAAATGAATTCTACAAGTATCAAATATAAAATATCACAAGCTTAGATAAATAATGATGAATTATTGTTATTTGTTAATGAGTTTTTTAAAAACTTTATTATTTCATCAAGAAAATACTGCGTTGTAATTGTAATAATTTACTGAAAAATTGAATAATTTCACGAAAAATAATATGCAGTGGATTTCGCTTATTTGGGACACGGCATTAAGGGGACAACAGCTTAAAGGGGATAAATAGTCTAGAATGAATTCATTTAAGGCAATTTAACTTTGTTTATCTAAAACAAACCGTCGGTTATAAGGGACAAAAATAAAGGTTTCTAACTAGATATTATTCTGACATAAATTTTCTACTTTCTTATCTAAAGTGTAATTATATAATATTAGTATAAAACTAAGTCTTAATAGATTACATTAAAGAAGAATGGACGAACGATTTTCTGCAGCCTAACGAAACATAAATTAAGTAGGTTAATCGGTTAATTTTTTTTTTATACATAATAATAATAATTTTAACTAATTAATTTGCGATATAATAATTCTAAATAGTAAATATAACATATAAGGTACTAGGTACTACTGCTAATAATAATAATATGACATTTTTAAATAAAATATAAATGTATGTATTTTTTTATAAAAAGTTATTATCATTATTAATTATTATATATATTTATGCACTTAAGTAGTTTCGGTTTATCATTTATTTGGTTAATTGAGACAGTCGGGTAATGAGGACAAATAGTCACCGCCTTATATGTCCCAATTAAGCAGATTCCACGCTAATTAATTTTTAAATTGCTTATGCACAACTTAGTTTGCCTATACTTATTTTTGTTTAGATTGCTTAGATAGTTTGAAATCAATTATCACAGAAGGAATTATTATTAAAATTTAAAAAAAGTTTTAATGTGCACCACCGAGAACCAAAATGTTGTACACCCCTCTGATAATATTATAATTGTCATTTAAAATGTAACAATACACAGTTCGTAATTAAAATAATGCATTATTTTTCACATTATTATGTAATCTAAATAAAATAGTTTAATCTATATAATATTGTCATCATTTAAAACAACCGAACAATCCAAACATATTTAATATAATATGATGAATGTTTTATTTAAATAATAATAGTAATAATAGACAATCTTAATAAAGATAAAAAATCTATAAATAAGTTTGAATTGTATCTATCCTTCTTTGGACAACTGATTTAACTTTATATTCTCTATTGCTACATTTATTTGATGGCGTTAAAACAGTTTGAAATTAAAATGGATTTAAAATTCTTAAACTACATAGTGCGAGCGTTTTAACACCATCATATAAATATAGTAAATGTAACATATGGTAGGTAGTAGAATTAACATTGTATAAAAGTATAATATAAGCTTACAAATAATAAAATATTAATGAGATACCTAGTTATAATTATGTAGGTTAAAGTGATAGCTGTAGGAATCTAGTATTTGATATAAATAAATAAATCTTTTATATTCTACCTGATACGTAATGTCTAAGAAACGGACTTTATTGCAGTAAAAAAATCAAAATATGTAAAAAAAAAAAAACAAAAAAATATCTAAATATCAAAAAAATGTAGGTAATAGTGATGAAAATTACAAAAAAAAAAAAAATAATATTTTATAAATAAAAGTTATAAAAATGATGCAGGTATACAATTAAGAGTATTTTATTCCAGACAAAGCAATGAGAAACAACATATTTTTTTTAAAGATAACTAAAAATTGCGATAGTTTAGTCGGAGAACTCTTGCACTGACTAACAGACTGTTCTACGTCAACAGATGTGATAGGGGAGTAATATATCAATTTCGATTTTACAACTTTTAGCATTTTATAAATTAAAATTAAAAATTAGCCATATGCCTACACGAGATTATGTTGTAAATGCAACTACAAAAACGTAAACGATTTTCGAGTAAGTAGATACCACTTCCTCATTTTATATTTATACCATTCAACATTACTTATATCAACAACAGAGTAGTACAGAAAGTATTTTATATTAACGTGATAACTAAACTAGTTCTAATCTATGTAGTAGAATACCGTATGAAGAAAATAAGTATATAAATATATAAATGCCATCTAGTTCACATATTATTTTTGGTGGTCGTCAAAAATTACTAATCTTGTTAATTAATACGAATTAGATAATGTTTATAGTCTTCCAAAATCAATAAAAAATAATAAAAATATGTATTTATACCAAAATATGTGAGAGTATGTAAGGTAAATTTATGTTTATTTCAATTAGAATGATCTAAATTGTACACATTTTTGTTATCAGATTCTAAATATCTCATCCCATTAAAAATATGTCATATCAAAATCACTGTTACACAGTGGATATAATTATACTTCTAACTGTAATACATAATATATACATATACTCTATACCCACAAGGCACAAGTGCGTGTATCCTTAAAACTACTCTACATGCAATACAAATATTTTCTTCATCTGATTGGGATTGAGTTAATAGAGATCTTGAGGAACTTGTACAAAGGTAATTTCTTCTCCTCCAGTGTTATTCAATAATTGTTGTGATGTATTCAATTTTTCATCTTCAGGAATGACTAAGTCCATTTCATCATAATCTAGAAATGAATAATTGTTTAATAATTTACAAGGTAATTTAAAAATAAAAATATTTTTTGATAGAGATAACTAATTATTCGTAATTAACCCAAATAATCAAAATTCATATAATAAATAGGGCTCAGAAGTTATAGGGGCTAAAAATGAAAAACATACATGTAAATATGCACAAAAAAAAGAACAGTAAAATATGTAAAAAAAATGTAATAAATATTTATCACAATTCAAAATTAAAGATTTGCACTTAAATAAATGTACAATATAGAAAAATAAATTTATAATATTTCAAATATGGCGAAAACTATTTTTGATATTTCCACTTGACTTTGCTATTTTGACATTTTATTAAACGGAAAAAATATATTTGAAAAATAGAAAGTCATAATATTAGTGTGATAGAGGTGAAATGCATATTGAATCGCTGTCAATTAATGGTCAACTGTGACCATAACAATAAATATCTGGATTAAATAATATTGAGTATTAAATGCAATATTATTATTAAAATTTAAAATACACAGATTAATAAAAAAAAAGATCAATTCTGTTTTAATTATATTAAACAACTAAACTGAATGAATGAATGAATGAATTTATGAATTTTTATTATTTGAAAAACTTAATACAAACAAAGTATTTAAAGAAGTTATAAAAATTACCTACACCTTTAAGCAAGGTTAGGTGTAGGGAGTAACACTACATATATGTGATTTAATTAATTAATTTAACAAATAATAACAAACACTGTAAAATAATTAAGAGAGACCAAAAGTATACATTTTTCTTATAATAGACATTGCCTTAGTTCACTAAATAAAACATTATTTATACATTTTTTTATGTTAGTTTTATTGTTAAAAATATTTTTTTTTACATCTATTGGCAAGGCGTTAAAAATTACAAGACTCAGATAATTAATCAACTTTTGACCAAAACTTTTATTAGTAAATAACACTTTAATATTATATGATCTATCTTCCCCACTAAGCCTCATTCTGTTTAATAAAGAAAAAGTTAGATTTTTTTATGTACAAACATTAGTGCAGATTTTTTGTAGAGCAATTCAAGCGGAAACACATTAAACTCATTACCTATAGTTTAACAAGGCAGACCCAATAAAAAATTGTCCTTTTTCAGACATAAACAAATTAAACTGTTTTATTGAACCTTTAATGGTTTAAGAACTATTGTATAACTTGTATTTTAGGTTGGTCTGCTATGAATCGAAAGTATATAAAATAATATGCAACATCTACAACCTTTTAGCCCTAATAATGATAAATGAAAATATAATTTTGAAGTCTCTTACAGATATCACCTTCTATAATGTTGACTTCTGGTTTAATTGCAACTATGTTTGGATCTACTATGTATACGGCATCTTCAATGGTTGGTTAATCTAATATGGCGGCAACAGCAATATGTGGTGTATTGGTATGTCTTCATCAGATCCTAAAAATATACATACATTATTCAACCATATCAACTATTTATTAATAATAATTAAAGCTATCTATAAAATGTACTCAAAATGTTTTTTCTTCATATTATTAATTAAATACTTATTTTACTTTATTATTTATAAATTATAATGTTTATCAAGACATACATGCATACATAAATATCTATGAACAAAACTAGATTGATACTTTTTGGGTATCAAATCAATGGATATTGAGTATTTAAATTTAAATTTAAACACAAAATATTTAATGTTGCATCATGCATACATCTTTATTAATTACATTTTGCATATTCCAACACAATTTTGTATGAAAAGTAGTAAAAGCTTCCATAAATACAAAAAACATAGAGATGGACTAAATTAAAGTAAGATTATAATAACTATTTGTTAAATTTTAATTATTGTTTAGATAAATATTTTCTCACTTGACTGCAAAATTGTAATCATAATGTTACATCAATAGTTACTAAAGATATGAATTGATATATTAGATGGTACATAAAACATTCTAATTGTGTGTAACTCTGTACCAACTTAATGAACTACAGAGTTTATGATATGATTGCAAGCAAATATGATATTAAATTTATCATTACTATCCACAATCCACACCTGGTAAAATTACTGATTGCTACACTGATATCTGTTATTAAATTAACCAATCAAAAAGTAGTTAGAATCAAATAAACTATATGCTATTGATTAAATAAACCTTTAATATTACTTATATTTACATCCAAATATTTTTGTAAGCTTACGTAAAGTAATTGACAGAAATGGAACGTCCTGTATACAAGCTTAGCACATTGATGATTCTGAAGTCGGCCATTTGTAAATTACAACTGCTTTTGTATTCCTATAATCATATTTTTTTTTATTATTATTGTTCTTCAAATTAATAAGGTATAATCAATCATGACAATAAAGACACAATTTGTATCTACTAAAATCTAGCAAAATATGCTTTCAAAGTTATTATCCAAAATTATAATTACAAAATTCTATTGTAAATCATGTTTTCAAAATAAGTACAACTACAAATTTAGAGAATTATACATACCAAATTAATTTTTCGTCATACAATGATTTGATGAAATGGATTAATTTCTGATTTTGCCTTTCCTACTTAAACGCCTCTGAATCGTTTTTCAATTTGTTATTTATGAAGTTATTGTCATTTTCTGTATGGATAGGTATGTAGCTTACTAGTAATTTTTCAATTTGATTGCTATGTCTTTGCAATAAATATTAGCAGTTCCACATAATATATAGTAATTGAAAATTAATAAATTAATACTGTAATTAGGTACCTATTGCCTATTAAATAAATAGCAATCTTTTATGCATTTAAACTTTAAAGTAAATTTAAAATGATTTGCCATTCGCTTTTGCTAATAAATTTAGTGTGTTTATAATGTGCTCAGTAAGTAGTACAAATTCAATGAAATGACAAATTAATCGCTTGATGTAGTCACTCCAACACTGTTGGACAAAACAAACAAAACAGTAATAAAGTGTTATGTTTTAATTCAATCGAGTGTCTAATAGTGGACATTGGAAGATATCAGCGGGCACGATAATATTTTTATAGTTCTCTAATATAATACCATGTTATTATTTTGACTATTTCTTGAACTGTTAATAATGCCTAAACCATTATTCATAACCACACTTATTTTATATTAGTATACCTAATACTTATTACTTTATTACCATAAAAATATAACCACATAATATTATGTAAATTAACACTCAACAATCAGTATAAATAAGTAGTACAGTCGACTCTTCTATTAAAAAATCAAATCAGATAATATTGTCATAGAATATATCATATTTACCAGATATTCAGCTAACTCGATGGGTTTATTCGTCGACCTTCCATTTCGATACTCCTGACAACCTAATAATTGTTTTCGTGTTCACCGCAGACTCGTCCAATGATTTTCCCACGAATAACAATATTTTATAAAAAATCAAAATATCTCGTACACCTCATTTTTGCAGCTCATATTTATAAATGACGCAGGTAGATGTGTATGTAATTGACGATTGTAATTGAAATGCTAATGTTCTAAATGTTCTGATGAAAATATGAAATTGAAAAAATAAAAAAGCAATAATAATATTATAGCAGTTTAGTCGGCACGATTAAAGACACACCCAGAGACACACTTAAAGATAAATTCGTGGTCGTTGATATCATTTGTTGATAACCATAGATATTAAAGAAATCTTAAAATTATCCATGTTGATAACGGAGAAATATTTAACCACGGTCTTTGAAGATTTCCTAAGATCCATGTATATAACCTGTGTGATAACCACTGATATCAAAATAAAAAAAATAAATATAATGTACCAATTTAATAATAATAATAATAATTTGATGCGTCTGTGGAGATATCACTGATATAGTGATATCAGTTGGAAAACAAGAGCCGAACAATGAGAAAATATTATGCTGGTGCCGTACGTGTGCATACCGTCCATTGAGCGTCTAAATAAAGTCAGAAAACTGCCTCCATTAGTACCAGGGTCGCAGTGATTGGCGCTGCACGTTCTTCGGTGTTGATTTTGACATCGGCGGCAGCCGATTACAGCGACCGATACCTATTCGACAAACTGCACACGCGTCTGTATGAGTTCCTGTTACTTTAATACTGTTTTGTGGTAGAATAGTAACGTTTAAAACGCGTTCACTGTGTTTCTTGGTACCTACAACGTATAATACGTAAACACTAACAACAATTTAGAAATCCAACAAAATCGGACATTACTGCTTATACAGTACTATTTTCAATTGTATTAAATGAAACTAGAAATGTCGCTGACCTGTTATGTTTGGTCACAATTAAATAAAAAATTCTATTTTTAGTTATTTTTATGGTATAACAGTAATATAAAAGTGATTCTCTAAGGTAGGTACTGGAATAATGAAGTAATTATATACTACTCTTAGATAGTGAGGCGAAGTGATTCAAAATAATTAGAAGGGTGCTCTAGATTTATATAGTTCTCATGGGGTGCTTGGTAATTAGGCCACATTTTATCTACCTGTTTTTTTAAAAATACTTGTTTATATTTTATAACCGGAAATTAGGCCACAAATTAAATATACAAGGTGATCCTTTTATCAAAGAACACTTGTTATTTAAAAAAGTATTGATTTTTTTCAAAATATATTTTTACATAGTTTCGAGTTGTTAAAAATACTTAGAAAAATATTTTGCTCTGGAATATGAAATTAAAACTAATATTATTAATATATTATTATTATTAAAATATTATTAATATTATTAAATATTGTCGCTCAAAAAAGTAAAAACTTAAAAAAATGATAAGGATAAAAAATATTTTAAAATATAATTTTTTAATAAAAACGTTGGTTTTTTTGACAACTTGAAACTCTGTAAAAAAATATTTTGAAAAAAGTCAATACTTTTTTAAATAATGAGCGTTCTTTGATGAAAGAATCACGCTGTATATTTTTAAAGTTTGCCTGAGATCAGGCCATACATGTACATCATAAAAATATACCAGTATATAACGTTCATCAACTAATTACCTTTTTTCTAATAAAAAGCAACAACTATTTTTAAATTATACCATACGCAGATTTCTCAAATTTAATTAAATATGTATATAAATACAATCTTTCAAATAATTACTAATATGAATATTATTTTCTTTATAAGTAAATAAATATGATCAGTAAAACTATGATTATTATTTTAAATATCTTTCCCTTTTATTTATTTTATTATAAATAGAATTTTTTCGAATTAAAGTTCCTTTTCTAGCTTTTATTTTTATTTTGAATAACATATTAATTTAATAGTGGTGCAATTGTCGAGTTTACCTGTTACAAATGTATAGTGACCCAATAACCGTTACCTTTTTGAAAAAAGGTTAATTGTGGCCCAATTCCCGGAACCCCTTCTCATATACACCTTTTTTTTAAGAGCAAGGTAAATCCAACTACTGTATAGCGTTTTTGTAATATAATTTTATATAATATTGCAGATAACATATGTTTTTTTTTTTAGTTTGGTGTCTTATTTTTGAACACCTAACTATCCTATATATTTATACCTACAACATACCTGAAGACCTAAGTACCTACGATTAAATGTATTTTTAATTTTAAACAAAACATTTAAAAAAATTATTTATGACAAATAATGTATAATATAGATAAAGATATAGCCTATCAGTGCTCGAATTTGATAGGAGGGCAAAGTTCTACTTCATTTAAATATTTTTAGACTACCTACCCCTTCTAATTATTTTTATTAAAATTAAGTGCAGAACGTTTTAATTTCTTTAAGTAATATTATAATATTGTAATTTTTAATTGGTAAAGTTGATTTAATCCAATAAGACATTACCACTAAACTTAATAATTTTTCCTATGATGATTGTGGTCAGTCATTATTACAATTTATGATTAATTACTTGATATTAGTAAGAAATTTTAAAATATACTTTTACTTTTACTAACCTAACCATGATTTTTATTTTAATAAAATACTATTTATTGTATTTGGTGGAAAATATGTCCATAATAAAATGGTATATCATATTTCAACTACCTATTTCTGAAAATGGGCATAGTAGCAAATTATTAATTTTACAGTTCGTTATGAACCATACAAATGTACCTATAATAAAATGTCAAGATAGAATTAATTTTAAATATAAATCATTATTAAATTAAATCATTTTTTTTTTAATTTAAAAATTGTTAAAAAAAACTGCGAACGGGTGAAGCCGGATAAACCAACTAGTAATTTATAAACTATACATTTCATTTAAAAAGTATTATACTTTACACTATTTTTCAATTAATATCAATACCTACTTATATCACCGGTTTTATTTACCGCAACATAAAAGTACACTAACAAATTCGCATTTTAAAAATGTGCTTACGCATAGATTTTAAGCAAATGAAAATTGAATATTTTTTTGGAATCATTAATATTATTAAAACTATTAACCTATATGGTTATATAGAATTATTATTGATTACAGAAAATAAAATATTTACTATGATTGGATGTAATCAATCAATTAATTAATCACCAGCGATTTAATACGTTAAAAATCTTACAAAATATATTAATATTCTACTTTGTTTTAGTTTAGTTATTCATATAAAATCATAGTAAAATAACTTTTTTATTATGCTTAAAAAAGATGGAAAGAGTGTTAACACTGGTAACATCAAATCTGTAATAGACAAATTACGATAATTTCTACAAGAACGTAACGAGCAATTTAAAGACACTGAATATTTAATTTATCATTTAATTAACCATATTAATGAAAAAAAAATAGGAATAACAACAAATATAAAAATATGGTAATATAATACAACAATTTGATTGACTAACCTTATATATCCACTCACCTTACATTTTTCCACGGACTGTATTAATTCTTTTTCTGGATTTTATTTAGGTAATAATAATTATAAATTATAAATATTGTGGAAAGATTGAATTAAAAGATTTATATTATTTTAGAAACAACAAATTGTTTCCATATTTTATTTAAACAACTTACGGTAACGTTGCTAGCTGAATGGGCTACTAATCAGGGTATTATGTTTTATATTTTAGCGCAAAATACTTGTCGATAACCCTAAAGGCGCATATAGGCTACACCTGTATGCTATACTCAGAGGACGTTCTTGTCAAGTACCAACGTGGGAGGGGGGTATACATATTATGCAAAACATTTTAATGTGCATTCATATTTCATTTGTGAGGTGGAGGTTTTTATTTAAAAAAATAGAAGTTTGTGTCGTCACAATCATTCCTTCAGAAGTACAAAAAACAAAAAATAAATTACCAAAACTTTATGAGTATATTTAAAAAGTAAAAAAATCGGAATTTTAATGAATAAATTATTAATGGGTTGACAGTACTCAGTGAATCACTTGATGTACAAATAAATATATATATTTTTTTTTACTTGACCAGTCTAAACACTAAAGGCTTTAATTGTTGTGACGTCGTATACTAGCAATATGTATACACTATTTTAAATTGTTGTATACTAAGCCCAGTATCATTTTAATAATTATTTTTATATATTTTAGCCGCGATCCGTCTGAAAATATTTTAATGTGGGGGAAGGGCTCATCGAATACTTTTAACAGAGTCGCACTACGTAGCATGCATCCTTATGAGCTCCTGGTTAGTTTTCACGGCTAACAATCGACTGGCATATAACAATGAACTAATTTAAGATTAATTAATTAGGTATTAAATATTTATTTTATTTTATTTTAATTATATTATATATTAATATTATATTATTAAACTTATTCACCCGAGTGATGTAGACCAGAATTCGTTCGAAAGAACGAGTGGAAATTAGTAAGAAAGTAAGGAAAATTTTAATCCCCCCCCCCTTCTGTGCTCTTCTGATACTTTAATTTCAAAGAGTAGGACGTCGTGAGTATAGATTTACAAACATTTACCATTTTACAATGAGTTATTAAAATTAACACATGAGGGGGTTTATAATATTCATACTTTTAAATATTATTTGCCATATTTAACAGACAATATTAAACCTAAATTGACAACTATAAAGTATACATTTATTTAATTTCTTTTCTTTGTTAATGAATTTATTCAAATTCAAATTTTTTGAATTTTCAATTATACTTAAAGATCATATTTTTAAATTCTTGAGATTTTTTTGTACTATTTAAGGAGTGTCCTGTGGCGATAAAAACTTCTGTTTTTAAAATGAGAACTCCCTTTTTACTGTAATTATTTAGTAGGTAATTTTTTTTTTTTAATTTTGATGTACCTAATTAAAAATTCAAATTAGTAGTTTCTTAGTTATTGAATTGCTTGTACTAAGGATAATTGTCCTTAAAAATCGTTTTATTGAAGTATAAAATACACGTACTACCTATTGGAATTAGTATTGATGATACTTAGCCACTAAGGTCGTTTTCACAAATTATTTATGTTGATAGATTAATATTAATGACTTATATTTTCAAATCCATCATAGACTATTATACATATCTTAATATCTTATAAACCTAGGTACACATTAGGATTTTAATTTCAGTGCACTAAAATTCTAACAAAAAATTAGCCGCTAAATAATTTACAGTAAAAAAGGGGGGTTCTCATTTGAAAACTAAAAGTTTTTATCGCCACAGGACACTTTTTAAGTGACACATAAAATCTAAGAATTTGAAAATATTATCTTCGGCTTTATATATATATATATATATATATATATATATATATATATTAATATTTACTTAATTAGAAATAGTCAAGTTACAGACAAATCTGCATGTATATTAAGAGGCCGTTCTGGTTACGAAATTTGGACGTAAAAACATGATTTTTTTTACCAAAATACACGTGATAAGTACTTCTTGATGCTATCGTTCCAAATTTTAATTTTTTTATTTAGATCGATTATATTTTAGTTTGAAATTTGAAATTTACATAAAAAATGTAAAATTCACAAACAATATATCAGAAATCTAGAAGAATTTCTCATGTTAATTTTGGTGAAAAAATCATGTTTCCTATGGCTAACATAAGGGCTGAGTTAACAATGCGGTTAAACAATTACAAATTAACAACTTGCATGTGCTGCTCTGCCGGCGACACTCGAATTGCCTCCCAAATTCAGGTAGGTAAGCTTTTTTCACTCGAATTGTCTCCGGATGTTTTCGGAAGGTTTCGAGTTTACCCGAACAGTCTACTCGAATTGTCTCCCATAGTACTTATACCTTAGATTATCGATAGTTTTTACTGTCGATGATATCGATTATGTCTATTTCCATAATTTTCAAAAATATTATTTTAAGACATACAGTATTTCCCAGGCAGATTAATTTGCCAAATCCAACAATCTTGTCGATCATTGATTATCAGTTAAAGATTAGTCCGTTATCACCGTTTAACACGGTCAGTTTCGTAAATAACAATAAATTACACGCAGTGGTATAAAAATGAATGTTATTAGTGAAAAACGCAAAATAATTTTAATTTGTGATGGTTTTAAGTTTGGATTCCAAAAAAATTTAGCCTATGGCGTTAAGCGATGGACGTGTACAAAAAAATTATGTTCTACTTATTTAAAAATTAATAAGTGTAATGAAATCCAGTTCGAAAATAGTAAATTTATTCATTATACGTATTATTATTTATTGTTATTACACCTGACAGTCTATTTATTAAAATATTTATTTTATGTATTATTTTCTCAATTTATTTAATATGTAAAGTTATACCTAAATCGATTAATTATAACTATCGTGGGCGATTCTAGTACAAGAGAGTCACTACTTTTTTTCGGGAGGCAATTCGTGCAACCTTTTTTAAAAAAAAAATCACGGGAGGCAATTCGAGGGTCAGATGGGGAAGGCAATTCGTGAGTACCCTCTGCAGCATTCAAGAACAGTAATCATAACCCCGCGCACAACTGTAACCGAACCGCACCATTAGTCAAAAAATCAATACCTGTTGCCTGTTGTCTGTTGTCTTATTATAGCGACCGGGCTATAACTCACTGTTTATTAATAATGGTCTGTAAAAAAAAAAAACAATAATGTTGGTGATAGAATATATTTTTTTTTTCATAATGCCTAATTTAACAAACCTATTACAGTGATTATATTTATTATTAAATGAAGAAATACACATATTTATAGCATAGGTAAAACAAAGTAACTTCGTCGGTTTTTCAAATCTGAGAGTATTTACAATGGTAGGTACCTACTTGTTTTTATTATTGAATTTTAATTTAACACACCTGTTGTCCTGTTAGATAGTCATTACCTAACTCGTTAACTAAGCACACGACCTTTTCTATACAATAGTAGTTATAATGACGTTATCTTCAATTGGTGGGAGGTTTAGGTCAGGTTTAATTACCCCCTCCTCCTTCGCAATGGATCTTTTGAAAAAAATAATTCACTTGTTAAGCCGTTCTGGTAAAAGTGCAATATAAATAAAAATAATATTTAATAATATGCAATATTTTTCAAATTGTAGTTTCTTTACTATAAAAATGTTAGGATGAGATGTTTTATTTAGTAATAATAGTAAATATGGTGTATAATAGTAAAATATGGTGAGCAGAATAATAATATATGAAATATAAAATTCAATATGAATATAGGAATTATAAAAAAAAAAAAACAATAATGTTGGTGATAGAAAATTTTTATTTTTTTTTCTTAATTCCTATATTCATATTGAATTTTATATTTCATATATTATTATTCTGCTCACCATATTTTACTATTTTAGACAAAAAAAACATCTCATCCTAAAATGGTTATAGTAAAGAAACTACAATTTGAAAAATATTGCATATTATTAAATATTATTTTTATTTATATTGCACTTTTACCAGAACGGCTTAACAAGTGAATTATTTTTTTCAAAAGATCCATTGCGAAGGAGGAGGGGGTAATTAAACCTGACCTAAACTTCCCACCAATTGAAGATAACGTCATTATAACTACTATTGTATAGAAAAGGTCGTGTGCTTAGTTAACGAGTTAGGTAATGACTATCTAACAGGACAACAGGTGTCTTAAATTTAAATTCAATAATAAAAACAAGTAGGTACCTACCATTGTAAATACTCTCAGATTTGAAAAACCGACGAAGTTGCTTTGTCTTACCTATGCTATAAATGTGTGTATTTCTTCATTTAATAATGAATATAATCACTATAATAGATTTGTTAAATTTCAATTCAACGATTGCTGATTGCTAACTGATGATTTTGAACAGAGGCGGTCTGTCAGGCCAGTCAGGGTCTCAAAGCAATACATAATTTCTAAGGATATTTTCTTATTGATTTATATTCCTATTGGTAATTGGTTTTCTTATGAACAATAACTAAAGCCGAGTAATACGATAGGTTAAACTAGTTTTTCATTAAAATTAAATCCCATATAATATTATGATATAATATTATTACTAGTAAGTAGTTAATTGTAATAATTACTAATACCTGTCCTAGCTGTTATTAATGTCTCAAAGGTCTATCCTACCTTATCGTGTATGATAAGCATAGGTGTGTGATAAAATGAAATTGTTTAAAATAATAAATCTCAACATTTTAGAAATGTAATTTTCTAATTTTTAATTAATAAAAAACTTTTGACGAAAAACTTCAAGTTCCCTTTAAATTTAAATTTTAAATTACTTTCAACAATTTACCAAAATCATTATTTCATTTAAATATATATATATATATATATATATATATATATATATATAATAAAAACATAATTGGTAAACACAGTATTTGTGGATTATTCTATTAACTGTTTTGTATTATATTATTATACTAAAAATAACTCATTTCAATAATTAATAATATTTTTATTATGAAAATATCCTCTAAAAGTAAATAATAAATTGCGAAATCGATTAAGATGTTCGGTAAGCTTACTCAACTCAATAAATAATTAAACCACAACTGTACCTACCTATATTAGTCAATGGTGATTTTAGACGAAAATTAATAAAGAAGGAGGGTGTGAGGAGGAATAATACAATAATGTTACCTACTATGGATAACACCATTGAACGTATTATTTTCATACATATATATTTAAAAAAAAAGGTATACTTACATTTTGAGTGTTGATTCTGTTCATGTAGTATTATCATATGAATTAAGTGAAAGTAAACTTAAGCATTTATTTCACAAAGCTTGTATGCTCGTAGTAATGAAAAATTATGTTTTGTATTAAATAGATAATGATGAAATTATTAAAATACTCAAGTTACTAAAATCACATTATTATTAGGTAAGTCAAGATCTGTAACAAAGAAAATGTTAATTGTATTATATAGGTACTTAAACTATAATTTTGTATGTGTAAACATGAGCTGATTAAAAAAAATCATTATTATTGTATAGGTACCTACTAATTACCTACTAACAAAAGTTTTACAGTGCACAGCATCTTTCTAAACTTATAAAAATAAATTTGTAATTTTATTGTGTTAAAATAATATTTGAGGATTTAAAATTGTACGTTACTAATTTTCTGGAAAAATCTTTCATGTATGTGAACAATAAAAATAAAAATAAATTATTCTTTACAACTAAAAGTCTGAAGTCATAAATTATTACGGCGAGAGAACATTTTTAAAAGTGTATGGTAAGGTGACATTTAAATCCGCATCAATATGTCAAGTTATCTTTCAGCCCAATTTATAGACATTACCATATAGTAGTTCTTAAACCTTGGTTGATATGATAATTTATTTACGATAATAATAATCAGGGGATTCGAGACTTATAGCATTTGCATCGTCGTAGGTGATTTAAAACATAGCAGAGTGTTAAATTATATTAAGGAGAATTCAAATATGAAATTTTATTTTGCACATTTTGGGTTTTTGCATATATATATATATATATTTATTTTTTGTTATATTGACACATATTTAACGATTTTTATTGATTGATGGATAATAATATTATTGTTTAAAATGTATTAGTTAAAATATTGAACGATTAATTACAAAAATTAGTTTTGAGTGATGTAGTAATACTATTTATGTAGCTATTTGTCACAAAAATGTTGTTCATGAACATGATTTATATATACTCAACAAATCGAAAACCTAACCATGTAGTTATCTGAGATGGTTAATTGAAAAACGCTTACTCTACAGACTACAGGCTACATTCGTATTGTTTGGTAAATTGTTTGAAAATAATTTAATTTATTGAGTGATCGATAAACCGGTACACTGCAATTATTGGTAGTTCGTTATTTTTTTAAATTTATTAATTAATGATTATATTTAAATTCTAATTAAAGTGAAATATTTCAAACTCAGAACTCTTAATTAATACAATATTATAAAATTCAATATTTGGTAAATTAGTAAGTTAGCCAGTGAGCAAGTATTCTTATTTTTCCCGTGCCGAAATCTCTCCCCGAAACGCTCCCACTAAACCGTCTTATAATAATAATAATAAATTGTTATGCAATCGATTTATTTTACAGCGCGCCAGGTTGTCTGGCGGAATACTACCCAATCAATATAGCTGTATGTATAAACGGAATACTGGTGACTCTGCAAATACGGCGATTGTATACGGCAAGATATGAGATCTTATTATAGTAACCAGGGATGCGAAAACAATTGTCTGGTCTTCAATCGTCGACAGTTAAAACTTGTTTGTTACCAAAAATCTACAAACTGAATATAATTTTATCAGAAAACACCCTTGACATTAGCGTATTTTCTAAAATATTATAAATTGTGCCTTCAGAAGACATAAAAAAAATAAAATATTTTTATACCATAATATTGAAACGTTTCAATGAAAAAAATATAAACTTACTGACCGAAAATAGAACTTGTTAACCTGTTTTTTATACCGACCGCAATCAGGTATCAACTCGAGAAAAAGTATAATCCGGGGTAAATGGATTTTGAAACCACTGTCGTTGAATACTAATAATTTTAATTTTAAAGAGACTTTATATTTTCTTAATGTGTCAGCTGTTAAATATAGTCGTCAATTACATAATATGATACATAATAGTAATAACATTTCTATATTTTAAATATTTTAAATATCAAAGTGAATTTTCTTAAAAAATATTAAATTTGATTATATTATTGCTCAAAGGCAGGGGCGAACGCAGGAAAAAAATTCGGGGGGGAGGGGTTTGAAAAAATTTAAAGTAGGTATTCATAAATATCATATTATTCATACTGTATTACACTTTTACTATTTATTTTAGGCACTTATACTATATACATTATACATATTCACATATTACATAGTATCATAGATTAATAATTAATAATTAAAATTTGTCAATTCAATTTAAATTATAAAACAAGATTTATACGTCTCGATTTTTTTGCCATTATATCAATGAATTTCACGTAGACGGTAATTACACTCGTCATCTGTCTACATTACGTACACCATCGAATTAGCAGACACCGATGTCAATCAGTTATTAATAAGTTATAACACTTATAACATATTGTCATATTTATCATACATTTTAATGGTAATTTTACTGTATACATTAATTTACAAACCATAGGAGAAGGGAAAATTTTTCATTTAATAATTCTTAAATTAATTAATAATACATTATTGAATTTTATCTAGAAGACTTGTATATTAAATTTATTTTGTTGTTTTATTTACAATTATATTTTTTGTATTTTTTTAAAGGAAATAATTCAAATTAATAATAAAAAGTCTAAGAAAAATATTGTAACAGTGACTATACTTATTGTAGTAGATATATTATAAGTTTCCATAAATTATATTTGTTATAATAAAATATTATACAATATAATATAGTTTACCTATTAATGATATTTTGTATTGCCTATATTAAAAGTTAATATAAAAAATAAATAAATGTTGATTGATTATTAACTATTACATGATAATATAATAAAATAATAATAGCATAATGCAATTTTAAAATAATTATGAACATTGTAAAATATATGTTAAATGTAAGATAACTTGTTTATAAAAATCTTTATGTATCAAATATAGGTAGGTACACTGTAATGTTGAGTGCACTCGAATATTATTTTATTTTACCAACTATAATTAATATTACCTATTATTTATTTATTTGTTTAAATGTTAATTAAATAAGTAGGTGAAAAAATTAATGTTATTATCTTACAATTGAATAAGCACGACTTAAAAATAAGATCTGTTGTCTCTTTCACAGTCAGTGAACCTATTCTGGAGACAATCATTTACAAACTCATTTAAAATTCGACACCTAATGTATTCTTTAAATGCAATAAAATATTGTTGTTGTCATTTTTGAATTTTGAATATTTAATAATAAATCATATAGGTACAAAAGACAGTAGTTGCCACTTATTCTGTGAAAATTGAAAATAGAGCTTATTTCTGTATGGTTGAATTTGTACCTGTATTTAAATAAATGTTAAAAGTAGGTTAGGTTAGGTATCTATCTTTTACAAGACTGGAAGTAAACTATTGCAATTTGTGGCAATGTGTTGCAGTGTATGGCCTATTAGTACTTAGGTAGGTGTAAAAGTCTTTTAAGCTAATTTATAGTATTATCGAAATCGCTAAAATTACAGATTTAATTATATAATATGTTATAATAAAATAAATAAATAAATAATTATTAACATTCATAACTACTCCAAATTATTAAAAAAATTAAATCTATTAATCTAAATCAGTAAATCAGTGTTAGTTATATATTAATTTAGTGTTCTATATGACTATATGTACAACATTATACATGATATATAGTTACACAAATTTATATCATGTAAAGTAATTTGTCTTACATTTATAACCTTAGTACAAAATACGTGTATGACTTTTATGAGTGCGATTAATGAAAATTTAAAAAAAAATGAATTTACTTTTAATTTAGTTTACCTAATTATTTTTTTAACAGCTCAAACTTGTCTTCGACAAAATTGAATTTGGTTTTTTTTATGTAACTCAAAAACGAACAAAGAACAACCCTAGATACTTGATATTTTCACCAATTGTTTATATTAACATTTAAATCATCAAAATAGTTTGACCCTTTTTGTGCTGAAATCTGCATTATACGAAAACAGTTTTAACTTTCAATATTGTTTTATTTTATTTAATAATATTAAAAAATTAAATACAAAGTTGGAGGTTCCACAGCAACTAAAAAAAACTAACGAAACATGGACACAACTTGTTTTTTATAAGCATAAGATCAAATGTTGACAAAATTCTTCAAAATCACTAAAAATCGCTAATGATTTTACAGTTAATAAATTACAATATATCATAAGGATTGTAAATACAAAACAAGATTCTTTACAATTACTACTAAAGTACTAAAGAAACTTATGTAGCTAATACTGTAACCAAAAAATTAAAATAATATACATATTAACAGGTTTTTTTTTCTTATATATGTTTTAAATTCAAATGTAGTGACTTCTTCCCAAATGGTTAACAATTTAACATACTGTATACACGTCATGACACAATACGTATTATATATTTCAAAAATGCGTGGAAAATATAGACCAATAAGAATAGTCACGTATACAACTTTGTTGTTGTTCAAGTTATTGATTTAAAGTCCTGGCGCATGCGAGATAAGGACTATCATTGTTAATATTGTCACTATCCAGATCCAATAATTGTACCGGGTCATCTGTGTCATGCTATCAATTGTGCTACCTAACTGCTAACCAAAAATGAAAATTGAGATTTTTCGCTCAAAATCCACTTTAAAGAAAACTCTCTCCGCTCTCGCCTCCTCGTAGAATTTAATTAATTTTTGTTAGAAAGAGGATGACATCTTCAGATCGGAGCGCATTTGAATCAGATTTTTGAGTTTGTAGCTTAAAAGTTAATAGGAAAATAATAAAAACGCAAAGACTTATAAGAATTATTCAACACATTCCAAATCGGAGAATATAGTTTAGAAATAGAATTTCGAAAATTCAAGTCCAATGCGCCAGTGAAGTGCATTTCTTTCCCCCGAAAAAATTAACTATTGTTATTAAAATTTGAAATTAAATACTTTTAATGTAAAAATTAATTTTTATAGACTGAACTTACTGATTTCACAGAACCGTATGCTGCAAAAATAGTGGCTTATAGTACTTAATATATTATTTTTTTGCATTCTAGTATAAATATTATGAATAAAATATGATAAATTATTTTTTTTTTTGAAAAATGTGTATTGCGCAATTAATTCTCATCTTGCAGCATTGTTGAAACGCTATTGTATTAATATTAATATAATATAATATTGTATTAATATTAATATTATTGTGCCAGTTATTTTTCAGACTTGTCAATTTTCGGGTAAACTCTGAATATAATGTAACAGGAATGTATGCTGTGATCGTTGAGACCGTTGTACGATTTTCTACTGTCGCCGCCGCGCCGCGCGCCGTCGAAATTGAAAAATAGTAACGATTAGACTGTGTAACCCTGGTACGTGGACTCTGCTAAACTGGTAAGCCTCAATGACCATCACCGAAGACCGCGATTTTTTCAGCAAATTTTGATATTCATCGACGGGTGTTTTTTTTTTTTTTTTTTAATGTGACTACTTATTTATTATTATATTTGATAATAATATATTTATATTTATAGTATCATAAAATAAATATAATAAATTCATTTATTTTATCAATTACCTACCTACTATTAATTAAAAACACTCAAATCCACTTACTAACTTAATTTTTTTGTAACTAATCAACTTGTTGACGATGGTAATTTATTAAAACTATATAAACATTGTAAATATTTTAGGGCCTCTGTAGATTAAATTTTGAAGAGTACTAGTATTCTGCGTTGGGACAAAATATCTTAGTTGTCCTTTGTGCTGCACATCGACCCCTCACAGACAACAAAGCGGCGACGACGTCGGTACTACCGACTCGGTAGGATTGCCAACCGTCTTACATTACACAGGACCATGTTACATCTATTCGATTTGTTCTACGTCCAAAAATGTTTTAAACATTTTGCAGGGCAATCCTACATTTCATAAAAATACTTAAACACTGATTTATACTTAATCATTAAAGAGGCATCAGTGCGTTACAAGTGAACAAAATATGATATAAAAACATGGTTTCGTACTTCAAATAATACGGCTTGTTGAAGCAGCTTACAAAAAAATATCTATTATAAACATTTTAGAGATGATTTTTTTTCTAGAATCATAAGGAGTTCGATTTTTAATAGTTTCATTGATAAATTAAATAATTCGTCGATAAAAAAATTTAAAAAAACATTGTTAAGAGGATGCCACACCCGCGTTTGTTGTCTCAATCTTACAAACGCGTAACATAGCAAATTTACGCTTCGCAGCTCTTGTTCCGTGAGCTTAAAAATTTGAGTGAATAGAACATTATCTGTGTTTTTTTGGAATTTTTTTTAACGATTATTCAGCTTTTAAGTGAGTTATGTTAGTTTTTGTTTAACAATTTATTATACACGCAAACTCACTTAAAAACTGAATTATCGTAAAAAAAAATTACAAATTAACACAAATAATGTCTCACAATGAAGTTTCATAATAGGTCTATTACTCTAATTCTTAAGTAAACGGAATAAGACGTGAATTGGCAAGCCAAAATTTGTTATGTTAGCGTTTGTAAGACAATTGGACAATTAATGTGAATGTGGCGTCCCTCATCGATATACTTTGAACAATTGGAATGCTATATCAAAAATCGGGAATCTAACGGTTCTAGAAAAAAATCTCCTCTAAAATTTACATAAAAGGTATTTTTACTGTAAAACACTTCAATAAGCCATATTACTTGAAGTACGAAACCATGTTTTTCGGTAAAAAATAAATATTTTATTACGTTTACGTCCGACATATGCTGCGGCTGGTGGCTGTAGACAGTTGCAGCGGTAGACTTGAATTCTCAGTGTCATACCACCACCCCGCGCATCATAACGACAATACCGCACCATAGGTCAAAACCAAGGTTTTTAGATTATCTTACTATAATATATAATTATAAGTTTTAAACTAACAATATAATAAAATATAATAATAATAATAATAACACAATATAACTTTATTGTAATTTATAACTAATAATATATAATATACCTTTATCGTGTTTTTTATTAATTTATTATATAATTTATAATATATTATAATTAAAACTATTATAACTATTATCATTGATTATAAATACTAGTAGTATTTTTAATTTTACTATAGTATTTATAATCAATGCTATTATCTAACCATAATCTAAAAACATTCGATCAAAACAGGTTTTCTATTGCAGCCGCGCATAGTTTATAAATACCCAGATAAGGAAATAATTTTTAATTTAGAGATGAATATTATATTTTATAGTTTTCTTCGAATTTAAATAATTTGCATTCGTATATCTGAATTTTATGCTAATAAAAACCAAGGTACACCACAGTCGTATAAACCGTAGTTACTCTATAATTCTAAATTCAGGGGACTGAACAGAAAATTCGATTGATAGAGGTTTTTGATGCACATAAAGTTCGAATAATTAGGGGGAAAGAAATTAATTCGAATTTAAAAGAGGTGAAAAATTTTATATTATTTTTCATCTACTTCAACTACCGCGATCATTTTTTTGTGTATGTAGCTAAGCATAGGTACTGAAAAAGATTGTGAACGAGTGAAATCAAAATTCGGTGACCGTACTTAGTTTTAAAGTTATAGTTATTTGAAGTTCGAGACCCGCCCGATAAAGTTATTGTATTATGTATTAACTAGTTAACAGATGTATTCGATTTTAATTCTGTCCGAGCGATCAATGGAAGGACGAATATAATTTCGATTGTCTATAACCTTTATACCAAGTCTGGTAGCCAAATTCTGACTTGATCATCGATTTCGGCATACTGTACTATGAATACGTTAAAACGAAAGAAATTGTAAAAAAAAAGTGTCTAGAAAAACAGAATAGTACCTAAAATGGATGTGAAAGAAATTGTTCTGCATTACAAAATTTGAGTTGGCAACCCTAGTACGTCGATAAAATGAAATATAAATACATGACACATGTTTAAAGAGAAAGTCATGAACTACAGTCCGTTGCCATAGTTAAAATATTGACGCATCTACGGCGGCGGCGGCTGGATAACAAAAACCAGGGGTTCTCCGTATTTTTGGAAATTATTGCTGAATAAAAAATAGAGGCGTAAATCAGTAAATATCCCATCTACATATTAAGTATGTTCTTTATTTTTCGAATCACATTAATCTGTTGATATTGACGTCAATGTCGTCATTACTGAAGTCGTTAATTCTATACATTTGAGATGGAATCTCACAGTGACTAGTTTGGGCTACACTTGCAAGGGAATAGCGACGTGCCGGCGCCGTCGCCGCACATTCCATCTGGTAACGATTTTTGTTTTTTTTTCTTTGTACAATACACTGCTCTCCGATTGGGCGTAATCCCCCTTTACTATGCACTGTTGAAATAACGATTTAAAACGTCGCGCGGCGGAACTGCGCGTTGTCCGAAATCGTTGCCTGGAAGATTCAAGATAAAATATGGGCGGCGGCGGAGCGTACGTCGTATACACAGTTGAAAATATTGTCGAAAATATAGCGTTTCATAAGCTTGCACATAATATGATGATTCGCGGTAAAACAAGTCCAGATAAAAATGTCCAAGGCATACAAAGTCCGTTGTAGATATTTAGTCTTAAGCCTAAAAAGACCGGGTACAAAAATGCCTGTATATAATATGATAAACAAAAATATAATATATCAAATAATTTAAAAAAATTATAATAATTATAATGGTAATAGCAATGTTACAAATATTATGACTTATCAGTTTAGTTAACCAGCATCAAAAAAATTATATATTAAAAGAAAAATTCCTGTAGGTACCTATAATATGTGTTATGTATGTGTACCTACAACAATAATAAATTTAAATAATATATCAAAAAAAAAAAAGAAAACAGATAATTAAAATAAAAGCAAAAGGTGTATTTTGATTATTATACATGCCGTCAAAAGTTTCAAGCAGTGTTTAAAGTCAAAGAAAAAATTGTCATATTGTCATATTAATATAATATGCAGCCTGCAAGATTATTTATTAATTTCATAATTTAATTACAATTTATATTATTATATTAATATTAATTGGAAGTTTGATTGTGCATCACATCGTTTTTTTAATTTTACCTAATTATATGACTTATAATGTTTCAAACTTTTGAACCATGAACTTCTTATACCTTAGACTTATTGATAGTATATTTAAATGGTCGTCTCGTGGCTGTCACGAGCTCTTAAGGATTTTCTCTAAGAAAATAGAATAAAATGGTGTGGGTAGGTCGTAGCTAGGTATCACACTTCAACACAATTAACACTATAATGATGAGCACACAAATTTATTAGATACAGGTGTTTGTAAATATACGTGCGACGCCATAGAGCCGAAGACGTCTGAACGGCGGCGACGTATATGTTTTACGTGATCATTCTACAACGAATTCTATAGTTTAAAAATAATATTTTTTTTCTTTTGTTATGATATACATATCATTCTTGTTTTTATGACCCTGGCGTGATTATAATTTCAAAATTTTTTTTTAGTTTTTTTCATATTAGATAAAACCGTATTAGACAAATCGATATTGATATTATATTTGATTTTGTATTTGACTTTCAAAATAAACAAAAAAAATGTTGTAAATTTAAATAATGTTTAAATTGTTTTGAAACAATATTTAGACAAATCGATATGTCTAAAATACTATTCTCTGTATTTTTTTGTAATGGACGATTTTACTCTAAGATTAGTAAGATTACTAAAAAACACAGACAAAATGATTTTGCGCAAATGCGTTTAGTCTATGTTGAGCGTGGGCTAGAGAGAGAAAACAAATAGTGCACTGACATACTCTTAATTATAATTTATATAAATATATAAACATCAATAGCAACAAGTTAATATATAATTAAACTTTAAATCACACCATGCATCGTCTTACGCCGTGTCCTACGTGAATCCGGCGAGTGTGAACGAATTCTATTCTGAGATTCTGACCATGCTGTTCCGCCCCAGTTCGATGCGGCGAAATACAAGCTGTTTTGTTTTTCGCCGCACTGTCACGTAGGAAACGGCGTAGGATTATAAAAAAATTCTGAAATACGCTATTATAAGTTAGATATTAAAAATCATTGTGTAAATCAGACCACTTTAACACTTAAAACATGGTCGACTGCTCACTCGTCGGCTTTATGACGTCGCAAGTAAACTCTCACAATCTCGTTAAATAATCTTTTTTTACCCAAGATTTTTCCCAAAACCTAATAAACTTATAACTAAAAAAAATAGCCTTATATTGTCGACGCTCCACGATAAAATAATATTCAATTATTCGCTATAAATTATAATGTATATTTCAATAGGTAGGTATATAAAAACAGTTGTGCGACAGTGATTAGTGTTTGTTACGAAGCAATATTAACTTGGACCTTTAAAGTCTGCGTACTATGTACAGCCAGCACAGAGGATTCGAGTTTTTTGTGTTCTTTATGAAAAAATATAAATATTATATAGTAGGAGCCTATTACCTATACTATATAGTAGAATAAGTGTTTTTCCAGATTTAAATTAAAATACAGTCAAGGAGGAGGAGGGACACCCGAATTGCAGCTGCTTGCAGTATCAGTCACGTAAAACCGTCGACTATACTTGAGTAGGTACAGTTATAGTATTCAAATACCTACACAAATGCGTATTTTTTATAATTTTGAAACGAGTTTTTTAATCACTATATTCGTTGAGCCGTCGTATCTAATAGGTCTTCGACGCTTATCAGCAAATTATTTTCCTCGAATTCCGACGAAACGATAATAAAAAACAAAAATAATCGTAGGAACACGACCGTATACACATTATAATATTATATACATTGTAGGTAGGTACCAAAAACATTCTCGGTGAGATCGAGTAAATATTTTGGTGTTCTTTAATCAAGCCAACCGGCCTTATGGTTATGGATGAACCGAATCGTTAGAACGAGGTGTCGGCGGATCGAGAAAGTCGTAGGCTATGCGTGGTCGTGATTTTTAAAATCAATAGTTGATCGATGTTTCGGTTATGAGCAAAAAATTCTCCATGTTTTAGTGGTGAATGGTGATTTTATAATACTTTAGCCGCCGCCCGCCGCTGACAGTGTTTCATCGCGGCGCCGCGCGCCGCGTCCCCTTCGCGGTACGAGGCTTAGATCACATGACCCAATACGGCCAATGGGCGTCGAATGTTTTCAGCGCTACCGGTGATCTTATTTTACGTCACATTTCGATATTTTGAACATTTGTCAATATATTATTTCGTGTGCGAGTAGTCGAGTAGTGATTGGCTGTAGGTGGTTTATGCTCCGTTAAAACAATGTTTTTGTATCGTTTATGATAATAATATTATGATATTGTGTTATTAATTGTTATAATATTATACGTGAATAAAGATTTTCTAATTTTTCTTTACGTCGTACAACAACTTTGCTGTTCAAGTGGTAGAATAACACAGATGATAAAGATTCATTAATGCCAAATGATCTATCCAAGATTGTGAATGTTTGATTATTCTCTTATCCGTTAACTCTAGACTCAGTTGAGTCTAATATCAATATCGTCGACATTATTTTGGAATCCGTCGTTCGTGAAAACATGGTGAAAATTACGTACATTTTATAAATTTTTCCTATGTTATCGAGTTTTACTATCTTGTTGCGTACCCACCTTAAATAAATTTTCATATTATTCAATACTATTGCACTACGTAAAAAGTATATTTAAATCTATAGTACATTATTTATTACTTTGATATTACTATACATATCAATTTAAGATAATATTTAATATTATTGAGTGTAATATATTGTACACAATATAATAATACTCAAGGCTAGTATAATGTCAGAGGAGGATTTACAACCTAAAAGTGAGTTGTGTTGTGCTGTTGCACTTTGCAAAGAACGTTCTGGCAGTACTCGAGAAGGATATATGGTATCATTTCACAAGTAAATATTTTTTTATTATCTTTATGGTTATATTACGTTGTTAATATTAAATGAAACAAATTAAATAGAATTATAAATGAAAAATTAACATTACATTTTATAAACCTACAGGTTTCCTAATTCAATAATAATACAACAAGTTTGGGTTCGGAAATGCCAAAGAGATGATCAATGGGATCCCCAATCATCATATATTTGTTCCTCGCATTTTAGGCCAGAATGTTTTCACGACGATGTGAAAGCTGAATTCGGTGGTAATTATTTTTCCTTAGCTTAATACCTAGATTTTACATGAATAATTATCTAACAATGCATAATGAAAATATTTTAGGATTTATTCCTAATTTTCGAGTCTTAAAGGAGAACGCTATCCCAACATTAAATTTACCATCAGATTCAAAGAGCTCAAAACCTTCCATTATTAATAGTACTGCTGTCAGTGATGATACCGAAAAGGTAAATAATAATTGAAAATAATTATAATTTTTTAAGAAAAACTAAAATATTATCTGATTTTGCACTCATATTAGAGTTTAGAATTATATCCATTAAAAACTTAAGATATGAACAATCAAATATGTATTATATGAATTTTAAAACAAACTATTATAATATTAATTTGAAAAATACATCAATAATCAATCTAATTGTTTTATCTTAACACATTAATCAAATAAAGTTTACTAAAATTATTAATAATTTTTTCCATACTTATATTTTTGATATGTACCAACATTTTTTACAAAAATATAAATATAAAAATTCATACATAATACGTAACCTGGTTTTACATTTATCATAAGTACCTAGTAAATTATGTATTAAAAATTTAATTATTAATTTAAAAATTATATTTATTTATTTTCTTCAGGCTATAAATTTTTTGAGAAATATATTTCCATCACAATTACCAGCTATTCCTATGAGCCGAGAAGATTTTGATGATTTATATAATAATCTTCTCATGGAATGCCATAATTTAAAAGTTGAAAACAGACTTTTAAGGAATAAAATAATGGAACTAGAAGATGTGCAACAAGAAAAAAACCAACATGAATGGTCTAAAGATGAAATAGTAAAAGCCTTTGAATTATTGTATTGTAGTGAGAAAGCATATATGTATGTTAAAGATGAGCTGCATTTTCCTCTCCCCGGTAAAAATATAATTATTTTTTTATTTTTTCATTCATTATTATTTAATTGTTCAATTTTTTTCAGAACTTCCACATTTTCGGTCATGGGCTGAAAAAATGAACATCAGTAACTGTCCTAAAAATGACATTTTAAAAATAATGAAACTGCATAGTGATAATATTAAAGACTGCGAAAGATTAGCTGTGTTAATGTTTGATAAGGTAAAAGTTTTAGATGTAAATCATGATAAATCGGAGGATTCATATACTGAGCTGCAGGTTGTTATGGTTCAAGGAATTGCATCAAATTGGAAACAGCCAATTTTTGCTGATTTTGATGCAAAAATGAATAAGACTATTTTATATAAAATTATTGATAAACTGGAGAATATAGGTTATAAAATTATATGTTGTGTTACCAGTTGTAGTATTGGAAATGTTGGATTGTGGGTGGAATTAGGAGTTACCTGTGAAAACCCTACGTTTGTTATTCCTAATGGACGAAGGGTTGTGTGTGTTCCTGATTCACACCATTTACTGAAACTTATACGGACATGTTTATTAGACACAGGATTTTGTTTGAATGGAGCGAAGATAACTAAAAAACCATTATTAGCGTTATTAACCAAAGTACCATCTAAAGTAAGTCCACGTCATAATTTAAAAAGAAAACATTTGTCATGTGAACCACTTCTAGAACATAATTTAAAAATAGCTAAAGAACTTCTATCTCATTCTACTGCTTCAGCCCTTCAACATTACAGACCTATTGAGGATTTTGCATTATTAAATAATACTTCACAATTCATTGAACTTGTAAGCAATTGGTTTGAATTAGTTAATGTCCCTCTTACAAACGGTTGGTCTACTCCATTTGGTTCGCCTTATGGAATATTTTTATTTAAACAAGACCAACTTTTGAATAGAATGTACGATACTATTATGTCTCTAAGATGTAGAGGACAAGGTCATCTAGAACATTTCCAAACTGGAATCATGATGCACATTAATGGAACTAAAGAACTTCTGCACATTTTAAAAGAAAATGGACTGAATTATTTAATCACTGATAAAATTAATAGGGCTCCTCTAAAAAATATAATTGAACAACTTTTTTCTGGAGAAGACTTACCCTCACGATTGGATATTGAGAACAAATTGAGAATGATTATTTTAGGACAATGTATTGATAGTTCTTCTATTGATTCAAATGCAAAAGATATTAATGACGAGGAATTTGTAGTTGGTCAGTTATTTAAACTTGCTAATATTTATTCGGATAAAGACTGTGAAGACAATGAAAGAAGTGATGGAAGTGAAGAAGATGTTGGAAGTGAAGCAAGTGATGGAAGTGAAGCTAGTGATGAAAGTGAAGAAAGTGATGGAAGTGAAGCAAGTGATGGAAATGAAGCAAGTGATGGAAGTGAAGCAAGTGATGGAAGTGAAGGAAGTGAAGCAAGTGAAAGGAGTGAAGAAAGTGACACAGATAACATAAACAATGATTAATTTTGTATTAGAATTGAAAAAAATAAAATACAATAAAAACGTAATAGAATTTATTTAGTAAGTAGGTTAGGGTGGCTTTAAAATTTAAGTCCACAATCCTTGAAATAGTATATATGACAGTGTTAAATTAATTAATTTATGATTATTCAATTAATTTACTAAGTTTCGCAAAAATTTAAATGTAGTTGCTAAATTAACAAATAAATTAATATTCTCAAGAATTGCAGTTAAAAAAAAAATTAAACCTCAATTAATTCAAACTTAAACACAGAATTGTACAAATTCAAACTACTACATTCAGTTATCAAAACAAAAAAGTAATTTTAATAATTTAAGATAAATTATGATATATTAGGTAATACTTAATTAATTGTGTTTATGATATTATTTTATTTAAGTATTGTAGATTATTAAGTTTTAAGCTATTAATCCATATTATAATGTTGTGACTTATTCATAAATTTACTTAAAACAATAATTTAATTTAATATTAACCAATAGGGTGATACATAGAAGTACCATCTATTTTCTTTTGTAATAAAATATTAATTTCTAATATTTTTACTCCACATTATGGGCTAGCACTACGTATAAGTACATGCATGTTAATGAATGTTTAACTTTCCATTTTATTTTGCACTTGATGATTATTTGTCCAAACTTTAAAATATTTAAATAATTTTGAAGTAATTTAATTTTTATTTGTTTATGTGGATAGTATACCTACTTAATAAAAGTATGTTTGTAGTTTTAATTTCTTGTAATTTATTTGTAGAATTTAATAATACAAAAAGCTTAATAAATGTAATTGAATAAAATAAACTTTCAGACTTCAGATGTTCATAACAAACAATCAAATATGAGAACTAATGATGATAATTTTGTATCTCATGTCCTAAAACTAGTTTGTAATGCGTTCTACCTGTTGGCAGTCACTGTTTATACTGTTTATACTTTATACCACTGTGTAGCGCAATGAATAAAAAAAAATGTCTTGTTTACTTAAATAATTCTCTTATGTAACTGCCTAATAATATTTTGTAAATTATAATCCAAGAGACTTTTTCCACTATTTCATTCCCTCTTCGCTAGACACTGCTTGAAATACACGTTATGCACTCATACACACATAACTGGGCCTCTTGTCTGTCTACACAAGTACACAGTGCACATGGTCTTCACATAAATTTAAGATTCTAGTAAATTAGTATTGATGCCATCGAGATATCGCATTCCAGCGATATCCATGTTCTAATTGTACGGTTTTGTAGTAATATTAATACCACAATGACTGATCCACAAATGCATTACCCACCATAACATTATTATCATTGATATTACTTGATACCAAATGTTATATTTAAACTCAGTTTTCATCATGGCAAATATATAATGATTTTTATGTTTTTTTTTACTTATCATTTTTTAGATGAAAAAACAATTGTCAATTCTATCTAAAACAAAAAAAAAATCATAAATGGTTTTATACAAAATATATTCAATATTAATTTATCCAAATATACCTAATATAAATTTATTTAAACTGAAATTAATCCAAATTTAGTTGACTTGGCCGAAAACCAATATCTTTATTTTAACAGTGTCTGATTATTTATTACATACTACATAGGTGTAGTACTTAACTTTTTTACTCGAAGATGATAGAGTGCTTTTTTGGGGGGGAGGGGGTTTGTATAAACCATATTTTACCTACTTGATACTTGTTATTGGATTTTTACATTTTGGCACGAACACCTACAAATCTCAACAATAAATAGTTGCTACGAGCGAACGGTTGTTACGTAAGTATCTATTTTTATAATTTATTAGGGTAGGTATTAGGATATTAATTTAATAATTTATATAAATTATTAATTGTTATTACTTATTATAAACATAATATCATATAATACAGTTAAAAACCGAGACCATTAGCAACGTACATCAACTGCAGGAGCTATTTGTTTATTTGAAAATCATGCCCAGTTATCGAATAAACATTAGTGGTAATATGGGATATCAATCGACCAGAAATTTGACAAATGACATCGCACTATTATATTGATGTATGTTTTCTCATTTTTTTTTTTTAGACTTCATTTTCACCTTTTTAAACATTTTTCATATGAATTATACTAGCACTTTTATTACTACAAACAAAAATTATAAATTTCATTGGAATGTTTCTCGGAACTTAGCCTAAAAAATTAAGTATGTAAATTTCACCGGTTCTTTTTTCACCTAAAATAAAGTTAACATTTTGTAGTTAGGATAGGTACAATAAGTAAATACATAATATTTTATTCACAGATGTATTGTGTATAATTATATTAGATTTATTTAGATTTATAAAAAAAAGAAAATCGTCAGTTGATATGTGTGTATAGAATAGTATTCGGCGTAACTAATGGGGAACTTGGGGGGGGGGGCTTAGCCCCCCAACATTAATTTTAGCCCCCCCCCCGCCCCTCATAATTCCTAGTCCACATTCTCGTCAAAAGTAGTAAAATTTTTAAACCAAAATTTAAAATATCGTGGAAAAAATTTATTTATTTTTGGTTTTTAAACTATATTATTGTATGTAATGATCCCGTGTAACTGTGTAAGACATATCTTACTATCATGTTGTGTAGTTTTTACAACATAAAACTACTATATGTATAATAATTATAATTTTCAAATACTGAGCGGAGGCTTAAGCTGTAAATTGGAATAATATGTTAAAACCTATATAAATATTTAACCTTAATACCATTTTGTTTATCATTTGTTTTAAAATAATAAAATAAAATATTAATTTACATTTATGTTACATGTATAATCAATGAATGTAATGTGTTTGGGGTGTGTGGGGGAACGGAGCCCCCCACTTAATTTACTTATTATAAAAATTCTAGGGCTGAAGCCCCCCTAACTTTAAGGTCTAGTTACGCCTATGGTGTATAGCTATACTAAAAATAGTTGTAATCTGTAAATTTCACCATCGGTGGAAGTTGCATGTTATTAATCCAAACTAAAAATCGGTGAATACCTACAATCGCCCCTCTATGTCGATGACACGAAAAGTGGCTACAGTCCAAACAGATCTTACGCATGATGGAGATAATTAAACCCAGTGGCGTAACTTGGAGTCAATCCTGGGGGGGAGGGGGGCAAGCAGTAGTAAAACTAAAATTGCGTCATTAAAAATTAATAAAAAAAAAACTTAGAACTCATTTTTTTGTTATTTTACATTATAAAACTGATAAAAAAAATATATAACTCGACAAAATTATTAAAAATTATACTTATTTATGCAAATTTGATTGTTGTCAGTTAATAACTGGTACAATAAAATTGGCCTTGACACTTATAAATGGTAAAAATAAACACGATAAATAATCTTAGTTCGCATTGTGCTATTGTGGTAATAACTCGCCATGCCACCACTGTCATCTCTCTGCAATTCCTCGTATTACGATATGAAGGCGCTCGATTTATAATGATACTATTAATAAATAATAAACTGAGGAGCTCAAAAAGACAAAACGATAAATCTATTATTATTAATTATTATACAATCTATTATGCTGTTTAATTTTTCTATGATAAAATAGAAATTGAATTATAAATTATAACTTTTAAAGGGGGGCAAAACGATACTATTGCCCCTCAATAAAATATCTGGAGGGGCAGTTGCCCTCCCAGATTACGCCTATGATTAAACCAGTGGTGGCGCTAGGAGTGAGCCCGGGCCCACCCCAAAATTGAAATTTAATTTAAAATCGGTTATTGCAGAAAATGATTTCATGAAACATGATTTATAAGAGTATATGAAAATGTTGATCATAGAAAGGCATCACTTATATTTTTATATATATCAAGTTAACTTATTAGCCCCCTGTACCCCCCCCCCTAAACAATGTTGGCCTCGACCTGGTCCATCTGATACTGAAATTCTGGCGCCACCACTATGTACAACATTATATTAACCTATTTAAAACAATAAATGCGGTGAATGATGATACGAAAAAAAAGATACAACTGTTTGATATTATGTTTTATCACCGGGGGTATTCGTGTTGTTCCCGGGTTCACGGCACAACTGCTGCAACTTGTGACAATGGAATGAGAACCAGTGTCTACTGGCTGGGTATGGTCCGGGGTACGTGTCGCCGACCCGTTGCTACTTGATGTTTACTAAAAAATTTTTAACTTGAAAATTGATGATTCGTTTTCGGATAACGACACGTATTATTATATTATTATTGGGGAGTGATACGATTGCGGCCGGTCCTTTTTAGGCATATGGTTGTGTATACCACATTATTTTTATTCCTAAAAGCAACGTAGCCAAATATAAGGCGTACGGTTATTCCCACGTAGTATTAACCAGCTAATATATTATCATATATTTTTCAAGATGGAAAATTAAATTCACCATATAATTTCGGAATGAGAAAGAGGGATTTGTTTGTAGTGAAATTGAATGGATACGAATTTCTATTCATCATAGACATCTAATAGATATTCAGTCAGATGGAGGTTCTATAAAAAACAGTGAACAATATTAATAATAATAATAATAATAATAGTATATATTATTAAGTGTCCTGATAAGGTCATCTAACTCATTAATTAAATTAAATAAACATTTTTAACAGTCTACAAATGATAATGTACAATTATTACAAATTATTTACAAAAAAAAAATACTGTCTACCTACTGAATTAATGTATTAAGTACCTATCAGTAGTTAAATATTACAAATAATAATGGATATTAACATATTATATTCGTTATAAACAATTTGGTAACGTTGCATCTTGCATCTAATTTCGTGCGCAGCCTTGAATAGTCAAAACCGTGTTCACTGTTCATTGTTATTCCGGCACAGCCCAAAACAGAAAATCGTGCACAATCGTACTCGTCGGCATAATAATGTTATTGTAACGATATTATGAAACATATTCGATTGGAATATAATCTTATCGGTTGTGTAGATTTTATTATGATTTTGAGTTCTCAGTTACGAATTTACGATGTCTTTGATAAAACCGCAGTTTTATAAAATCATGTTAGCTTCATATTTTATTTTTCATCACGCCCGGTCTATTCTATTATAATAGGTCTATGAACCAACCGATGTACATACAGTATGGTCCCCTTGTAGCACAGAACAATAATGCTTGTAGTGATGCTACAATGAAAAACAAAGGACGATAACGACGACGCGCAGTAGTTATGCAAATAGACCGGTGGTTCTCAACCAGTGTGACAAGAGAAATGTCTGATATTTATAATTATGCTGGTAAAAATATCTAAAACAGTACTTTCATTATATTTGTGTTGAGTGCACCGCACGCGACTTGTGATGTATAATAATTTGCCGTGAACCAAAAAAGCATGAGAACCACTGCAACAGATGTATAAGCGGCGGAAAGGGAGTGGTTGGGTTAGTTTTTATGTGTCTGTGCACGCCCGTTGTAAAGGGAAAACTAAATAGTAAATAGGTACTTACAAAAACTGTTTAAGAGAACGCCACACGAACGTTTTACAAACGTACGACATGTCATATTTTACGTTCACAATAATACATTTTAAACTCTAATTTACGTCTCATAAAATTTAAAGGCAAGCGTATTATATCCAGGATATTTCGGAGGAGTTTGTTGATATTATTATTTTTAAGCAAGTTACGATTATTTTGAAATGTACTACAGAAGACCAGCTTAAAAATGGGCATAACTTAGGTACTTAAAAATAATAATATCAATAAAGTCTTCCGAGGTGCCCTCAATAATAATATATGTAGTTATATTTAAATTCACTTTAATTATAGAAATTACAGAGTTAAATATTAAATATATTATTGTAAACGTAAAATTGTTCATGTCGTACATTTGTAAGATGCAGAAAACAAATACCCGTGATATGTCGTCATGTTGATAATTTCATTGCAATTAAATACAATTTGTTATTGTTATGGGTATTTTATTATAAGCGAATTTTAAATATTATTATAAATATTTTTGAACATGAGGTTCAACCTTATCAAACGCGCTTACGTCACAGTATAATAAAAAATATAATAATACTTTGATACTCTTAAGTAGGGCCTGACTTCTATCATTCCACGAACATCTTCGTCGTGTTTTTTTGACAACAGTAACGTTACGTATAGTATTCTATTATGTACCTACTATAGTACTATTTATTATGATAATTATTAACACTATACGTGACAAAATGAATGTTTTGTGATTATAATAATGTGTTATGTTACAATAACAAAAGGCTCTTGTATTTTAAAATGTATATATTATAATTAATGAATATAACATTCTTAAAGTCGATTGGAAATTTCTATAATTATAGTAGGTATATACTATATATTGTATATCTCCTTTATTCGTTATAATAGTTAATTGAGACTGAGCTTTCGCACTTGCCTCTCCTAACTAGCCACCACTGACGTACCTATAAGATGAGTTAATTTTAAAAATAAATCACCGACCTATACTAATGTTTTTGGTCGACGCTGTCGGTTAACAAAATGCGTATAATAATTACATATTTTATTATAATATAATATGAAGATCACTGCAGTTAAAACGTATACGAGCACGAATTTCACCTTTACTGAAATTGTACCTACTTATAAAAATAGCTTGGTCGAGTAGATCGACGATATTTTTGGTCCAGAAAGTGTGTTTGCATGTGTAGAATTCAATACATATTCACACACGTTTTAATGTATCATATTATATTGAATGATGACAGTTGTAGAAAATATAATTTTTCTTTAAAAAATATACTTCAAGTTCAAAATTCATGAGCAATTTCTATAAACTAATAAACTATACATAAACATACAATTTGAGAGCTGTTAATTGTTATTTCGAGTTTGATGTAGGTAAACTCCATAAGTCAACAGTCGTAACCCGTATCGTGTATATTTTGTGTTTAATATATTTATGTATCATTTTTTTTTTATATACATCTTATTCAAATTATATTTTTTTTCTATAATGTGTTTCTATAATTAGGTAGCTTGTAAAATAATTAGAAATCATAAATATAATATATTTTTTGTTTGAATGTAACGAGAAAGTATAACGTCATAGTTATTTCTTATTTTTTAATTTGAAGAATAAAATAATATCATTACAATTTTTTTTCTATTTAGTAATTAGTAAAGTAACTTAATTACTTTTGAAAAATAATTTACCAAACATTGATTAATGATTACAATAATACTCGGCGGCCAACGTTTAAAGGTGGCCGGTAGTTTGTGTCCGCTTTAGATGACGCCCTGTGCATACGTTATTCACAACATTTTACGTTTGTGTGTGTGCCCATAGATATTATATATATATATATATATTATATTATATATGGCATTCCTCAACTGAGGCAACCTTGGGGGAATGTCGAACTTCTACCGCGGCAGCGCAGTAATAAATGGTAACGGGTATTATAGAAAGTTCTGTAAAAACATTTAAATATTCCAAATTGTTATTCGCCTAAATCATGTATAATGCCCAATATAATATTATAATATTAATATATTTGAATCAAAGTTTACGAATAAAATTCAAAATAGTAATAATATACAAAATAAAATATTTTTTAATTTCTAAAATTTCATAAACCGTCTGTTAAGAGATCTCAAAATAAACAGTGTCACTAATGAGTGGCTTCTTAATCATGTAACTACAATAATGTTTTGATTTTTAATTTCACTTAATACTATACTTATATTGTGGATACCACATCATGTATAGATTGTATTTTTTATTTTTATAAAAAAGAGTATAAGTAATGAATGCGTTAAAATATTACTATTTGAAAATTCTTTAATTCGATTAAAAAATAATAACGTCGTAATGTTGAACACAAATTTGACACGTTGTAGGTATACGTTTATTACAATAGTAATACTGTATTATATGAATTATAATATAAATAATATTCTGTGTAACCGTCACTAACTATACGTCTATACTCTTTGTATAGAATTAGAAAAAATTATATTTATTATTTATTTTATTTGTGATCTTTTGGCTGAAAATATAAATTCGATTTGATCAATATTTAGCGAACAAATCCACTGGCGCAGTAATATGTAATTTATTTAATTATACTGGACAACAGTTGTGTGCACACGATGCACACTTTTTGGTACCTAAACTGTCGATTTAATGAGTGATCATAGTTTTTTAGTTTTTATTAGCTACAAGTACCTATAAAACTATAATAGCTCAAAAGTTATAAACTAAATTTTTGATAAGTCAAATACGCGATTCACAAGAATTTAAATGGTATATGAAAAAAACTATAATTATTAATATAATAATGGAGTAATATACTGAAAATGTTACGTAATTGTAACGAGTGATATAATATACATAGGATGAAGATAAAGGTTTTGTATACTATAGATTATGACTTATGAGTAGGGCTCAGAAGTTCATGACCTTAAAAACCTTGAAACATTTTCGATACCGTTATTGTCTGTCTTAGTACCTATAATGATGCACATGCAACGTATAGGATAGACGTGTTCTTTTCTAAACGTACCTACCAACTAATCTACTAATGCAGCGATAAAAATTCTGAAAACAGATTTGAATTTGCCGTCAAGACTATTTGAGATTGACTTTTCTACATTTTCAATATTGTCTCCCAAATTTCTAAAAAACGTTATGTTCAAAAATAGTATTTAAAAAAATGACATTTTTAAATTTTTGAACAGTCAAAGTCAAAAAATCTAAAAAGTGGGAAAGTCGATTTTCAGTAGACTTGACGAAAAATTCATCAAATCTGTTTTTAGAATTCTTATCGCTTCACTATATCTATCGGATGAGTTAGACAAAGACTGAATCCCTTAAAAAAAATATGAATAAAACAACGAAAAATAACTTAAAAGTTAAAAATAAACCAAAATATAATTAAATTAAATAAGTCATTATATAAAAAATTTAAAAATGATTATTAAGAATTGTTTTTATTTTTAAACAGATAGTTAAATATTTTAATGTTTGTATGTATAAAAACAATATCAATATCATTAAAAAATATTAAAGAGAAAAAAAAATTGATATCTAATTAAATTTAAATTATATTTAACAATTAGTGTAATTTTCCAAATTGAATGAGCGGTGGCTTACAGAAAGTAAATGCTTTTACTGAGCGGAGCTCCTTTCTACGTCTACTCTCTACTGATGTAATCGCTAAAGCTATAGTGACGTAAAAAAACCGGGTGGGCAAGGTGCGCAAACGGCAAACGCCACGAATCCAAAACTAATTAGGGCCCGGATAGCCTAACCAAAACTACCGTTTTTTTTATGTTAGATTACAGATTTCGCAACGAATTAATAAATATGAAAATAATGTTACATTGATACCCCCACTTGAAAAACATTTAATTTTACATAATGAAGAGTTAGCATTTGATTATTTTTAAAAATTTAAAAGCCTTAAGAAATTATATGCCACTGGACTAAAGTCTTAGTTACGCCACTGAGCAGCATTCATACTCAGTTACCACATCATAAAAACGGGTAACAATGTATTGCGTTCGTACTAAATTGTTGTTAATAAGATGTGTAGGTACTCTGTATATATGGGTGCGTGGCGGCCATACAATTAGTAATATTTTAGACCAGTGGTTCTCAACTTTTTTATATCCGCGTATCACCTACACAGCTTAAAAATGTTCATGAACCACATGACCAAATAACATTTTTTTCACTGTATAAAAAATGTTTACATTATTTTACATGGCGTATAGAATTGCAATTTATTAGGAACTTTAAAATTATGATAATATTATAAGCTTTTAATGCATTAAAAAAAAAAATTGGATATGACAATTAGATATTTTATAGTGTTATTAACATCGATCAAACCAAATAATACTTTATGTGAATAACTATTAATTGTGCTTCATTTTATATTTTTATGAAAGGAGATTTTTTTAGGATACCAGCAGAGAGCATTTTGCGTACCACAAGTTGAGAAACGCTGTCTTAAATAATTTTAGTAAGTACCTATTATTTTTCATTTGTTTAAGTGATCAATGCTTAAAAATAATAATATACTAAAATACACAAAAATAACTTAAAATGACAGAAAAATTGATTTAAAATGTAAAAAATTTAGTAGTATTATGAATAATAATAATAAAAGTGAAAAGAGGGCTGGAAATGCAATAAGATGCTATATAAGAATTAGTACCTAATAATTTAGATTCGTATGTTATCGAAAAACATTTTCTATTAAGAAAGCATCATCTAAAAAGTTCCAAAAAACCAAATTCAAATTGCATCAACTTCCGAGTCACCTAATCATGAGGAATTCATTGAGTTTTTAATAGTTTATTTATAAGAAGAGTGAGAAGGGGTAAATAGATGCCAGAGGGTTTTAAAAGGATTTAATTTTCGAAATTATTGTTTGGTGGTCATGTTAGCATACGACGTGTAGCATTGGACGGGTAAAGTTCCGTGACAACAAGTTCTAGGCTCTCGAGTTTGAAGATTTGCTACAATTAGTTTTCTTTTTGATTCGATACGTTTCTTGTTAATTGGACAACCTTTGTAGAAGGCCGTGTGATCAGTGGCGGAGCACAGACGAGCGTATTTAGCCGAGAGACTATGGCCTTTAGAGCAAAGCACAATGTGATGATCTTCTCCATATTTTACACACACTAACGAGAGACTATATTATTGTAATTTATTATGAGTGATCATTTTTATTTTTGGCCCCCCTCCTTGAGATTCGAGTGGTCGACACGCGACTATTTAATAATTTATATTAGTGCACTCGTATGTTTAAATTGTTCTGCGTACACCATGTTGAAAGCGGTATCGATCGCGCATGGAGGAAAAAGTAGCAGCGCTTATAAAGCATGCACATGCAACACCGTCGATGTTGGACATGAATGAGAGAATAGGGCGTTGCTCTATCGGTCAACAACACTCATGGATACAAAGATATATTATTATTATTATTATTATGTTTCCGTGTATATTGTTTTGGTATGCAAACGTTTTTCTCTTCCAATAAAATATCGATTTTCTCCTTTGTTCTCTCAACTCATTGTTGTTATGTTTTGGGAGTCTTGTCAGCCCGGCGGTGAACGGTGATTGGTCCACTCGTGAGCATCGCTTTCTTTGTGCACGTATGTGGGGCGGGGTGTAGAGGTCAAGGGTAGCGGCATTCTGAAATTCGGAAGACGCGAGCCTTTCTTTACCGCATACTGCGTAGTAGAATATTATTACTTCCTGATGGCAGATGTCCACTGTCCGGTACTGCTACGTATTTTGACTAGTTTGTGTGGTTCTAGTTTTAAAATTTGTATGATTATAGACGGTACCGGTTTATTATTGCATCACTAATTGATTCACAGTATTCGCACCGTCCTCGATAGTTTATCGTTCTACAATTACTTTCGCTGTTTATTGCACTACTGCGCCAAGTACGCCGTCAAGACTTCAGTGGCCAGTGGCCAGTATAGCATCGCTAGACGACTACACTATCATCGCCTGCCGTTAGCGCAATAAAGTACACAGTATACAAATTATCGTCGCAAATTATTTGCACGTCTTGCTTCAATGCATATAAATATCATATTATATATCTACGTCATATAATATCTCAAGATATAAAAAATACTGAAGTCCATTTACGGTACCTATATACTTTGCTTTACTTGAGTACAAGTGAAAGTGTATAATTAAGACCGAGTACATTCCAGTTCTCTATATAAAAAACTACCTCATTTATAATGGAGATGTCTCATTATCAGAAAAAGGTATTGGAATGCAATGTTTTTTTTTTTTATAAATATTACAAAGTTTTAGATGTTTATAGTAATATTGACTAGGTACTTGAATTCAGGACTCAAGGCAACAATGGTTTCAAATAGTCAACTTTTTACTTATAAGACCTATGTTTTAACTTATGGAATATTAAAAATATTTTGATAAAATGATAAACATACAACCTTCTGATAAAAGCAATTTTAAAATTTTAATTATTTAGGCGCTGAATTTTTATTTTTTATTCAGTCTGTTAATGTTTATCCATTTCTAAGGTAAACGTATTTTTTTTAAACATTGTTTATTGGATTTTAATTGTTGGTTGGAAAACCTGTATGATTGAAGAAAAACATGAATGGAGGATAAATATATTTTTGTTGATAGTAAAGGAAAAATTAATAGAATTTAAAGATTATAAAAATGTGTTAAGTTGGATGTATCTAGAGTGACAATGAAAGAGGATTGTGAACTTTACAGATTTTGCTGATATTATGTTGTGGAAAGTACAGAGAAAGGTGTTTCATCGAAAAGTAAAATGAATAGGAAGAATACTGGACATAGATGTTACAAAGAGACTGGTTTTGAAGTTCAAATACAATTTTCTTGGCTAGGTACATTTGAACATAAAACTTATAAGTTAACCAATGAAAAAATGTTCTATGATATAATTATTCTAAATCAAATATTCTTAATCATCTTGAAGTATGTTGGTTAAAACTAAGGTTCTTAAATATTTTATATTGACATCACTGCTATTCTTGGGATACCTAGCTAAGTAGTTAATATAGGGTGTTAATCGGAATATCGTAAAAATATCCCAAGCTGATTTCTGTTATCCAATTAACATTTAAGTTATGTTAACCTAACCCTCATCTGTTGTTTATATTCAATAATAAGTATATTGTGTAATTGCATAGTACATAATTGCAAAAGTAGTTTATTATTATGTAAATATATAAGTGTTATGTGTATTTCATAATTATTATTTATTAATAATCATTACAATTTTTTATCATAGAGAGCAATAGTACTTGCAATTGACGTTGGAAAAAATTCTCTACAGAGAGATTTAGATGGGAAAACTTATTTTGAAAAATCCATACATTGTGCATCTATAATTTTAAAGAGAAAAGTAACCTATATTCTATATTATCAATTACATTTTTATAAAAATTAAATTATATATACATATATATGTATATATTATATATAATTTTAATAGTACATATTATATTGTAGATATTCAAAGGAAGTGAAGATCATTTGGCATTGGTATTGTTTGGGTCAATTCATACAATTAATCATCTCTCATCACAAGAATGTTGTTATGACAGTATAGAAATTGTTTCTGGTTTAAATGTGGCATCTAGAGATTTAGTTAAACATATTAATAATTTATATCCTACAAATATAACACCTTCGGATTGGATCAGTACTTTTGTTCTTGCTGCAGATATGATTAAAAATGAAAATGAGTAAGTATTTTACACAATGGCGTCAAACTAAATTTTTTTGGCATGGTTGATAAGTTTTATAATATTAAATTAGGTGTATGAAGTTAATTCCCTCTTACAAATTTCTCCATAAATTTTAAATGTAATTAATTCTAGAACAAATAATTGAAGGAATGAATACCTTTTGTTTGTTTAAAAAATATATATATCAATGAAATTTTTACAATAATAGTTCAAATTATATTAATTCTAAACTTTAAATATCAACTTGATTTTTTCCTATGACTAATTCTATGATACTATTTATTTTTTTAAGTTATTTATTTTATTTTATATTTATTATTTGTTTATTTATTCATCTAACTTGTTAATTGTTGATCATATTTATCCATAATAGTTACATTATTTTCAGAAACAAAATATACTCTAGCCTCCAGATTATTATGTTTTCAAATCTTGCTACTGATATCTCTTTTGAAAATATTGATATAATATCAACCTGTTTAAGAAGAGAAAATATTAGATTAACTATAATGTAAGTTTATTTTAAACATATATAATATGTAGGTATATTAAACTGAAAACCTAATGATATAATCGTGTAACAACTAACAAGTATCTATCAGTAAATCATATATTATATATATATATATATATATATATATATATATATTAACATGGAAAAAATATCAATTAAAAATCAAACAAAATTTTGTTATTTATGTAAAAATCATTTATTCAAATTTACGGCCTATATGTATTAAATATAGAAATTAAATTTCAACCTTATATCACAATGATTGGTCTTCAATGTTAAACAATCAGATAATTAATACTGATATTTATTTTAAACATGGTATATTGATAAAACAATATAATCTGGTGTACAATAATAATATTCTTTACTCAATATGAAATATCATAGTGAGCTATTAGCCCTAGTATCACTTAAAAGTTTAGATTTTTTGATTAGTCACTTGTCATCCATTAGAATGTATTATTACTGTGGTTTGTACCCCGGTGATACCATAACTTTTTTAATATGAGTTTTTATATACAATTTATAGGTATTGTATTATTTTTCTAATATTAAACTAAATAAAAATCAATGATGCATAGTTAGGATCTTTAAGAGGAATTTATTAACGATAATCTATTTTATATTATATTACTTTTAATAAAAACTTAAGAAATTTTATTTAAAATTAATTATATGATTTCAGAGGAAACAATTGTGAAGTTATACCACTCAACCCTTCGTTAGATTTATTTATTAAGATAACTAAGGTAATATAGTTTTATTATATTTATTGTATAATATTGTGTACATTTTTCTATGTTTTCAACAAAATTAATAATTCAGGAAATAAATACAGTTTTTAGGAAACATCTAAATACTTTGTATTGATAAGCAGTGTTCAAAATGTATTTTCTTATCAAAAATATAGCCATTGTTTGTTAGAAATTATTATGAATGAATTGTCTCAGTAACCATATGTAGGTACTAATGAATGTATGTTATGTAGGAAGAAGTTATTATGAATGTTTCTATGAAATTTGTATTTTACTTTGGTATAATATACAATATAATATAAATTACATTAAAAAAGGATTAAGCTCAACATGTGTTTTGTACACATGCTCATATTTATATTATGTATTATAAAAACTATTTATAATTTGATCTTAACAATTATTGTTTTGCTCCATAAGCCCGTAAAATTTTTGGTTTGAATTTAAATAGTTAAATCTATTAAGTATGCTAATAAGTAGATACTCATATTTTAATCAATCTTAGAAGGCATAATATACTACATTTATTAGATATTATAACAAATTGCTAAGAACTAATACAATTTTCTGCATTAATAACCAAAATATTTTTTAGTTTTCTTAACAGTACATAACTGTTATTCCCAGTAACATTTTAATATATGCATTATTTATTAATCATAGATATATTAGTTATTATTTATACTATACACTATAATATCGCAATATAGAATCGATCCTGAAAAAATATTTTACTGTATCAGTAATATTTAGTATGAAAGCCCAAGTCCTAAATATTTTGATAAATCTGAAACTTGAACAATTCAATTTCATTTAATTTGTCTAAGCTACAATTTTAAAATCAGATTATCAAGAGGGCGGCTACATGGGCTTTTGATTTTACCATCTCACAAACATACAACATGGCAAATTTTAATTATATTATAATACATTTTAATTTGTAATTTGAAATATTTAAGTGGATTTGCCTCTATTAAAATTTAAATGCAAGAATATCATCTATGGAATTCTGGAAGATGTTATTAATATTATTAATTATAAGTAGGCAAGTTATGATCATTTTAAAATGGACAAAAAAAAAAAAAAACAGTTTAAAAATAGACATAACTTTTTTAAAAATAATAATATAAATGAAATCCACCTAGTTTCCTTAGATAATATTCTTGCTTTTAAAGTTCATAAGAGATAACTTCACTGTAATTTTATAAATTACAGAATAAAATGTGTTACTGTGAATGTAAAATTTGACATGCTGTACATTGGTAGAGACAACAAATTCCTGTGTGGCATCCGCTTAATAATTTTTATAAGAAAAAATATGTAAATGAACCATATATTTATAATTAATAATTATCTTATTTTTTTAGGCGACTGCTGTTAATTTTAAATTAGTTATACCTACATTAAGTTATTATAAACAAAAAGAGGTTATTAAAAACATTTGGGCTGCCCCTTTAAGTTTTGAAAAAGTTTTCATGATTAAAGTTTCCGGCTTTAAACAGGTATTTACAATTTTATTGTGTCTAATAAATATTTAATTTTGTGATTTATATCATCTCGAAATAACAACAATTAATTTAATATTTAAAGTTTAAACATTTAAATTTATATAATAGGTTGATGTGACCACTATAAATTCTAGATGGTTATTCAATAATAACTATGATACACAATATTCAACTACAAAAAATAATTCTGGTGAAAAAGATAAACAAATGGTAGATGCACTTAATGATAAACCTATATCAGTTGATGGTAAGTGTATCACAAAAACTTTAAATTTAATTAAAATTGTTGTTCCATAATATACTAATGTATATGATGTATATTTTTATAGATTCTGACACAGATGATGAGAGCAGCACTAAAAAGAAAAGTCCAAAGTGTTTACAAGTACTGGGTTTTATTAAAACTACCGATACACAAAGATCATTTTTTATGGAAGGAGGATCATATATTTATAAACCCCATAAAGTAAATCAAAATATTGTTAATTATTATTTACTTTTTCTGCATTATTAAGTTATCTTCAAATATTTTTATTAAATAACTTATTCTCACAGGCTTGCTGTTTCAAACTATATAAGTTAAACTAAATTCTTACACGATTGAATCATATAATATATTACATTAGTATTATTTTTATTACTAATACTCTCAATGTATAATGACTAAATAAACATGACAGAAATTAAAGTTTTAATTTTGTTGTGGTAGAAGATACAATTTATAGGACCATTTAACATATTACAATAATGCAAGTTTATGGTACGATTATGGTAACAGAAATTCTATAATTTAAAAAGAACTTAACACATCTGTGCTATTCAAATATTTTAACTGAAACAAAACAGAAATAATAGGTTAATTGACTTTAATAATATAAAGTTGGTGATGGCTAATACATATATTTTTATTTGGGTTATATATATATATAATTTAAATGAAAATCTAATGTTACTGACCATCAGCACTATATTTTTCATACATATTATTTGGAATCCTAGTTTGATCATAAAACTTTCTGTCCTAAATAGATTGACGATCTTGGTTTCATATATCCCCTAACCCCGGGTATTACAATTAGTATAATCAACTATTAATTATAATATAATTGTATTTAATATATTTATTATTCTATGTAGAGAGATATTATTACATTTAATAGTATTTTCCAATTTATGGTTGAAAGAGAAGAAGCAATGGTGGTTAGAAAAATTGATTTATACATCAATTTGTTAAACATTGGTTTACTGTTTCCCCAAAAAGAAGATAATGAAAAAGTATGTATATCATTATGTGTAATTTAACATTTATACCACATAATTAATTAACTTGAAGCCTTGAACCTACACTAAATGTTCCATTCTATATTCATTTATTATTTTCTAATAATTCTTATAAAACACATTATTGTTTAAGTTTTTCGTTTATGTCCATCTTCCATATGTTAAAGAAGATCATTTGTATCAACTTCCATCAATAACCGAAGTTCTACAACTTATTCATGATAATATTCCTAAGCATAACGATAAGTAAATTGAAATATTATTTGTTATAATTTATTTATTTATTTATTTTACTTATTGATATTATTTAAGGAATGGATTTGTCATGCCGGAAATTAAATACGACCCTCAATTACAATCTTTGTATGATTGTATTGTTCAAAACTTAATTCCAGATGAAATCTCGTCAACAGCAATAATTCCAGAGCCAATTTCTAAAAGCATAATGGAAATTACTGTACCGCCTTTAAAAGAATTTATAAATACATCCTCACTTCCACAAGAAGTTTCTGAAGAGTATGTGTTTAATATTATTTTTAAGAAATAAAATAATAAATAACGAAAATAATTTTTAATTATGTTTGTTTAATAGTTGTCCAATTGAAGATAATATTGTAGAGATGATAGACGAAACAATATTGATTGAAGATAATATTGTTGAGTTGCAAGAGGAAACGATACTGATTGAAGATAATAATCCTACAGAATTCATTCATGATGGAGGTTTGAACGTTTCAAAAGAATGTGTGATTACAGAAATGAACCCGATAGAAGATTTTTATAAACTGTTAGAAAATGGATTAGACTCTGCAATTGGTATTTTAAAATTTGTTTTTAGTTAGAAGTATTTTTTATTTTTTATATTGTACGGTTGTAAGTATAGACAAGGCTGTAGCTAGGATTTTTATTGAAGGGTAGAGTGCAACTTAATATTAAAAATACTGTTTCAATTAACTGTTAAATGAAATTCTATGGTCAAAAATTTTAAAATTCATTACTTAATAATGTTAATTATAATTTTTGTTTTATTTTACGCTTCAAAAAGTAAATAATACAATAAAATTAGTAAATAAAGAATATTACAATAAACCTAACACATTTTCTAATGTAACTATAAGCAGAAAACAATATCTTAAATTAATGAAAACAAAAATATACCCTGTTCCACTAATGAATATTCCACTGTCTGACCTAAACCAGATTTTTTTGAGTATTTCAACATGACACCCGTCATAGATGAACCGGTTTTAATGGTAGGGTGATGCACAGAGATATGTAAAAACGGCATGTTTTCTCTTGAAAAATTGCAATTTTCATCAGTAATTTATCTCCCACTAACTACACAGTGATTGTGTGATGATGTGATTCTCAATTCGTCAATCCTATTATTCTCGATGGGTTAAAACTAATTGTTTTCTTTAGAGGCTGAGTATAGAATTTTAAGATAAACCTCCTAAAAATCTGTTTTATTATTTAATAAAGCAAATATCAAATTTTTGTTTAATTGTAAATTAAAGGATCAATGCCTAATTTTATATACAAATAATATTCAAATACAAATGCAAACTGAGTTGTTAAATGTAAAATTTTCAGAAACTGAAGGTATGTAGGTTCTTATTTGAAAAACCAATAATAATATTACCACACAATACTCCTTAAAATTTAAATGTTGTGAAAAATATTTAAGTATTCAAAACATGGTCTACTATATTTAAAAATTCAAAAATCAGAAATTGGATGCATGCATAATTTAAACATTAAAATGGTGTGATGTTTTATAAAATAACTTTTTATAAATAATATATTGCTGCGATGCTAAAAATAATCGAAAATAAACTACAAGTATAATAATAAACCATTAAATTCTCTTTATTCTACTTGATAACTCACTATGTTCACTAGGTGTACTATCTATCAATCGTAAGGAATTTAACAACTAACAAATAATTGAATATAAAAGTGTGATCTAATCAGCATCATCTGCATTATCTTGGCTATATGCTTGGATATTAAGACCAAATTAATTATTTAAAATACATTTTCTTTTTTTCTTTCTTTTATTGTTTGCCTTTCAGGTGTTATTTTAAAATAATAAATTAAATAAATGTATATTAACTATTATTGCAGTTTGTAAGAAGATGCAATACGTAACTCTAAACTTAATAGAGAAAAGTACAAATCTAGAAGATTTAATGAAACCAACATTAACTTTGAAGGTTTTAAGAGAATATTATATTGTAAATAATGATGTGAAGTCTTATAATAATTTTATGTATCTTGTAAAAGATGCAGTTATTATAGCTGGTAAAGAAGATATGTGGTCAAAATTCATTGTTAGTAAGTGTTTCTTAAATATTAATACATTTGTTAATCAAAATAAGTAAATTAAATAAAATTAAACTAAGTAGGTCATAATAATTTATTAATTTTGAAAATTATATTTTCTTATTTTTTCTTTGGAATGTTATTATGTTTTTCTTTTAGTGTTACATATGTCTAAAAAAAAAAAAATAAAAAATAGGGAAATGTTTTTAATAATGTCTGTTTTAACTTAATCATTAACTAAATTAATAACTTAAATACTTATCATGATTATTGTGTTTGAATATTCTACTGCAGCTAATATTATTTGTGGATTCTGGTAACATTTTTCCTTCACTTAAATATATATTTAAAATTTCAAGCAATGGCAAATAATTTTAACTAGTTTTTGGTACACATATTAATTATTGTCATCTTAATCTATATTGTGTGATAGACAGAAGGGCTAACAAAAATATTTAATATTTAACTGATGGCCACTGCACATGGCATCTTGGTTCTTGATTAATTATGATGAACATCTAAAGTATGCATACAAAGTGTTATGCTATTATTAGCCTGGAAATTATCTTGTAATTATTGTGAAATGATTATTTAGTATAACCATACAAAAAATATTTGAATATAATTTTATTTGTTTAAACTACCCTTTTTTATTTTAAATTCTTATTTGATACTAATTTTTCTATTTAGAGTAATTTCAAAATATGTTCTTAATTTTTCAATATACTCAAATATATTATATGCAGTAATGATAAAATATTTAAAATTTAAAAATAGTTTCCTAGGTTTTAAAACATATTTATACATCACTCACATTGATTTATGACCTATTTCTGGACAAGTATAAAAATGAATAGAAGTTATCTGCCCTAATTATAAGTAATGTCTTGGTACCTACTTAATAAATTGTAACTATTATTATATTTTATCTTGCAGTAATTCCATATGTATTAGGTATTCATATCTTTTAAAGTAATGTAGAGTAAAGTCTTAACTTGCCTCACAATTTAATAATCATTTATTTGGTGTCTGTGTCATGGAGCCACTGTACATTTATTGTGGCGTTGACCGATTGATGACAAATTAAAAAGCAATCAATCCCATAATGAAATGTTTATAATTTAATACAGTAAATATAAACCTCAGACCACCGTCAATGTAGTTGTTGTTTATGTCAATGATTATTAATTATACTTCCTAATCAATGCATTTTTATAAATAGATTGTATTCTATAATTTATTTAATACATATAGGCCCCCAAAACCTTACTATTTTTACTTGATTATTTATATTCATAAATAACTTTAAGTGTTAATCATTTTCAATTAAAGCCTCTTCTCAGTATTGTTGGTATTATATGATTGTGATATTGGCAGTATTGCAGTCTCTGCCATATTGTCTTCTGCCGTCACTGTAATTTCTTAACTTGAAGCTATATATATTTTGGACATATCATTGATGTTGAAAAAAATGTTTTTAGGAATGAAAATTAGCATGTATCTATTATAATCTATATTACTCATATTCAATATATGTAAATATACATATATGCATAATTAAAAAATCTCTGAAGTTATTTAATATTAATTTTTAAATGTACACGTGTAATAAAATATGAAAATGTATTAAAGGTGGAATAGGACTTATTACAAACCAAGAAATAGAAGCAAGTGATATTTCACAAGAGTCATCTGAAGAGTTTTTACAACTGCCAGAAGACCTTGATAATGACTTTATTATTGATGATGATAATCCAGTAAGTTATTTATTATTAAATTAATATGAATATGTTTCACAAAAAAGTACAATGATTCATAAAAACAATAAACAGTTTTGGTCTGATGCCAAAAATGTAAATATAAAAGTTGAAAAAACAGGGTTATGTCCTAGATAATGCATGTAATTTTTATTCTGAACATGCTGTTCCGCATACAGTGTGTTGCTCAGATGCAGCAAAATACAAATTATTATGATATTCCATGCATTTGCTCAAATCTAGAAAATAATATATTCTGTTATGAGTGTTAATACTAATAATATTATATTGTTGTACGAGCTTATCATTTATTATTATACCTAGTTACAAATGGCATTTTAAATGTTTTCTTATTTTAATCAAAACCTTTCTATTATGATTAATACATTTCAAATTAAAATTGAACCATGCATATGCAAGAGTAAATAATTAAGTATCACCATTATCTCTCATGGTAATGATAATTAGTAGTTGTGCAATGCCTTAAAGATTTGATTTTTTTTAGTTGCGTAGTATATAGTACTTACTTCAAAGTTATATTATTAATTTAAAATCATTAAGATATGGTTTGGCTAACCCATAGTCCCTATAGTGGATTTAGTTTATGGATCACAACTAAAAGTTAGATCACAAATTATTTTTGATGAACATAACATTCATAATTTTAATTATATCATAGTTAGATGAATAAAAAAAAAAAACATGAAAATATCTTTAGCCGTAAATTAGACAAATTAAAAATACTTACGTTATATTTTATTTTATATCTCTACGGCTCTAGATATAATAAAGATGTCAAGTAGTTTAGGCTATAACTAGTATTGTAGGACATAAATCTAACCATGGATATAATTATATTTTTTTGTAACTCTTATTATTTTATAACAAATATGAATAATTATTTTATCATAATATGATTTAATGATATTAAGTATTATATTGCCTTTTCATTTTAATTTTAAAAAAAAATGTTTGTATTTCACATAATTCAGTATTAGTTAATTAATATTGCAAAATATAAAATAAATTTAAATGATAAAATTGCTTATGATTATTAAAAGGACTCTATGTATGCATTTGTTGTCTCCATGTAGCATCCTCCAATACTATATTATGACATACTCAATTTAGATAAATAGAGAGTAGGTACCCTCAGGGGCGTCATTTGGGGGGGGGGGGTGGCAGGGTGTGCGGTTGCACCCCTTACTTTTAGCATGTTACAATTGGCCTGCGCCTTGCTGAAAGCCTAAAAAAATGCACGAGCCACGAATGCACAATTATTTATGTGATTAAAATCAAATTATAATAACTGGTCTATAATGTATGGAAATAATATACGTATGTATATCTATTTTTATATGGCCTGATGAAATTTCAAAATGGCCTGCTTGAAACTTCGCACACCCGAAAATAACCCGAAATGACGCCCTGTGGTCACCCTATTTTATGTAATACCATAAAAAAATATTGTAAATACATTTTTATTCAAAGAAATTAGAAACTATATAACACAAAAATTTAATAAACTAGTATCTTGAAATAATTTGAGCAAATCAAATATTGTATTAATTTCTGTATCCATATTGAAAAAACAATAAATTAAATACAATATTCTATACATTTTTATTTGAATAATTACATTTTGAACGCCTATTTTTGCATAGGTATGTTATTTTCGAAACATCAAATATAAATGGGTAGGTATTAAACACATTTTTGATCATACTAAGATGTATAATACAAATGTTGTTAACATATCCTAAGTCTTGAACACAATAGAGTCTCAATTCCTATTGTCGTAAAACTATGAATGAGGAAAATATATATTCCCGGCCCATGATTAGCAAATGTGTGGTACCTACAAATATACATTTAGAGTCATAACAAGTTATTCTAACTCATTTTCTAATAAAGTTTAATTTATTTTTTTTCAGTTGAAAAAATTTTTGTAGATGGAATCAAGTATAACTGAATTATATTATATTAATTATATTATAAGTGAATTATTTTATTGTTAACATAGTATGATAAATATTTAATTATTTTTACAAATTATTATTATAATTACTGTTTTTACTAATATATAATTATACATAGCAGTGGTCGGCAATCTTTTTTGACTTTGGAGCTGTATTAAAAATTAAAAAAGTTTTGTGACCATATCAGAAAAAATTTTAATCTATGAGTTCTTTAAAAAAAAAAAATGGCAGTATTGAATTGTCACACAGGCTGCTAGTTGCCGATCATTAATATATAGTAAATAAGTACATATAAAAGTAAAATGTATCTTGTAACAACTAGATTTTATGTTAAATCAAAAATATTTAAAAATGTAATTGTTTTTTAATATTCTGGTTCCAAAAATAATAGCTGCAATATGGATTCATTATACTATCATAATATACTGATGTAGTAAATGTCTATTTCCTAAGTTATTTGAGGCACATAAAACATAAGTTATAAAAACAAATGTATTTATATTTATTTTAATTAGTTATTATTCATATATATATATATATATATATATATATAATTTAATTCGTTATTAAGCTTCCACTAGTATTATTGTAGTTGAAAAATTAATAATTTAAATGTATTATTAAATTATTTATTCTTAATTTTTGTCAAAATATTGAACCTCAATTAAATTTAAGAATTATCTACAATGAAATATTATAATATGGTTTTGTTTATAAATAACAAATAATACATAATATCAATATATTTGTTAGTGTTGTTGATCATCCATTAATGATTACCCCTTTAATTGGCTTCTAATTTGAAATATATTTACCAAATTTCCAAAACTTCTCCAGATTTAATTTTATCCTTTGGTTTTGTCTTATCACCATTTTCTAAACTTAATTGGTATTTATTTTTTTTTAGCTTTAAAAGTCCCGCTGTTTTTTCTAAGTGTCTAATATATAATGGAAAATATAAAAAGAAAACATAAAGGAAATGCTGAGAAATTAAGAGAGAGAAAAAAGAAATTGATCAACATTGATGCACCTAAATGTAAGTCTTTAGATATTAGGTTTTAAATTCAATCTAAAAATAAGGATACCTATTGACAAAAGTGTTGAATCAAGTTTAATATTAACGTAACCGAGAGTACTCTAAAATCTGATGCATCTATTACCACATCTAATTATTCTGAAATTCAAATCGTTCTCCCGAAAAATTTGAAAATAAATCCATGTCATCAACTTTCAATAAAAGTACCAAAAATAATTTACAATCCGAAATTCAAGACGGCCACTGTGAGTATAATTATTGGTTTAAGAAACCAAATCAAAATGAACTTTTCCGATTCAACCAAAATTTGACGACTTAAATTGTACGATATTATATAAACGAAAAGATGATATTTTAAGAAATTGGTTAAGTTTTAATAGTGTAAAAAATTCGATGAAGAAGACGATTCAAAAGAAGAACAAGGTTCTTTAAAAAGTATTTGCAGCTGTAAGAACTGTACGATGTTCGAAATAATATTTTACATACTTATAACCTTTATTCAAAAGCATATGATAAGTTGTACTTAGCTTATAAGTTTATTTTAAGTTTATCTTCTTCACAAGTAACCTGTGAAAGAAGTTTTTCTACTCTAAAATATTTTATCTTTATATTATCTGTACAAAAAACCGTTACGATAATATAAAATGAATATTCCTAGGGAACTTTGAAACGTTTCTACGGAACTTCCATTAGAGTTCCAAAACCATTCCAATAACGCAATATGCCGTGTTGTTTGAAACAATGAATGAAACATAACCGTACTATATACTCGTATTACGTTTATATTTCATTTATGGTTTTTTGGAACATAATATTAATATTACAACAAATAGTTCCAGTTATATATTTTTTTTGGTTTTAGTAAATAGATAAAATATTATATTCCCATTATGTTTTTTTAAAGTTTCATAGATACATCTATAAAACTGAGTGGAATTTACTAAGGATTAAGTAAAAAAAATATATTAATAAATAAAAATACATATTATAAGATTTCTAAAAGTATATATTTATTAATCAACACAAATTATGTAACAATATTTATATACCATCATTATTTTTTTATACTTATCATCAGATAGAATTAAAAAAAAATGTAATATATCAAAAAGTATTATAATAAAAAACAATAAAACAAACATAGATACATAGGTTCTAGATGTATTTATTAATTGATACAAGAGATAATATTAGGTTAGGTGTAATAAAATAATTACCCATCCTTCTTTATTAACAAATGGAATAAATAAACAAATTTAATATAACTTATAATAATTTAATAATGCTTAGGTTCATTACAATAACAAAAAAAAATAAATACTTATATACAAGCTAACTTGGCACTGGTTATTTAAACAAATCACTTATATTTAATAATTTAACAATAGATTACTATACATAATACATGTAACCCAAGACCACACAATTTATTATATCGATTGGAAGATATACTAAAGGACTAAATCCATATTTATGGTACTCAGAGTTCAATTTTAATCTAAATGAATTATTTGTTCTTAATGGCGCAGAAAAATCTAAGAAGCAAACTTTATTTTCGATATAATCACCTTCAACTTCACAAGAAGTGCAAGCAAAATAGCCATTGTGGTTTTTAACATTTAATAAATAAGCCTTAGTTAGAGCGTCAGCTACAATATGAGCTACTTCAAAATGTATTTGCTTATCATTAATTTTAATACCCGAAGTTAAAAGACTATTCAACTCATTAATAAATGGGCGTAAATACTCGTTCACATCACCTGGTTTACCTTTAAAGCTGTGATAAATAGCAATTGGAAATATTTTATTTGAAAAATTTGGTAATTAATAAATGATAGAAGAATAGGCCAAAACTTAGTCTTAGAGCTTTTACCAGCTTTAGACCATCAATACTAAAACTCAATTTTATTGTAATATTATTAGGAATGCTATCTATTTCTTTAACCAAATGAGGTTTTATAATATTGTAAATACCTAAGTGATATGATCCATTTTCTATTTTAAAAATAGGTCTAATAACCTTATATTCTTGTAGAATTGTTCTAATATCTTTAGGAACTTGTAGGCTTGTACTTCTCAGAATTTTTAACATTTCATTAGCACACGAGTGAGATATGTTGAACTGCACAGTCCATTTTCGAAGATGTTGCACAAGATCTTTGTTTTTGTCATTAATCAAAATATTTGTACACAACACTTCTTCAACGTGCTGAACATCTTCAGAAAAATCCTAAAAAAATAAAATTAATACATTTTATAATTTAAAAAAAAATTATCAGGTACATATGTAAAAATACATAAATGTGTCTAATGCTTACAGTGAAATTACAAAATTGATTAGTCTGCACATTATTAGTTAAATTAATGTTCATAGAAGTACACGATTGAATACAATTAATTGAATAAATATTTCTTTGGAAGAAACTTTTGAAAGTGTGATAGAATTTATTACCTAGAAACATTTAATTATATGTAAATTAAATATAAAACAAACTAATATTTTAAAACACACTTGTGATGAACATTGAATATCAGAGTTAATGGATATTGGTGGATTACTATTATGTAGTGATTGTAATTTATTTTTAATACGCCTCTGAAATTGACATTTCGATATACTTCCAATATCTTTAATGCGCTTATGAACTGTTAACACTAAAACAAGTATATACAATAATTTTTTTTTTTTAATACCAAATCTTTTTTATTTTATTAAATATATATTATATATTTATAGACACATTATAAATTTATTATACTTATATGTATTTGGTTTGTATTAATCTAATTTTTTAAAGTAAGAATGCTATCAAATTTACTTGGTCCTGTCATATCGAGTTTTAGCTGTTCTAAACCAACTCTGTACTTCTACTTCAAATGTAGAATCAGGATGTTGATATTTATTTTTAATTATAACTAATAAAAAAAAAAAATTTAATTATATTTATAAGAATCTCATAAACTCATAACACATAAAATGTATTATTATATGATAATATATCTTTTAAAGAATCAATTTTACTACAGAGTCTATCATTCATCATTCGATTAGCTATCAATTCATCATGAATTTGTTTGAACAATATGTGAATTCCTTCAAACACAAAAATATGTAAATTATTAAGTATATTTTTCAATCTTAATCACTTTAAGAGTTTTATGAATACATCATGTATAGGACTAATATTTATCAACAATTTTAAAATGTAGGTAATAATTGTTGTGAATAATTAGTCATGATGTACCTAGATATAAAAAAAAAATGATGTAGGTACTTACAAATTATAATTTATAATATTAAATTTATTAAAGAGCAAGTAATAATGTTTGAAAAGTTTAGAACAGATAGGTTTATAGGTATATGAAATATAATTTGTTATATTTACTATTTTTTAGTTAAATTATTTAAAAATAATTAATTTTAATTATGATAAAATTGTGATTTGACTTTAAATACACCAAGTTTGGTCACTTTTTTAAGGCATATTTATATTAGTATTACCTTCAGATGAATTTTGTATTGTCGGATACGACCTTGGAAAAGGTCGATTTTCAGACGCTATGGATTCAAAATTCTGTAAGACATTATAAATTCTAAATTTGTTAAGTGCATTTTATGAAAAGAACATAAAAACCCATCAATATTTACCTGTGATACTGAATTTGAAGATTGACTTGTCGTTGGTAATAATGAATTTATGTCATCTGAATTTTGCATCATAGATATTATATTATTTGAATTGGGATCTGAATCAAATTATGTTAAGGGATGCAAATCTGTGTAACTATTTTCTTTGGAAAAATTGGAGTCTACTCCTGATGACAAAACACTAATATGTTGAAGGCGTCTGCAAATACTCTTCAGGAAAAGTTTTTAATATTGATACCCCTTGAACATTGGATATGACAGTATAATCAGAATCTTTAAATTAAATAAAATACAACTAGTTAGGTATAATATAATACACAAAATAAAACTTAAATATAAAAAATAATGTTTATACCTTCACAATCACTGTCACTACTGTCTATGTAGGTCTTTTGTTTCTTTTTTTTCATAAGTAACGAGTCATTTAAAACATTTTCAGTATCTGTTGATTCTACTTCAACTCTTTTGTACCAAGCCTTATTGAAATTACCTAACAGATAAATTGTATATTAAAGATACAAATAAATATATTAAAATAATTATGTAAAAGTTCATTAGCATACAAAAACTAACAATAATATATTATGTTATTATTAATGCTGAGTAACAAAATGAATATTTTTCCAAATTCTAGGTAGGTATATAGCGTAAAGGAACAATTGATTTTATAAAAACATGGCACCTAAAGAGCTTTACATATTCATTATCATTAACTTAAACAGCTATACATACTATTAACAATTTTTTTATATTTTAATTAGGTAATATAATTATATTTAAAATAGATAGTAACTAGTTGTTTATAAATAAAACTGACCATCATACTATTATCACAATAAAAATATAATCAAGAATTAGGTATTAATTTGGTATTCATTAAAATGTAAAAGAAATCAGTAAAAATGCTATGTGTTTGCAGTAAAGTATTCATTTAAAATTGTTTTATTTCTCTTACCATAAGTCTTGTTACCACCAACAACCTTGATTTGATACTGCGGCCAAGACAGATCTGGATCTATGGCTTCTTTTAAATGGATACTAGTAACCCTGAAGGGTGACCAGTAACAATTTTTATAGTACTGCTAGATAAATTTTCAACTTCTGTCTCTAAAAGCCAATTAATTGGTACAACACTGTAATCTTTACTTAAAGAAAATATGACAACTGCCCATTTCTGTTTTTTTGTTAACATCTGCAAAAATAAAATTAGGCATTTAAATGTCGTTAATTAAGTACCTAGTAGGTACACAAGTTGTTTCACCGTTTGTTCATGTCACAATTTTTTTCTCCTGAAGACACATAATGTGCCTGATACGCTTGGACTTGGAACTAATTGAAATTTTACATTCATTAAATTACAAAGAATTTAAAGGAGTTTAGTACAATGTAGGTACATTTGGTGATAACAACTGATGGATGTTATTTTGTTTTGTATCGCACATAAAAAAATCGGGGGATAATTATTGGAATTTTTGGAGTTTGGTAAACAACTGCTGAACTGCAATCTACATATTATAGAGTATTAATGAGTGTAAAAAACAAAGGTTTTCAACCAAAAGTCAAAAGAACTATATAAGTTATAAAATAGTATATCACCCAAATACAAACTATACTCGAACATACCTACCTAGCAATATAATAAAATTATACAGTACTTTTAAAACATATTATTAAGTAATACTAATTTGTTTAAACACTTACCTTTTTATCAGGAATATTCGACATACTTAACCTCGTACTTAACTGCTTATAATAGATTCAAAAATCTTAACGAATTGACACAGGTATCACCGCACGAGTAGAAAGAACACAATAAATAAGACCAACCAACACAAAATAATAATGACCACGATAACAAAATATGTGCGACGGATTACGTACTACAAAGATTTACTTAAGATTTACGAGTAATGATCATCCCTACACAAAGGCATCGGACTTTTGGAGCGAGTTATGTCGTGGTCGTCGTCAATCGACAATAATAAAAATACGCGGCGAGCGGATCATTTGTTTCATCGTTTCGCAAATGACGCAAAATGACGCGGTCACTGAAGGGGATAACCGGTGTGGCGTTGTGGCCCGTATGATAAACGTATCTATATAATATAGTGTTATTGGTTTATCATTGTCAGGGCCGGATTAAAGGGGGGGCAGAGGGGGCATCTGCCCCCGGGCGCAAGATTTTAAAGGCGCAAAGTTTTGAAATATTGTAGATTTAGAGTGAAAAAACTATTAGCGATTACGACAGTGTACACGGCGCGCAAACTCACATAAGCGTTTCCACAAATTTACCGATATCTGAATTACAAGTAATAACTAGTCACAGTGTCCAGGTAATAATAATTATTATTTAACGTCTATATAATATAGATAACATTTCCACCGACAACTGCGACCAATTATTATTCAAACGTTTAAAAATAGATTATAAATTATTGAATTATCCATCTTACCGCTTACGCGATAACGCAGTACGAGTGAACGACTAAATTCGTTCGTATCTCGACCACAATCATTTCATTCGTTTCGTCGAGCGCAGACAATAATATTAAGTCGATCGATGTCATAGTTTTGTTATTTTATACTGCTATTTTGTCAACCTAAATTTTTTTTGATGAAGAAAATACCGAAGAAATTCTTCATGGATCCCATAAAATGAAAACGCAAACATTTTTTGTTATTATCGATACAATGATTTCTGATTTGACTAAAAGAAAAATTGCTTATGATAAAATTTATAATCAGTTTGATTTTTTATTTAATCTTGGAAATCTAAAATCGGATGATATTGAAAAGAAGGCAGATCACTTTCAAAATATTTATTGCGATGATATAGATAAAGATTTTGTTCAAGAAGTATTGCAATTGAGTTTTATAGTGAATTCTATTTTCCCCAAATCAGATGAATCGAACAAAGATAAACCAAATACACAAAATTTATTGACAATTCTGAGATATAAAAAGTTGGATAGTTTATTTCCTAATACTGAAATTGTATTATACTCTACCTATATCTAACTGTTCCGGCGAAAGATCGTTTTCGGCCTTAAAAAGGGTCAAGAGCTATTTGCGATCTACTCTTTCAAAAGAAAAATTAAATTCATTTGCTATTCTTAATATTGAAAATGTTTTACTTGAATCTATGTCATGGGATGAATGTATTGACCAATTCGCTAAACAGAAATCAAGAAAAGCGTTTTTATAAAATATTATAAATAAGTATTTTATATATCATTTTAATAAATAAACTAAAATTAAATTAAATCATACTACAAATTTGTTATTTGTTATTTTAATAAATGTATTGTTCAGGTATATATTAATATTAAAAAGATTGTTAACATATTATTTCAATATATTTATAATATTATTTAATAAATGCCAAATTATAGTAACACAATGTTATGTTTATAAAAATTAGTTCTTAATTTTAGGTAGGTTTGCCCCGGGGTGCAAAATATCTTAATCCGGCCCTGATCATTGTATATTTTTAAAAATTTAACCGTTAAGGTACTATTACAACACCAATAAAATAATGAAAAATCCAAAACAACATTATTTCGTTTTTCAAAACGCCATTGCATTTAAGATATAATGCTATTAAATACCATATTGTATTCTCGTTCAAATTCTTGTTTTGATGTAAGCATATACCCCTAATTATCCCGGTATTACCAATTACCAATTATACCATATTGATATTATCCATGGTAGTCATGTATTCATTATTTTTAGTTATAAATTAAGATGATCACGAGATGCAGAGTACTAGCATTAAAATCCAGTGCTGATAGCTCCCTTGTAGTTATTTATGCCAATGGGTGTTTTCTTTTCTTCACCGATTTGCTCTAAATATTTCCTAGCACAGGGGTAAGCAAGTAATTTCTATCGGAGTCTGGAGGATCAAAAAGTTTTTATGATATGTTGACTGTCCAGTTCTGTCTTCTGCGGTCCACTATTTGCCTCCACCGTTGACCTATTGCATGTTCATGCCTATATAGTCAATACAGTATCTTCTAAATGACATCCTGTCTAATACACACAATCAGTACCAAAGTCCAAAGTCACATACTCATACATTATTACATAAATTATTTTTTGTTATACTGCACTGTTGGGCTTTGTTCATTATATGAATTTATAAATTCTTTATGCAAATAGAATAAATAACATCGGAACATGTATATGTCATGAGACTAGTGATTTCATTTGACATTAGAAGTAATAAGTTATTAATATAATTATAAATTATGAACTATTATCATTACCCTTAGAATCTAAAAAGCATGATGAAAAGCAAGTAACGTAATATTCTAATAAGAAAAATATAACAGTATTTTAGTCTCGCAGCCTTAACACGATGACGTAATGGTAATGCTCTCTGTGTCGTACAAATTTATTGAATAGCCCACTACACCAGCCATAATAGATATATACATGTGACATGTCAAATAATTGTAGTGCGTAGTGCCGGTAGTTGGTAATGTTTTCTCAGTTTACACTATGTTAGTACTTCATCAATGGTCATCAGCAGTGGCGCCGAAGTGTTTAAAAAATACTATGATATCGTACATTCAGAGGCCCCTCTGGGGCCTGCCCCCACCCTATTTTTTTCACAACCAGGCCCCAGTACCTCTTGGTGGGCCCCCCAGCTAAAAAATCTACTATGACATATGTCATTGATAAATTAGGTGATCGGCGCCACTGGTCATTAGATTATTGCACATAAATGCATTTATGATTAATGCACAATGCACACGTCTTATATACCACTGAAGAATGAATTAGCTACATAGGCCAAGAGAAAATTTGAATATTCTAACTAGTAATAAGCGTTACCAGAAATTAAAGATCAGATATTAGTTCAATTTGAAATTTCGGTATTCATGTCGAATGCGGTCTACCGCTATTTCTACACATCATATGCGGTCTACCGCACATTAATTGTCGTCTACCACGCATGTGGTTTACCACATAGTTAAAAATATGAATGAATACATAAATGTAGGATTACAATATATTTATTAATGCAGAATTTCAATATAATATTTAATAATACAAAAAATTTATAAAAATATGTAGATAAATTTAATTAGTACCTATATGTATTAAAAATTAATTAATTAACTGAAAAAAAATGTGAAAATATATAAAAAATATGCATTAGGTAATTCATTATAATATGTAGGTAAATTTGATTAGTATATGTATTAAAAACTAACTGACAAAAAATGTAAAATTATATAGAGATATGCATTGTCAATCAATTTAAATTAGGTACAATATAATTTCACATCTCTTAAAAAACAATCAAATGTGCTGTCATTTTTGTTTTCTAGATGCCACATTGTTTCGCCAAATACGAGGGCATCAATGATGGAGATGTACCGTGCATTTTTTAATAATTCTAAGTTTTAAATCAAAATAATGACCAAAAAAATATATATAGATACGCGGCAGTAGACCGCATAATTATGACGTGTAGAAACATACGTGGTAGACGACAAGTGTGCATACGACATGAATACCGAAATTTCTATCACGGTCGTCTGTATAATTCTATCGCGGAGTGCTGAAATGGCGAAATTCTGACCGTGGACAAATACTAGTTATTAGGTACTAAGTCTATAAATATAATACGAGAAGGTTAATGGTAATCAGCTGTGAAATACGGAGCCCTTATACTGTTTTTTCTTATATCCAAGGCGTAATTCATATAATAAATACCGCCAAAGTGTTAAGTGGCTGTAAGAAAAAACAACTATTTTTTCATATAAAGATCAATATTAATTGTTTTGTAGAATATAGAAACTTATGAAAAATAAAAATGTGTTCTAAAAAGTCATGTTCAACAAAATATTGTTACAATACAGGGAAATTAAATCCAAATTTAGCTTTTCATAGATTTCCATTTAATGAAGAATTGTAAGTTTCTTAAAATAATTATGTATAGAACCATATGCTTCTAGATAAAAATAAACAATAATTGTAGACTGAATAGTTTGATATTATTTTTAGTAATATATTTTTAAATTTTTAAATTGCATTTTACGATTTTTGTATACTACATTAATATATTAGGTGTCAAAAATGGGTCAAGTGGTGTAGAAGCTCAGAAATTATGAATATTTTCAAATCTAAAGGTTCTAGATTTTTAAACAAAAACCATGTTATTTGTTCTGATCATTTTAAATCATCTGATTATAATATATGGAAAGGCGTAGGAAATAAAACGTGAGTTATTCAACTTTTACGTAGGTAGAATAGTGATAGTCATTACTTCATTAGTTTTGCTATATATTAAGCACGGACTACAACAGTAGGTAAGTAGTCCGTGATATTAAGTCATCTAAGTAAATATTATCCTATTTCCTAATGATTTCGAATTACAATATCTAAAGTTCTAAGTCCCCATGTAATACAATGCATACCTAACTAATTCCCAATACCAAGGTTAATTCATTTTTTTTTTTGTTTTTGATTACTTACACTATTTAAATTTTCACATTAAAAAAAAATTAATATGTAGGTTAACCTAAAATACAAGTGAAATCAAATACCTACATTATGCCATCGTTAACTTTTTATTGGCCAGACCCTGAGTTAGAATCTTCAAATATTATAACTGTTAAGCCACTACCAACAGCTTCAAAAAATAATATTAAGAAACGTAAGTGTGTTTTGTTTGTTAATGAAAATATGAAATATATAATTTTACAGCTGTACTTTATTATAGGTACCTACTTTTATTGTATGGGTGTATATGTTTTGTTTTTGTTATTCATTTTAATTGGGACGGACAATGGATAATGGATTATTTTGAATGTTGTAAGTAACTTTTAGATTTGTTATATACATATGTTATTAATATTAATTAGTTAATTAATACAATATATCTAATATTTATTATTAATCATTGTACTGTATATTAATATTAATATATTATTTACTAAATGTATGTATTTGTTTTGTTATTATGATTTATTGTAATTGGAATTGACTACAGATAAAGAATTATGTTGAGTGTTGTAAGTAACTTTTAGATTTCTAATTAATTATTAGTTAGATAGTTAACTAATATAAGAAAATATAAAATATAATATTAATTATTATACTGCATTAATAATCAAAGATGTTCCTATCAAACTTGATGAGGGTATATTCAGCATAATTTTAACAATTTTAATGAAAAAGTTTTGGGTGTTAATTATCTTTATTCTTTAGAGTATGCACCATATAATATTTTATTTTATTTTATTTGAAACCCTTTTGAAAATGTATATAAATTACATAATTACAATAACATTTATAACAGAGTATATAGTTTAATTACAAATAATGATAGATAAATAAGGTTAATTAGATTTAAGTAATTAAAGCAGATTATTAATATTAAAAAACGAAAAAGATCAACAAACAGTAAAATTAAAGATCTATAGAGGGATCCTCATTGGCCATTAACATTAAACGCCTATAATAAGCTCATTTTTCATATAATTGCTCGGTCATATAGGGACAAGTAAAGGAACACTAGAACGGTTTTGACGGGGACGGGGAGGGACCTTGAAATTCAGTAATGATAATAAATCAGATGAATCAACTTGACTAGACAACAGTCCCTTTAGAAACTTTACGCAAAGCATTATGGAGTAGATAGTTAATAGCCACTGTTAATAATACTAAATACATTAATAGTACTTATTAATTAATTAGGTATTATAAAAATGTTGTATTCTGTAGATTACAAATTACCTGTACATCATTTGCATGATCAACAATTATGATAAGAAACACAAAAGTCATTGAAATTAAAAATAATAGCTTACCAAAAATTAAATTAAAATTTAGAATAACCATGCTTAAAAAGAAAAATCTAAATGTTTTTTTTAAAAAAAAGAGCAGCTTTTCCAAAATACCATAAAGAATAATTTTATTTTACAAACACAACCAGGGCTTAGTCAAGTGAAAAAGAGAGGTTTAAGGTATTAGGAAAATGAAAAATTATTTACCATTAGTTTATGTTATAATTCACCAAAATCATATAAATTCACGGAGAAATGATTATGTCTGCCAACCGTAAGATCATTAAGGATTTGGCTTCAATTATTAGATGTTTTGTGCAGATTAAACTCGAATATTCTTGAAATACTTAAAACTAAATTTATGTCTGTTAAAGCTAAGGAAAAACTACTGTCAATAATCATTGATGAATAATGTCAATCAAAATATAAGTTTCATACAACTCAAAAAATGATTTATTTAGTGGCTTTGAAGATTTTGAAGTTAATTAAATTATTAATTTAAAAAGAGTACTAAGCACTGTGACCAATCCTTAGTCGTAATGATAAAAGGTCTCATTACTCCTTGGAAACAAGTTATTGGATATTTTTTTTCAAGTGGACCAGTCAAAGCATAATATAGACTTAAACAAATTGTTGGACATACAATAACAAAATTAAAAGAAATAGGACTCATATCAAAAGTGGTAATTTGTGACCAAGGAATGAAAATATGAATGCATGAAATTTTTATGGAGATTTTTTTTATTAAAATAGAATATTTACAATCTGTAAAATAAGTACAATAAGCAAATGGGATTTTTTTTTTTTTTAACATAATATTTACATGATGATTAAATATGAGGAGGGAGGCTGTCTAGCAACAGAGAATATTATTATTTAAGCACAGTATATTTATTATATATATATATATATATATTCTATAGAATTTTTACTAACCAGAAGGTTAACTCAAGATTGCATTGAAAATGTATCTTCAATAATTAGATTAAAAGGTGGTAATAATACTACTCCAGATGCTACTAAATTTCAGTCTACAATAAGAATGTTGATGTGTAATAATTTGCTTACATCATCATCAGAAGAAGGGAATTGTGAAATGGATGACTACCAATTTTTAACCAAGCTCAATTAATTAAAAACAATTAGACTAAAAGTAAATTCATTTAACCATGGGATAATATAATTGAAAATGATATGAAGATATGTATAACAATATACTAGATGTTCATTTGTCATCTACAAATATCAACAGCATCTTCATGGATCGGCATAATACATCTGCAGTAGCTTATGCCATAGGATGGGTATGCAGTAAACTTGAACATCTTGAATGCATCAAACAATTGGTAGCAAAAAAACAAAAGTAACACTGCTGTTTTCAACCCATGTACTATTTTCATTGAAATGAAACAATATGAAAATAGTGATTTGCTGTATCCATTTGATTCAATAGGTAATTGATTTTTGTAAAAAAATGACTTGTTTATTTAAAGAAAATATTCAAAAAATGCTTTTGGAATCAAAAACGAATGTAAGAAGTAAAATGATTAATTTGATTCAAACCGTATGTATCAGGACAATAAATATAATATGTAGTATATTATGTAAACTTAAAATCATCAAAAAATGTTTTAATTAATAGTTATATAAAGAACTGTAATAATAATATGGCCCACTATAAAATTAAAACAGAAATAAAAGGATAAAAAAATTACACATTCATAAGAATAAATATTGATTTTATATTATTAGTATAATATTTATTCGCTATTATGTATTTATATATTTTATTTAAAAGTACCTAATTTATTGTTACATATGTAAATTGTAAATATATAATAAAGTTTGAAACTGCATTAAATTATTGTCATATATTATAGTATTATTTTACTATTATTAACAAGGTTGGTGAAAGTTTTAAACATTATTAAATCCTATAAATCATTTATAGTATTTGATATTATGTTATTATTATTAAAAGTAAGTTATGTTAAAATAATTTTACAATAGATATTTTTAGGACTGTTTAAAAATGATATTATAATTTATAATATATAATTTATACTTTATAGTACCTATCTATCAAAGAACAAAAATAATAATAATAATAATAATAAGGGGCAAAGGTAGGCCACCAATAGTGAAACTGAGGCAGTGAGGACTGAGGGCATATTTAGTTTTCGCCACATTATCATTGAGAATTGACTTTCTCGTATTATCATTTTTATTTTATAGTATTTGCCGCGGACGTCGGTCGGCGAATACCATAGATAAAAAAATTTTATTAATACAATTCTTTTATTATCTATGGCGAATATTCATGTACTATCCAAGGTGGATTGATATAATATAATATAATCAATCCACCTTGGTACTATCTCAGAATAAGAGTTATTGTGTGGCAAGATCTATAATGAAAAAATATAAAAATCTCAGATCTTTATAGATCTTGATTCTGTGGTACTATCGAAACATTATCACTATTTGATGACTGTTATCGCACAATGTTAGAATTAAAATTGCGTTCCCTGTGGTTACCGAAGTTGTGATTAGAAGCGTTATCGTAGATTCGCATTCTCGTGATTGTGATAAGACATGATAACCCACTTCGTATATGTACCGAGTGTGAGTAGGAGCCGCATACAGCTTCGGCGCAACGGCACACTGCAATCGGTAGTCGGATCACAGACGCCGCAAGATCTTCCAGTCGTCCGAATATTATTTATAATTTTGTATCGAGTTTTGATATACACAACAGTCGATATCGAATATTTTATTAAAATGTTTCGCGTTCCCATAAATTCTGTGCAAAACGTCGTCGTGCGCCTGTCGTAATCCATCGGTCTCCTAACTATGGGCAAAAAATCTGCTCTGGTTCTGTATCCACTGACTAAACTCACGGTTATCTTGCGAAAGCACATCTCGCAACATGTAAGTCAGTCTTGTCTTGAACTTTATATACATAGGTACATTATTTACGTATTTTTTTCATTTTCGTAACAGTAGTTTTCTAGCGACACTTGACCGTAATAATTAAACATTAATTATTACGTTAGGCGCTATGAAACAATATTAATTATTTTATTCTTTTGACTAAAACAAATTCAGAAATGTTTAATTAAAGTATTCATAGGTATCTTATGTTTTTGGGGACAAAATAAAATAGGTACCTCCAGGGGCGGATTGGCAAATTTTTTCGGCCCGGGAAATAAGAATCAAACCGGCCCATTCATCGAAAATGTAACTCTCCCCCTCACTCTTTCCCTAACCAAAAAAACACATGGTTTTACTTAAATTTCAAAATGAATTTAGTTTCACCCTTAAATCAATAAAATATATAATACTTATATTTAAGCTACCTATACCAGTAGTGCGTTAGTCAGATAAGTTTAACCTGTTCTAACTTGATCTTAAAGTTTGATCTTACTACACTTTTAAATATTTATTTATTTATTTTTTATTTATTTAAAATTACAATGTTTCAACATATTACAGGTTATTACAAGGTATTATTTTTAAATATTTATAGAAAATATCCTATTTTGTAACAATAGACGTTCAATTTAAACTTTCATTTAATGTTCTATCTTTTTATATAAATATTAAATACATTTTATTATTTTTCCAACTGTCCATAACATATTGCCTTGTCTTTACTTAATAATAACAATTGACAGTTTTCTCCACAATCATTCTTTTTCATTTTTTTTATTAGATAATTTAATTAATAATAATTACATTTTTAATACATAAATATAATATTATGAATGCAATTTTATAGTTAAGTACATGTACCTAAATGGCTTAATTTAATAACTGAGTTCTCTAAGAAGCAAATTTGAATTTCAAATTGAATTTTTTCACTAAATAGTAAATGTACAAATGTAATTACTATTACTACGGTCTACGGTAACTCATTAGCGCGTTCACTGCCGACCATATTATGCAATAGCGCGCGCGTGCCGCGTAGCCATTTCCTAAAACCAGTCTTGAAAACATAGATAAAAACTGAGAAAAATATTCTATAAATAAGAAATTTGTTGTTTATCGTACACTTTTTCGGCCACTAATAGTACGAATGTACTAATAAAGTAATAAGTACCAAAATAAAATAATACTTTCATATTTAATTTTTCTTATTATACAAAAATATAATTTATTTTTGTAATTATATAGTAAATAAAGTGGCCCTTATAAGAACCGGCCCATCGGGAAGATTCCCAATTTCCCGATGGGCCCATCTGCCCCTGGGTACCTCACATTTTCTGTTTGTGTATATCTACAATATTTGTCTACAATTTTGGTATCGTAATTTTGATTGTGTACCTACCTAAATTAGTTTAGTATGTATTGTTGATTTTTTATTTACTTGCAATATTTTTATTTCATATAAATTCTTTTCACTATTAGGTTCTGCATTTTAAATATTTATTACTTAAGTGTATTGTAATTGATTAATCTAGGCACCTCACGCATGAATAAAAATATATAATACCTCATATACTTATCAGCCAGTATTTTTCTAGTGTTATTTATTAATGTTTGTATTTTAGAAAAAGCTATATCAAATACCTATATACAGTGCTGTAAAAAATACTTTTAAAAAGTATTTAAGTAATTACTCAAATACTTATAAAATAAAGTATTTAAAATACCACCCAAATACTATCTATAGTAAAGTATTTGACATAATTTTCAAATACAAAACAAAAAAATAAATTTAATTCTGAATCATTCATAATATATTAATATATAATATTAATCGAACATTTGTGTGTTGCATTTTAAGAACATAATTTGTTTGAAATGCTTATCAGTCATATTAGTTCTTTTTTTGGTGATTGTTGCACCACCAACACTAAACACTCTCTCTACTGACGCACTGCTAGGTAGTAGGTACCGATAATGTACCGTTGCGAATTACGATCGTTGTCGATGATAAACAGACGGTTTCTCGGTGTAAAACATATTTCTAAAACTAAAACCGATATCGAATTGTTCATAAATGATAAAATAATATTATATTTATAATATTATGAGTTATGACGTTATTATTATTTGACAATGAATAAAGAATTAAAGGAATAAAAAAAGTATTCAATAAAATAGTATTCAATACTAAAAAAATGTATTTAAAATACCGTTCAAACACTTCAAAAATAAAAGTATTTTAAAAAGTATTCAATACCTAAAAAAGTATTTGAATACTTTTATTCAAATACTTTACAACACTGCCTATATGTGCAATTTTTAAACAACACTTGTGATACCTACCTAACATCAACTATTGATTATATATTATTTTGATACTAACAATAATTTTATTATTACTCACTTAGTTACCTATCCATTATTTTTTTTTTCTACAACTATCTATGGATCTTTTTATATTCCTACTAAACTAAAGTAGCTTTACCTTTGTACCTATGTAGGTATACTACCTACCTATAGAAACTATAGGTTTTGGATTTTTGTTATTTGTTTGGTATTTTAAATTGTGTTTATACCTATTATATTTTGTTATGACATCTTACATTTAATTACCTAAGAGGTACCTAGTACCTATAAACCTAATTAAATAGGCACTTAAATTAATTAAATGATTATATTATGTAACACAACTATTTTAATTGATCCATAAATAATGAAATTATATGAAATAATTGCTGTAAATGGCACTAAAAAATTTTATTTTGCATATTCATACCTATTCTTATATCAAAATGATTTGATTTATAAATTGCTAGTTATGTTTTTTATTTATTTTTATTTATAGTTTGATATGTTTGTATATTTTGTTTAATAATCGGTATCAACTATCAATATTAATTGAACACAAATTAAATGGAACTGATATGTGTATATACAAATATTTGTTAAGTAGCCAATAAAATAATTGATCTGCCAAATTAGATTTCTAATCCCTTATGGCTCACATTATATTTCGATAATTATTTTAAACTTATAAGTTCGATAAATATAAATAAGTTGGTAAGAATTATAAATTATTTTGTGTAGAGTTATAAATGTTTTAGATCCTGAGCAGAGTTATAAATGTACCTACCTGTTGATTTTGAATGATGTATGTTTTTTTAAATTTTATTTATTTGTTGTATCTGTATATTTGATATGTACCTAATTGAATCTTTTGATTTTATACTTCAGTATCTTTTCCAATGGGAAAGCGAATTTAATTGGTACCAACATGCATGATTTCATAATTTAAATTTCCTTGCAATATTAAAGTGTCAAAAAAAATGAAAGAAAGGCTGGAATTTTTACTCAAAATTTTTCTCTATTATAAATTACCATAGATACATTAAATTTTCTCTGAATGTTTATATTAACCTTTTTTTTACACCGAAAAAATTTCAAAATATTTTGGCTTATGTTGAGCTAATTATGGGCATATGAAATTTTCAATTATTGTTAGTTTTTTCTATAGTTAATATGTATAAAGTTTTGCTCATTCAAAAACTTTAAAATATAATACAAGGTTCCTCGCTAGTTTTTCAAAATTTCAAAATATTTTGACTTATTTGTTTTTAAAGATTTTTTGTATTTTTTTTTTTATGTTAATTAAATTTTATTCCTCAGGTTAAAGTGTGGACATTTAGTACAAGGTTTCTGATTTATTATTAAAATTGTGATTGGAAAAATATTTATCAAATTAAAAATTTACTAATTTTTTGTAGTTAATAATTTATAAAATGTTCATTTTTATAGCTACCTAAGTGTTTATTAAAAATTTTATTAATACAGTTTTATTGTTTTTTAAGTTCAAATTTGGACGAAATTATACATGTTAAAACCTAGAATAACGGTTTTAATTATTTTGTTGTAATTTAAAAATGTTATTTGTGGATACTAGAAACTTTAAGATATTATTATATTTTATACACATATCAACAAATTGCAAGCAATTTGACAAAAAATAATTTGACTTATCATAGTTCAAATGCATTATAGTGGAGTAACTTTAATCACAATATCATAAATAATACTTAGTAATATAATAGGCTGATAGAATGATTTAATATTATTGAATTCAAATTCAACAGATTAATTACTGACTATAGATGTGTAATGTACAGAAGAAGTTAACCATTTATCTTTTTTTTTTTATTCCTCTAATATTAAAATTCATGATGATTCTAGTACCTTGATAGGATGGTTTTTGTTTCATAGTGTTGTTATGAGGTTATTTGAGTTATATTATAATGTAGTTTTTAAATGATTAAGTATTTTTTTTATTGTAAAAAGAATTTAATATAGTTTTTTATTTAAATATTTTAAACAAATACTTTTGATTTAAGTTCATATTAATAAAGTAAAATAGTTTTGTTGTTTACATAAACTTATCAGGCTAACCTTTGATACATTCAATATTTAATTTTTCAATTTGTATAGTAATTATTTTTATGATTTAGAATATTCAACATTATAGTATTATACCCTCAATGACCAGTTAAAAATGTATGTGTTTATAAATTCTTCCAAGTATTAAACCTACCTATAAAATGTAGTAATGATGGAATTGGTGTATATTGTGAAAATTATTTACATTAAATTAGAAGATAAAAAGACATTGATAATTTCTGTTTAATGTTATTACTTGTTCAAGAAGAAACTACTTTAAACAAATCATTTACTTTCCTTTTTTGAGGTGTTTAAAAAATGATATGAAGTATTTAATTTGATGTTAGGTAATTAAATTAAAAATATAAAAGTTGTTATTGTTATTTTAGGGTTTCCGTGTATCTATATCCTTGGGATTAGTTATAAGTACTACATTAATAGTAGTATTAGGAAACTATTGGAAAAGAAGAAAGTATTCTCGAGAATCTGCTCCAGTTATCAAACATTATTCCTACGATAAAAGAAAAGCTAATGTTGATGTACCTTCAGGTAAGTTAAAATGTTTATTCAAACAATTAATCACATATTTATTTTATTTCTATATTTTATGTTTCAGTTTCTAGTTTTCGAATTTTTAGAACTAGTCATAGATCATTAAGTCCAAGCATCAAATCCACCAATAGGCAAACATCTGTGATATCTTCAACTCAAGATTCTCCAAGCCATTGTAAATCTTCGGAAGTTAAGTATACTGCACCTCAACAACTAGGTGTAATGGGTAAGTAATGGTTTAAAAGTTTAGTTGATAATGTTTAATTATTTGTACTCAAATTATGTTAATGGTTGTTTTTAAGGAATGGAATCATTAGCTTGTAGTATATCGTTTTGGGAAGACGCATTGATAGCTTTTTCCGGCAATAATTCAACAATGGTATCCAATAAACTTATGTCTACTGAAGATTCTCAATTTTGTAAGGAACTTCAGCTATTAGTGGATTCTGCTTATTCATTGCAAGATCAATGTCAATTACTTTTCTTAGATCAAGTAAGGATTTTATATTTTTATTTTATTTAAGTATTACAAAAGTTGTAGTTTATCATTATATCATTTTTTTTTCTTAATTTAGAGGTCAGTATTATTTCGTGTTCAACAAAATAGAAATGGAGACACATTGAAGTTTGATGATCGTCGTTCTTCAGTAGATAGTTTTGTATCAGCACGCACAGATGTAAGCTATGTATCTTGTATTAGGAGTCTTAATTGTAATATATATATATATATATATATATATATATATATATACACACGAGTATATATTAATACTTATGCTAAGATTAACACTGTTTTTTAATTTTTTATGTGGTACCATCATATGGATATGAACTGTTCACCAAAAGTTAATACTATTATCATTTTTTATTTTTAAACCATTTTTTTTTTTTGTAGTGGCATACTAGTTTATACTAAAATTGTTAAATGTGTATAATGAAAAATATGACAGGTGAAAATGTTTAAATCTCTCTTTTAAATTTTTTTTTTTACTAATTTATTATCCTTGGAGACTTGAATTTTGTGAGTTTGTTGCTATAAACATTTCCAAAAAGTATTGATAACTGGTTGACTAAGAAGTCTTTTATTAAGAACATTTACTAAACTTTATGACGTTCATGGTATACTTGTGTGTGTGTGTGGGGGGGGGGGGGAGAAGCAGCAAGTACGTTTCGTGCGCTGAATTCACCATTTACTTTAAATCAATATATACTTGCTGATTCTCCCCTCCCCCTAGCACAAGCTTACCTTAAATTCTAAGTGGTCCTGTGATTTGGTTTTTATTTCCTGTCCTTTCTATGTTATTATATCAAAGAGGTATATGTATACAAATAATAACATTATGTGCTATGCGGCATAATATCAGAATAATTCTACAGATATAGTCAACTGTGTTCTTATCAATGAAGATCAGTAGCCATACACAATTGGGGCTGTGTTACTTATCATTTGAATGTATTTTTATTTTCATAAATGTATGCCCTAGCAGGAATGTTATTGTCTTTATATCATATATGTTAAAAACCTTGACCTTGATTAATTCCTACCTATGCTACTGGGTTACTTGTATTAAACTCATTGGTCTATATTACAAAATTATATCCAATTATATAGATACTATTATGCCTCTTAAATCATGATCCATAGAGTTTTAAATAAGCAACTGATTGAACATTACTTATAAATAAAAATTAAACTGTTTATTGAATCATATTTTTATTTTATTTATTACATCAAAAATATATGTATAAAATAGTACGATTATTCTGAATCATCATATATGGATAGTTTGTAGTAAAATCTGATTTCTACTACTCTAATATATCTGATGATTCAGATTGTTATTGATTAAATTTTTGTTAAAATTGATAATTTCAAACAAACTTAAATTTGGTCTTAATGTTTTACTGTTATTTTAATTGTTTTTCTTTTTAAATATAACAGCATATATTTTGTATGTTTTAGGTAGCAAATTTAAGAGAATTTGAAGAATTAAATTTTGATAACTATTATTTATATCAAAATGCTTTAAGATATTTTGAAATTGAAGGGATAGTATGCAGGTACCTAATGTTTGTTAATTGTTGTTAAATTAATCATTAACCACTTGTCATTTAAATACGGTTATATAATATGATGATTTAACATTTAACACATGTTTAATTCATACTTAAATTACCTACTTTTTAACTTTTGTCTAGGACTTATCGAACAACATTAGTAAATTGTGCTTCAGATAGGGAATATGTATGTAAATTGCACTGTATTCGTCAAGCTTTTGAACATTTATTTAAGAATGAAAAAAACTCAATGTGGTTTGCTGATTGTGGGAGACGTATATTAACTGATATTTTTTTATTTGCTGAAAAAGTAATATTTTTTGTCACATTACATTTGACTTTTAATTTATGAGCTGATATAATTGGTATTTTATTTTAGGACCCCAAGGATTTTCTTTTGGCTTATGAAGAGATGTTGAGTTGGGCAAAAACTGATGCGCACTGGACAGAAGCAGAAAATGAACTGTCAACTAGGGGTGTTAAAAAAATGACATTTTATGACATTGTTATGGACTACGTTTTAATGGATGCATTTGAAGATCTCGAAGCACCTCCAACATCGGTGATTGCAGTTATACAAAATCGTTGGCTATCTAAAGGATTTAAGGAAACTGTAATATTTTAAGTTATACCTAAAGTTATTGGATTTATCCTTAGATTATATTATGTAATGGAAGTATTACTCGAACAATTTATGAAGCCAACAGAACTAAATTACCTATTAAGCATACCTGTGTTTGTTTATCACATTTATTTGGAACCAATTAAAATTTGTAATATGAAAGTTAACTCTAACAGGTACATATATTTTAATATCTATTTTTTTTTAAATTAGGAAATTGGTTAAATATGAAAAATAAACTACGAGGTAAAAAAATAGTATGTTATTTATATAAACAATTATTACATATTTAATAGTAAATGTTGAAAAAAATACCTTATTTAATGTATTTTATGCAATATGGTGATAAAGTATTAAAATAAAATTTAAGCAGGATAATAAATAATCAAATAACTTCTATCTATCTATTTATATATAAAAAAAACATGTTTATAGTGGTGGTTTACACTTCAAAACTACTTCTGTAATTCAGCAATTGGTCTTAGTCATTGACCTAACCTAATCTTGATAATTTGAATGTTTAAAGAGTAGTTCACGTACAATAAGTGGTGTTAAACAAATTTTTATATTGTTGATTATAAAAATTATACTGTAATTTATTATAAACTATTATTATACATGAATTCTTTGTAACATATAATGTTACTGTTGTTATATATTTTTGTTAATGAATCAAAACTTTATATAAAACTCTCAGTCAACAATTTGGCAATTTAAAAATAAAGTCAAAGTCACATGTGCATCAGATTTTCTGTTAAAATTGTGAAAAATTTAAATTAGAAAAAGAATAATATGATTATTTTGTGTGTGCAAACAGATATATTGTTTTAATGGTATATATCAGATATCTATGTGTTTATTTTTGGACACTGAAACAGATTACAGGGTGTCTCAAAGAGATCTGACATTCTGACAAATGAATTAACTTTTGTTCTAATCAATATTTAAAAAAAATGTCTTTTAAATATAATTCTTAGACACTTGAGTTACATTTTTAGAATACATTTTTTATTTTTTTATTTTTAATACTGAAAATAAAAAACTTGAAAATTGATAAAAAATTTTTTCGAAATATTCAATTTAGCCAATTTGTAAATTTGATTTTTAGAAAAATTTATATGGTAAAAACACTTATTTAAGTAAAATGGCTGATTTTTTACAATTTTTTTAAATATCAATATTTTCGTTAAGTAAATTACGATCTAGTTTATGTTAGAAACATTTTAATTTCAAATAATATAAAGTTTTTTAAAAATATTTTATAAGAACATTTTTAAATAGGTGCATGCTAAAATATAATAAATTTTTTTATTGTATTTATTTTAATAATATGTGATGTATAAACTATAAATTACTATAATTAACTATAATTTACTTAACGAAAATATGGATATTTAAAAAAATTGTAAAAAATCAGCCATTTGACTTTAAATAAGTGTTTTTACCATATACATTTTTCTAAAAATCAGATTTACAAATTGGCTATATTGAATATTTCGAAAAAAAATTTTATCAATTTTAAAGTTTTTTATTTTCAGTATTAAAAAATAAAAAATGTATTCTAAAAATGTAGTGCAAGTGTCTATGAATTATATTTAAAAGAAATTTTTTAAAAATATTGATTAGAACAAAAGTTATTTCATTTGTCAGATCTCTGTGGGACAGAGTAAGTTTGGAAAACTGCACAGCTTTGAAACGGTTACATTGTTATGATTGTTGATTAGTGAATGAGACTGCACATGAATGCATTTGAATCATAATTTTCTCCTAATTTATTTTGAAACTTGTTTTGAATAGATTATAGTTCTTATAGGTATGTAAAGGTGGAATGAATTGGTAAACACATTTTATTTTATTACAATTATCTTAAAAATCAAAATTGTCTACTCTTTATTAATACAAAAACATAAAAACAGTTTATAGATGGTACTAATGTCATATAAAAGTATTGTGCATTTTATAAGTCAATATACGCAATAAATTTCTATTGCAAAATATAGAAAAATATTATGCTTTAGCCTTTAATACATATATATCATTCTCAACTACTTATACACATTGGAAAGAATTTGCTACACATTTTCATATGCTCTGATGTAATAAATATTAGTATTATGTTGGCTTCAATTGTTTATATAGAGTAAGAATGAGTGATTGCTCTATCCATTTTATATGATCTAAGAATTTTTTCGATGTAATATTAACTGTATTTGTCTGTCTTAGGCTTTATCAACTGCAGTATGGTCTGTTCTCCGTGCGAAACGTAGTAAATTGAAATATCCAAATGGTTTTATGCATCATTTTTATAACATATCTGAACAAATGTCACCTTTACTTGCGTGGGGCTTTCTAGGTCCTGATGAAGAACTGAGCAGAATATGTTTATTTTTTAAAGTACGTAAATATCAATGAATTAAATCACCTAGTGTAATTTACTACTAAAAATATTAACTTGATTAAACATAAATGTACATTGCAGATTCATTTATGTTCAATTAAGTTAATATTTTTATAAAGGTTGTATCAGATGTATTTTATTTTTAATGTTCTAGGATCAAGTCATTGAGCTAATGCGTGATATATTCAGCTTTGATAAATGTCGTTATACTACTAAAGAAGAACTATCATCAGATATGTTTGAGCAATTCAAAATACGAGCAGAGAACATCAATAAAATGATAGAAATGAAATGTAGTTTAGAAGTTAAGTCTTGAGCATCAATCTTTTGATTTTAATTGAGATACATTTGAAAAGTTACCAGCTTATGTATTTAGTGCATTTGTTGAGCATTGACACTCAAAGGTTTTTTTTAAATAGTTTTAAATTTAATTTTAATGTTATTATTTATTTTGTTGTAAAAATGTACAACTTTTTAGTTTTTATTACAAAAATAGTTAGCTTTTGGATTAGTTTATTTTATTTTATGTTATTATTAATTGTTATTTTATGAAATGGATTGGTGTTATGTTTCGGTGCACATGAATTGCGTATCAAGTCAGTTAAACAAACCTTTAGAAATGAATTGCGTTTGATGTGTCCTGGACGCAATTTGTGATACTTTTCATTCAACATTGTTTTTAGTGGTTCCCAGTGGTTTCCAAATTAAATTTAAATTTCGATAGTATTTATAAATTTTTTTAAAACTAACATTAATAACAAAAAAAAATTAAATATTCATCATGAACATAATATTATTACATGAAAAAGTTATTTAGTAGATACATGTATAAATGAAAATTCAATATTTTTACTGTAGTTTTGGGCAGAAAAAAGTTCAAGTTCACCATACCAACGCTTGCAAATTTTTTCATTCGAAATTTAACAAGTTTTTTGATTCTCCTCATCCAAACATAAATTTATTTTTAGAATTTTTAAAAATATGCAATCCGATGCTATAATATTGATAAAAACGACGGAAACCCAGAAAACCAATAAGACAATAAAAATACTATTTAAATAAAATAAATCTTTAAAATAATAAAATCACAATTAAAAATTATGTTAGCACATCAGCCAATAAATATAAACATAGAAAAAACTAAATTAATTTTGTGATTGATTTATGATTTATACTACTTATGATATAAATTTTTTACAATTTTTCTTTAAAAATATATAATAATGACGATTTTTATATTATGGTATTATATTTTACAGTTAAATTTTTTAAATTTAACCTTACATTTTTACCGTGGCATATAACTTTAGGAACCATTTTAAATAATTAACCGTGGATGAAAAGCTAACACTAATTGCGTCCACGACACAATTCGTTTAAAAAGGTTTGTTTACTTGATTTGATATGTATTTTGTGTGTGCCTTAAATTTTATAGTTGAAATATAAATGTTTAGAAAATAAATTTAATTTAACACTATTATTTATTATTTAATTGGAATATAATTTTTATATAAAACATTTGTGTTCAATATTGTACAAATAATTGATTGTTAAGTTATTAAAAGAATCATTGTCACTTTTAATTATCATTTATAATATTGTATTTACAAACCATATTTAATATTCTAATAGAGTAGAAATTATTTAAGAGGACGCTACACCCGTATATGTTGTCACTGTCTTACAAGTGCGTAATATACCAAATTTTATGCTAAGCAGATCACGTTTAGCTCCGTTAGTTTAAAATTTAGAGTAAATTGACCTCTTAGAAAAATTAAAGGTAACATTATTATCGAGGGCACCTCGTAGGCTTTTTATTATATTTCAATTTTAAAGTGAGTTATGAGTATTTTAAGGTACATAAACAATTTAGAATTTTAAAATACACATAACTCACTTTAAAATTGAAATACAATAAAAAGCCTACGAGATGCCCTCAATAATAATGTTACCATTAATTTTTATAAGAGGTCAATTTACTCTAAATTTTAAACTAACGGAGCTAAATGTGATCTGCTGAGGATAAAATTTGCCATGTTACACGTTTGTAAGACAGAGAACAACATATGCGGGTGTAGCATCCTCTTAACATTGCTTTGCTAAGACTTAACATAAGGGTTATAATAATTTTATTCAATTCATTCTTTAAGGGTATAATAATCCATAATGTATCTGTACAAGTTTAAAAAAAAACTTGGGGCTATGATGAATGATTTCTACATTAATTTATGTAAAATCTAATATGATATACTTATATTCTATACTGTTAAATGCATATGGCTTAAAACTTGAATGATCCCTCTTCCGCCTTTTTGAGACCACATATTGGCATCCACTGGACAAGTATGCGTTCTCGAATGAACAAACGATAAATTATACAAATTCAGTGTGAATTTAGTTATCAAAAGTTTTATACTTGTGATTTAGGTAATAAGTGTTTATTTTACTCTATTTAAAAACTATACATTTATCTTTAGACATTGTTATATAGTAGGGGTCACCAATTGTCTGTATGTGTACACACAAATGTTATTAGGTGAATTAAATTATGTTTTTATAAATTTTTTGATTTTGCACATTATGTTCTCTGTTTTATTTATTTATTTTTTTTTTTTTGGTATATTAATTTTGGTGGCCCCTGAAAATATCCTAAATTCCTATAGTGGTCCTCCAAAAATAAACATTAATTGGTGATTATTGTTATATAGTATACTATTGGTGTTTTGAATTTGTTTTTATATTTTTATTCTATGTCATTAATTATTAGTTCATAATATATAATTATTATCTCAGACATTTTTTTTAAAACTAAATACAATGTATACCTGTATCATATAGGTATTATCATTGTTAGCTGATAAAATTGTTTCAAGTAAATAATTTAAAACACATTAATTAAGTCTTTAGATGTATAATTCATGATTTGAGTATTTTTGATTGTTTCTAATGTTTAAAAATATTAAGTGTATTTTAATAAATTATATGATAAATGTCCTGTTTTTTTTTAATTCTACAATTATTGTAATAAATTATCACTTATAAACAATTTATTTGATACTATTGAAAATATAATTTTTTTCAATGTCATCAATTAGTATTATTTATATTCCTATTTATTCATACATTGGTGTTAGTAAGATTTATAGTTTAGATTTTTAAGATTTCATTACTATTATTATTAGATAATACATTATGTAAATCAGTATAATTTTATGTAATTAATATATATATATATATAATATAAATATAACAATTATAATTAAAATCATAATGTTTATTCAAATTTCAAACTTACAATTTATATTTTAAGAAATATGGATGCGAGTTTTTTCATATTAGGTACTTTTCAATAATATTGTTATTTTATGAATTTAAACTATTTATAATATTTTTACCACACTTTGGACATTAATTATAATTTTAATCCTTAATTCCTTTATGGTATTATTTTGTTAAATATAGCAAGGTAAAGTTATTGTAAATTATAATAACATTATAATCAACTGTTAATAGTGATAGGATAAAGGTGATCTGACCACTGCCGTGAAGTGAATTCCACTGTTAGTCTTCAAAATGACTAAGGAAAAACACAAGTTTAAACAAAAATTTTATAATAATATAAAATTATTAATCAATAAAATAAATATTTTATTCTATTTTTATTTACATTAACATTTACTATTTCACACCAAATTCGTCAATTTTAATTGTTTATTATTTTATGGGACATTTTGAATCTGTAAAAATGTGTTGTATGTGAAATTATGATTATGTATATTATACGTATTTGATTATATTGTAATATTGTAATAATGTTAATAATATATGCTGTAATTTTTAGTTCGATTACAATTTTGTACTTGACTCAATATTAACATATTAATATGATTTCCATTTTCCTCCAAGAAAATTTAACTTTTATTAAATCTTAAAAAAAAGTTAAACTTTGTTATGAACATGTGCATAGGAAATTAAATCTTTTACAGTTTTTCCGTTTGTGAAATTTTTTAAATATGAACTATGAATCTGTAATATACATTTTATTTTATTGTGACTATTGAAAAATATTGTTATGTAAAAATAAAATTTATCATTATAGCCAATATTGAAATATATTTAAAAATAATAATAATTTTATTACAAAATAAATTCTGTGATAAATTAATAATATAAATTGGAATTGGAGAATACCTACTGTTTGTAAAAGACTCAATGAATTTTATAGTTTTAATGGTTACACTTAAACCTTGCATTCAACTATTTCTCCAAGTGATCAATTTTTTTTAAACATTGTCAATATATTTTATTTATTTTTCTGAACAAGGGTATTCTTTGACTTAATTTGTGGCATAGGAAAAAATTAAAGGAATATTGTTGATTTAAATTTCATATTTAAAATATTTTTTATTTTTTAAAATTGTATAAAGTAGGTACTGTGTTGATATTCTCGTACTAACACATAACATGGCAAATATTTTCTTCAAAATAATCCATTTTAATTGTTATTTTTATCCTTGTTAAATTTATCTATATTATTTAATTTTAAGGTAAGATTATTATTTAGGGTCCTTAGTAAGATTTTTTTGATGGTTTAATTTTAGAAAGAGTATGGTTTATGAGTGTTTATTTAATAATTGTCGAGTGCTTATAATTTGTTTTAAAACAATGTATCAAAAAAAGAAAGATTTTTATAGGGCGTTAAAAAATATTCATCCATTATATTTGTGAGAAGGGGTAATATACTCTAATATTAAAAATACTAGCACGGAGGGCTAGTATTAAAAATAAAAAATAAATTTTAAACTGGCTTAAAATTCTAACTGTAAAAGCTTTTAAAAATATTGTGTCTATATAATAGTTTTTTTTTAAAATTAGGTAGCATAAGTATCAACCTAGGAAGAAGCTGTTTTACTTAATTTTCTTATAAATCAATTTTGTCACAAACCGATTCAAAAAATTTCCAGTTTTTCTTTAAATACATATCTATTTAAATTTTTTTTCCAATTATTTTAAAAAGCACTAAGCATTTTTCATTTTAACCTACCTAATGTATCAAAAAGATACAATTTTCTATCAGAAACCACCTTCCAAATTGAATACTGAAACATTTTTTCTAGTATAAAATCATGTAGGTAGGTATCTAAACAATAAATATACACAAAAACTAAAAACAACACATTATCATTGAAAGTTTAAGTTAAATAGTAAGTTGGTACACATAGAATAATGTACCCACTAAGATATAGGTACAGACCTATTTTTTTTATGTTTGTTTTTGTGTCTGTGACCTGTGTACAGCATAACTAGTCGAAATAATGCTTCAATTTCAAACTTTGAGGGTGGTTTCCGATGTAAAAGTGAATATCCTTGGTGCATTAGCAGTGGCGTATTTACGGGGGGTCCAGGGGTATTGAACCCCCCCCCCCAGAACCTCTCCAAAAAAAAAAAAAAACTAAAACTCTTACATATTCGCAGAACCCGATTTACGTAGGCGCGCGCAGTCACGCGGACATAGTATTTTCCCGTGAACAAAATATTATATAAATATACATGTATACATTTATAGTAATGTTATTCTGACGACAGTTTCCAAGTTACGGCTTAATACAAAGTACGATAATATAGTGCGAAGTAATAGATATTAAGTAGGTACCCATATCTTTGAAATATAAACTTTATCGCACAGAAAAACTGATTATTGATGGATTTATGTGTATAGCGATTAGTAATAGTTGTGTAGCAAATAGCCATATACGATATACGGATATAGATATAATAAAATATAAATTAGTGGCTTTTTATCTTTTATAAGATATTACACATTTTCAATTAGTCTCATTTTGCCTTCAACAGCTACACGAATACGAGTAACGAATGAACCAGTGAACAAGTTTATTGTATTTTTTTATTGTATTAACAATATATTTCTTTTATTATGTCTCAGCAAACTTCGTTAAGCCATTTTTTTAAAAAATCCAACAATACAAATGTTCTGCAATTTGACCATCACAAATCTTTAGTTTCCGTAACTTCTCCAAATAAACGGCCAATTTCACCAAATATAGATAATAATGTCAAACGTACCAAACTGTCAAAACAATCTGACAATACTGAAACAGAAAATGAACATAATTTTGACAATTTTGATATTGGATTTTATTTTAACCACTCGTTAACAGATGTAGAGAAAGAAGAAGTTCTTAAAAAAATTTGGAAGCCCGAACCTACTTTTGAATTTCCTAATACTGTGATATTCAGTGGCAAAGACTGTACGATTATATATTTTGTTCAACTTCCTACAAAAACTGCATAAGGACGTAACTATTACATGATATCATAGTTAATATTAATTATGTATAAACTAAGGACCCCCCCAGAAAAATTTGAAAATACGCCACTGTGCATTAGTAAACAAATCAAAAGTAAACATTTTCCAACGGTTTTCAAAAAATCGAGAAAAACAAAAAAAAATGACAGAAAAACGGGAATTTTTATGCAAACCCAGCTTTCGACCAAATCGATTTTTTTATATGGCTGTAATTCAAAAACTAATCACTGTAAATACTTGAAATTTTCACCAAATGTTTATGTTAGTGTTATCTATAATATATACTGTTTAATTTTCAAAAATGTTTGAGTTATTTATAGACCACTGAAATTTTCGATTTTTATGAAAAATTTTTTTTGAAGTGTCGGTTGAAAATTTAATACAAGGTTCTTTATGAGTTGTTCTTATTGTAGCTAAAAAATATTAAAAATCGTTAGTCACAATTTTTTTTATAAGCGTTTATAGTTTTTTTATTTTTACGAAATAGCGTAACAATAACGATTTATCGTCGAACGATTTTAAATATTTGTTATTATTCAAAAAGTATAAGTCATAGATACTTGAAAATGTTACCAGTTATTTAGATTGGCATTTTCTTTATATGATTTAATTCAAAATATTCTGACTTTTTTTGAGGTATTTATAGACAACTGAAATTATCAATTTTTCTGAAAATTTTTTTTTGAAGTTTTTTTGGCCCTTTCAAAATACTTGAAAATTTAATACATAGTTTCTCATAAGTTATTCTTATAGTGATTAAAAAATTATAAGAATACATATGCACAATTTTTTTTTTTAGCATTTGAAGTTCAAATATTGACAAAAATTTGTCAAAACCATAAATATTTGCAAATTATTTTGTAGTTCAAAATTCATAAAATTGTTTGTATTTATATCTAAGGTTAAAAAATTCAACACTAAGTTTTACATAAGTTTTGATTCAAATAGCTATTGAGAAAATTTGAAGCGTCATTATAGGAATAATGTTTTGAGCGTTTGAGTTTTAAATTTTTATGAAATCAGGTATAATTATCTATGATAATATAAGCCATACCTAAGGTATTATGAATTATGATAACTAAATGCAATGTTTTTGGAAAAATTGATTAACCATGTCTTATTCAAAATGCGTCTTAATTGAAAAATAATATATTTGTTTCAAAATAGAATATATGACAATATTTAAATACAATATTATATCCTAGACTGACAAAATCATCTCCGTTCAGTATCGTTTTTCGTATACAATGATACCTATCATTGCATTCAAATCTAACCTACCCTAGTCAGAGGTTCACCCCACCACCTATGTAATGTACAGCAGAGCAACATCTACCCACTTTTTTTAAGATTAATTTACTCCGTTATAAATTCTAACTAGGTACCTACCTAATAAGTTAATTAAATAAAAAATACACACATTTGACAAGAGATACTCGTATAATTCTAATTTATTTATTACTAAATGAAATATGGAGATTCTGAGTATAACTTATAAATGCTCTGAATTATTAGATTTTCTGTATAGAGGTTCTGACCAGTAAAACACTTATTTTGCACTTAATCGACTGTATACGACTGACTAATCACCGACGGGGCTCAAAGGAACTGTCCGTCTGAGGCCCTATATCAGGGGCGTATTTATGGGGGTGGCTGAGGGGGCTTCAGCCCCCCTCGAAATCCAGGAATTGTTTATGAAGTCTGCTTATTATGTCCTATCAGATGTAAATTTTCCAACTCATATAGGCTGAATTGGGAATTTCAGTTGGAGAAAATACCACAGCCCCCCCCCACCCAAAAAAAAAAATATATATATATATCTAAATACGCCCCTGCCCTATATGAATGTTCTGACCAAGCCATCTTGGTCACGGAAAGTCTATGGCGGTAAACTTTACTATCGTGAGAACTGACGTCACGATCACATAGTTTATTTTTTAGAATTTTTTTGGTTAAATTAATTTGCAACGTAATAAAATTTTTAAAAATATGATTTTTGAGAATTCGCTGACATGAGTATAATATTAATTCTTATATTACCTATTTACTTTTCATATAATATTAACAATTTTTGTAATACGTTTAATTAGGATTATTTTTTTTTTTTTGATATTTCTGTTACACCCTGTATATACATACACATACACATACGCATACATATATTTTATACACCCATCACACACAGTCATTACATATAACGATGGTTTATATGTATTAACATATATGTTCAAAACTATTGTTTTTGGAATATTTAATTAAAATTTTACATATTCTAAATGTTTTAATGTTTATTAGTATTAGGTACTATTGTGCATAAATAATATAAAGTCAAATATTGTTGGTATAAATACCTACCTATGTTTTTAAATTAAAAGTATGTAGTTTTTCAACAGAAGATCATGAAAATATGAAATGCTAGGCGCTAATTGACAAAATATCAATATTTCATAAAGACTGCAATTACGATTGAAAACATATAGGTACTTACATACAAATAATAAACCTTTTACTTACACGTATTGTATTACATTATGTCTTATTGTTGTCGCGTCCATGCAAGCTATGATCCATCACGAAGAAAGCCGAAAATAATTTTATATTCGAATTAGATACGTACCTACATATTAATATAGAAATATAAATGTTATTCTACAAATGCATAATTATATATTTATGAATACTTAATACAGATTGATGAAGTTTATATTTTTAATTTTGCGAAATTTATTTTGGTAAATGAATTTTTTTAATTGGATTTTTACATGTTTTAAACGGGTATAGTCAAATTGCACTTATTTTAGTCTAATTGCACTTGGATTTAAAAAAGGAAATAGTCGAACTGCACTCGAGTAAAATAAAGGAAATGGTCGAACTGCACTCGGGTAAAAAACAGGTAGTGGTCGAACTGCACTTGGCTAAAAAGTATTTCAATAAAATTATGATAAATTTGAAGGGGTTCAACATTTAGTTAACACTCATTTTCCTATAATTATTATATTATACTTTATATTATATTTTAAGCTCAAATATGAGTCTTCCCACGCGAAGTTCAATAAATCATTTTCATCACCACATCCAAATATATTTGTTTTCATTGATGTTTTAACACGATTACAAATCGTCATCTACATTTTAATGCAGAGTACTGACACAAGACCATCAACAACACGGTACCAGATAAAAATAAATTGACTTATATACACAAAAGGCTAGGTATTACTAGGCTAGAATTTTTGAATACAGTTAGTCATTACTACAAAAATGATCGAAATGACAAATAAAAATATATAACAATGACAATAATTAAATTTGACGATTAAAAAAAAAAATGGTTGATAATAATATGTAGTATAATATAATGTAATAATTAAAATGTAAATATATATTATATAATATTAACATAGGTAATGTGATGTTTAAAACAATCATTTTTAACCACGCCAATGATTAAATTCATTGTCAGTCCTAAGTCTGTATAAGTGGGAAGGATAATGAGTGTTAGCCCCAACCGCTTAAAATACTTTTTGAGCCCAAGTGCAGTTTGACCACTACCTGGTTTTTACCAGAGTGCAGTTCTACCATTACCTTTTTTTTTTACCTTTGTGCAGTTCGACCATTACCATTTTTAAACCCAAGTGCAATTCGACTATTTGTTTGTAGGTAATAAGTGCAATTTGACTATCCCGTTTTAAACGACGTAAAAAACTATTAATATTTTTAAAATATAAATATAAATTTTTATTTCACATATACACAAAGGGTATTACAAACTTAAATATTAGATAAATGTATGATTTAGCTTTTATAAACCTACATAGGTATATATATGTATATCATATGCATGAAATTTATATTTATATTGTTTTGTGTTTATTTTGTGTAGATCATTACAAATAACTTGGTAGGTAACCCTCACCATTAATCTGTACGTCACACTCTTCATCGTAAGAATGTCAGGATACCTACCTCGTATTGTAATTAAGATAGAATTCTTTTGTATAAATTGTTGGATAGGTATGAGAGTTATTGGTCTGCTAAACAAAACACAAAACGATCTCGGGAGGCTGCAATGATGATGGGTGTACAACAATAACAATCAGAATGAGAGATGTCAGAAACACAAAAAGATTTGCGGTTGATAAATAGAAGAAAGAAAAATTGTATAATCATCGTGAATCAGTGTGTTATATATCAATCACAAGTATCATCGTTATAGACTAGAGATTGGAATATTATTATTGTTATAATTTCAGAAGCAACTTATTAAGCAACTGTCAATCGCGACGGAACTCACGAATATTAAGAACGACTTAAACAAAATTTATAATACCCACCTATGTATTATGTTTCGCGTTTGATATCCATTTAGTAACTATATTTTTTCCGAACAAATTATTATTTATACAATTAATAATAGGAATATTAACTAATATTATCGTGATAATTAATAACGGGAAATACGAAATTGATTCTTGGATCAAAGATAATGTGTCAGGCATTGGTTGTGTTCACCAACCTAACCTAACCTAATCTAAGGAATTATATAAATATCTGCATTATCACGGGCGTAAGTAATCTTCAACTTAAGACTTAAACACCCCCTAATAATTTATACACAAAATAAAGTATTTATTTTATTAGCGAAGAATTACATATCATTTTGAATTTTCTGATAAAGAAATAGAAGGACATTATTATAAAATGTATTATTCTGCTATGTGCAATAGTATAAAAAATATATTACAATACATATACCTTAACAAATAGTAGTTATATACTTGGTGTTTTTAATTTTAAATACACCTCACTTGTTGGAAAAGGTTGACGGTCCCTGGTGTAGGGGAATTATATGGGTATAAAGTGACCACTTTAATGTTAGATGGTTTATGTGCACTTTTTTAATCAAAAAAATTAAGACTGAATATTGTATCAATATCAACAATAACCACTATGAAAGGATGTCAGCGCTCTATTTGTTTTATCTCTATAATCCACGTGCAACATTTTATAAAGTTTACGTTCAGCAATATGTATTTCATGTTGTTGTGAGATGTGATGCAAAGTAATTTGCAAATTTTCGTAATTTTAATGAATTTTTCAAATGATTATGTATCATATCCTTTGTGAGAATGTGGGGTTTTTTACACCCCACAAACCACCCACGGTTCCAAGGGGCATTGGAACCATGACCTGCCAGCCATACCGCGTGGTAAGTCGTGAGACTTACGTCGGTAGAACTGATAGGTTTTGATACACGCATCGACAAATGAATGTCGAAGATTTATAATATAATGACATAGGTTACCCTGAATAAATAATTTAAAATATGGCTTGGATTACGGTAACAAAGAATAATATATATTTTAACATAACACATTTAAATAATAAAGATTTCATTTTAAAGAATATTAATTAGCATTTTGGCAATAAGATACAAAATAATACTTTTAGGCAAATAATAATAATTGCAACATAATACTACAAGTTGATTTAAATAATATTTAATAGTTTTACAGTAATGGTTTTGGCAATAATATAATATAATATGGGGCACAATGCACATGGCAGGTAGACAAATAATAAGAATAATATTTGGAAAATAATAAAAGAATAACATTCGCAGTGATGCTAAGCAATAATACGTCAGGATGTGTCTTTCGATCACATCCGACTAATAATATAATAATAAAAATTACGCAGCTCCTGCCAGGTTTGCGTCAGAGCAAGACGCTCTAAGCATGTGAATATTATAAAATATGGAGCGCGAATATTAATAATAATATTAAGCTTTTTTCAATATTAATAATACTTTTAAATAATAGACGTTTGCGAATATTGCAATTGAGGGAAATGAGAGGGAAAAAGGGAATTAAATAATAAATACAATACGTGGTCACATGGTTGTCGTATACAGTACGCAAGCCGGCGTCTTCGGCCACTAGGCCCCTGGCGGTGTCTTAGCCCATCATGGCAGTTGAAGTACTAGGTTGAATAATCATAATATAAGTGATATCGGTCGACGGTGCCAAGTGGCTGGATCACGGAAATTCGGTGCTTCGGAGCGGAGAAAAAAACGGCGACTCCGGTCTTTTGGCTCGGCTTATTGCTCTGTGTGCGGGAAGGGGGACTTTTTTATACAATATAATATAATTATTGGGTCACAGGTTGCACTGTCTTTGCCGCTGGCGGCACAGCCGTCTCGACCGACAGTGCAAGTCCGGGCACAGCTATTGTTGCGGGGACTGAACCTTGCGGAGGGGAAGAGGTGGGGTGTACAGGTGACATAACCTGTGTAGTCCAGCAGTGAACCCTTTCAACTGAACAGATACAACATTTCATCACAAACAAAATCTAGCGAAAACCGAAGTAAAGTATTCTTCACACCAAATCGCTATGCTTCACTCTCCGAGGACGACGCTTTTGATCAAAGGTGTTTAGCCCTCCTTCTATCGCAATACCATCCAAAGGTCATTGTAACACACCACCCAGCCACCTGGAATCCTCTCCAAGTAAAAATTTTTATTTGGCACCTCCCTTTTATTTAAGCGGTGGCTATTAATTCAACACGCTCAAGAAACCTCTTCTTGACCTTGTCATTCCTTTGGGTATTAATTTAAAAAAAAAACCGGAAAGCATCTAATTATCCGCACTGACGGAGCCACCAATTATAATTTAGTTTATAAATACCTTACCGCTAATGATAAGATTAATTTCCACACTTATCTGCCTAATGACATGAAACCATATGCCATATTTATCAGGCACCTCCACCCGTCCACTGCTGTGGAAGACATACAAGCCAGCCTAATTGATATGATCTACGAAGTTATTCGGGTTTCTAATATTCTACATCGTATCACTAAAAGACCGCTGCCACTTTTTCGTATTGATTTAAAAGCTGCTGAAAATAATATCGATATTCTCAAATTACATCTGCTTCTTCACACCAGAATCAAAATAGAGCTGCCCAAGAAAAAACGCTCCCCTCCACAATGCCATGATTGTCAAGCTTATTATCACCCTAGTAATTTTAGCCACCAGTCCCCACGTTGCGTCAAATGTGAAGATAATCACTGCACGGTCGATTGTACCAAATCACCGTCAGAACCCGACAAGTGTGCTTTATGCTCGGGTCCAAACACAGCCTCATACAAAGGATGTCCCATGTTTAAAAAACTAAGTGAAAACCGCAAAAAATCTCAATTGCTCAAACCTTATCATGACGATATCACGATCCGACGCTCAATCACACCACACCGGCTGTAAACAAATCAACCTCCAGCTCCAACCTGAAACAAAAACATCCATACGCCAATATTACAGCCAACACTTCACCCCCAATAGTTACGCCAGAAAGTTTGATCTCCAAATTTCTCGAGGACTTAAAGCCACAATCAACCCTTTATTACTTTTATTAACTACAGTTGTCAATCATCTACTCCCATCTTCTCTTCCTATATTTTCTCCTTAAAATTATGTCGATATATTATATTATATGATATACATTTTTGTTACAATTGTAATTGTTAAGATTTTTTTTATTTTAATGTTTTTGTATCGAAACGACCCCAAGGTCTTCATCGACGTCTTTTCACTTTAGGAGGGGTAGAGTGCATGTAGCTCTTGTACCCTTCTCTAAGAAGATAATATAAACGTGTGTGGACATCACTCCCAGTGGAGTGGGTCCGGTGGGGGGGCAGTATAGGCAACCAAAACTACGGCAGGGGAGAGACTACAGTAAACTCTGCAGAATATTTTTTGCACTGAGCCGGGTTCCAACTAGTGACTGCGCGCATCGTGACCAACTTGTGTGATCACTGCACCTCACTGCCCCTTTGTTAAGATATCATAATTCATAAATTTAATTGTAAACATATATGTAAATGTTGTAATAAATTATTGTAAAACCACAAAGTTTCAATTAATAAAAATAAATAAATAAATAAATACAAATAAAAGTATTCAGAATACTTTTATGAATACTTTTTTTAAAAATTGAAATAGTTTTTTTAAATAGTTTTATTTGAATAGATTTCTTCGAAGACTACAAGATTTTTAGTATGTAAGTATGTTAGTTAACGTTATGTGACTGCCGAAGCACTTCGCGTGACGCGATGTCCTTATAAAAATCCTGGTCAAAACTTGTCCCTAATTAAGGGATTGAGTCATAATTCACAAACTGATAAGTAGGTGACTATAAACATTACGTTTATAATATAATGTAATAAATATTGTCTGATGACTAGAAAGCCTTACTGGCTACTGGCAAAGTTGAGAGTCCGAACATAATATAAAATAATAAATGTAATAACTATAGGTAAGTAATGGCGGTGGAAGATAATGGATATAATAGAATACATTTGGGGGCTAGCTTTAGTTTACTGTATACTGTACTTGGTGATTTGATTTGTAAAGGGTTTTACGTCGAGGCATACAAACCCTAATTTCTGCGGTATCTACTGACTAGGCATAGCAAATTTACACACAAACACACCTACCCAAACCACAAAACTTTGGGCAGCTATATCTCACTAACGGATTAACGAAAAATTAAAATTTTAACGTGAAAATTCATAAAAAAATATTAGTTTATACATTTTAGATTCTGAGTGGAGCGATGAATGTATTGATTTTACCATGATGTGTGTGTGTTTTTTTTTTGTGTCTGTCGTCTCGTTTTGGGGCAGTAAAAGTGCTTCGATTTTTGACTTCAGTACGTTATTCGAGGAGAAAGTGAATCTAGTTAGTACTTTGGTGGTCAAAAGTGTTCTTAATACTTTTCTAAATAATCGAGAAAAACAAACTAAAAATTGAGGGAAAACGGGAAATTTTACGCACACTCATTTTTCGACAAAATCGATTTTGGTTTTTGATGTAATTTTTAAACAAATGACCATAGATACATGAAATTTTCACCGTATGTTTATATAAGTATATTCTATCCACCGTGCAATTTTCAAAAATTTTCGATTTAAGTTAAACTATTCATAGGCATTTGAAATTTTCGATCATTATTAGTTTTTTTTAAAATTAATATTGATAAAAATGTATTTGTACGGCAGAAAAGCTTAAATCATCTTCGTGAGCTGACTACCGAGTTTCAGACAGACCTTTTAACGTAACTTTTGCATTCAACATTTCCAAACGTTGAGTAGATGCCGTAAAAAAACTGCTTGTAACAGCTCAAAAAAATGACAGGCTTTTTCACGACAATTTGATGCACAATTACCAACCAAATTTAGAGAGTGTGCAACACATGGAGAATACTCTACTAGTGGATTAACCTCCTTGATTCTTGCATGTAAACCTGAGTAAGCTTCTAACATGTAACTTGCATTATTATAAGATTGTCCTCTCAAGTTCGTTACATCAACATTATACAATGGAAGAATGGTTAATATACTATCAGCCAATTGTTCAGATTTATGCCCAGTATTCTCTGAAAAACACATGAACCGCTCTTTATGATACCCGTCTAAAACATACCTTATTATAAAAAAATACTTTGCTGTTTGGACTTCTTTTAGAATATTTTCCAATACTTTGTTTTTCATTAAAGATATAAATTATGTATAGAATGATAAGTATGATATTGACTCTTTTCCTTTATTAGCATGTTTAGAAATATGTGATGCTAAAAATGGATCAAATTTTGCTATTAATTCCATTGACATTAATGAATAAGTTAAATTTAAATTAATCGTATACGAAAAACGATTCCGAGAAAAGACGATCTGTCAGCATATATTATTACTAAGTATATTTTAAGTATAATTTATAACATCACTATTAATGTAATTAATTTTACCACTTAATACAGTAGATAATTTTGTTTTTTTGTTTTGGTTACTACATATTTTGAGAAACCTTGTTCTAAATATCCAATCATTAGCAATTTCTACATACATTGAACATTTTATAAATTTTGATTGCAAAATAATTGATAAGTTTTTGTGATTTTGATGGAGTTTGGTTAATGTGTCAAAATTTGAAGTTTTAATACTTATAATCGCACATACGTATTTTGAATTATTTTAGCTACTATAGTTACAACTTATGCAGAAATTTGTATCATGTTTTTGAGATTTTTGTTACACCTAGCTTACATTTTTTTTTATCAATATTTAACAATATAAAAAAATATCAAATATCAAATATCTCAAAACGATTCAAAATATTTTGAAAATAAACTATCATGTTAAAAATTATACCATGTACAGAAAATGCATACCTATAAAAAAATTTGTTAAAATTGAAAGTATCAATGAGAAATAATTAATTTAAGGGTGGATAACAATTAATATCAAAAATATTTGAACTTCAGATGCTTATACAAATCTGAATGCTTCAAGTATATATATATTCAAAATAATTGGGTTTTAAGAGATATTTTTCTATTTTTTAAGTGCTCTGTTTCTATTCACTTGCTAGATTGGGCGAATAGAAACAAATATATATTTTTTAATTTTTTTTTATTTGAACGCTTATAAAGTGATTAGAAACAAAATATAATGTTTAAAAAATAACATTTACCTAACATACTTTATAACAAAAAAAAAAAAAAATGTTAATCACATTCACTTACTATTGAATCTTTTCAATGTTTAATTTAATTTTAGAACTAAATAAATATTAATAATTATACTTATATAGCGTCTCAACAGATGGAAGAGTGATCCTTGTGGTGATATGGAAGGGAAGTGGTAAAATTAATTAACAAATTGTTTGAATGCTTAAGTATTTGGTTTTTATTGAATTGAAACTCTGTTAACTGTTAAATGTATTATTGGAACTAGAAATATAGTCCAGCCTTCAAACTTAACCGTTGGTGCTCAGAAAAGTATCAGATTACTCGAATATTTTCTAAGCACCAAACTTATTCGATTGAAATATTTTGAAGTCCAAATGACAATTTCAGAAGGGTGACTGACGTGAAGGTGCTTGTACTGGGTCTTTAAATTCACGTCTGAATTTGATCTATTCTGGTCTCTCCTATATAGGCCTGCTTCTTTGTGTCGCCTCTTCTAACAATAAGATAATAATAATCCTATCCCCGTAATTATCGTAAAATGCGTATGTGTGCGTTTCCAGGAAACAGCAACATCACACGCTCGCGTGGTCTCCATGTGGCTGTATCCTGTAATTCAGAATTCATAATGCGTTATCTGATTATAAGCATAAAATTATTATATATGTCTATCTATCAATGTAATTTTATGTATTTAAATAACGTCATACTATATCTAATATTTAATATATTATCTTCAGAGCACGGTTCAATCATTTTAGTATGTACTGATGATTTCCCAATTTCAAGCTACCCTTTATGTTTGTTCTCAAAATTACAATTTTCATTTTCTCTTAGGTATTTCTATCCGATCCACCCGTGCCATACGAGTGTTACCCAAGGTTATTGGCTGGTATAATCGTATAATCTAATGTTAAACATGTATATATATATAAGCAGGACGTCAGTACATAACAAATATTAAATATATATGGAAAAAAATGTTGATAACAGATATTTCAAAACACAACTTAGCTACTTCAATAACATAATCACATCAGCGTTTACACAATTGGATACGTATCTTCTTAAAGGAGTTCAGGCAGACTTTAAAATAGTTAATACTAGAATTGACAACTATTCCTACTCACTCAATATCTTGTCTAATCTAAAAAATACTCAAATCCCTCCGCCACTACCATCTCGAACTCTTGACGTCTGCGTATAATTTATTCACTACACTATGAGATGCAATAAATTATTTTATTTAGTTACCAAAGTACCTATATTATAAGCTTATAACTGTTATTAGATTATAGGCTAAATAATATTATAAACTCCTTGAAAGTTTTCAATTTATGTGTGGATTGCCATTATAGCATAAATTCTCTTGAGGAGAATGTAGTAGGTAGGTACTTAAAGGTAAGAAATAGTGAATTAAATTCTCCATGTTCAAATGTGAAACGTTTGTTACAGGGAATTGGTTGATCGACGTATAAAGTTTTAAACGAACAATTTAACCGTCAACCAACCTCTACTGTTCACAATTTATTAGGATTTAGTCCACACAGTAGGTAGTTTGTATTAATTTTAATTTATATTTCGTAGCAAGTAACAACCTTGGCAGTGAACTCTGACGAAACTTTGTTGCATTCGCTTTGCGATATTGTGCATGTAATTAAAAAAATTAAAAGTTTTTGTTTTTAACACACGCCTGCTTTCAGTCGATGAAATCTTTTTAATTTATTATAGATAATTGCACTTACAGTGTTTTATGAGCAATAGATGCCTTATACGGTATAAGTTATACCTATAATTACTGTTTATATTTATGATTTCTTGTTGAAGTGTTATAGTGTTATAACAGAAATTATAAAGCATATTATACATAAAATCATTCGATTTTTTTCTTAAGTTTTGAAGTAGGTAGGTTCCTAGGTGCCTAGTAGGTAGGTACCTCATACTGTATCAGTTATTAGTAAAATACATGTTTATAAGTTTATAACAATGATATTAATCTTAAAAATTATTTAAAAAAAATAATTATAAAATAGAAATATTTGTTAAGTCATAATTTTCAGAACAATTACATGCTTAGAAAGGGGAAACAAATTTCAAAAAAAATAACTCTGTATACTGCTGTAAAGCTTAATATCCACAGATCACTCATTAAGTTATACAAAAAACACGTTTAAAAGTATACTTTTTATATGTTCGTATGCGAGCATACTACCGTTGGACCCCACACGGCTCCCATCTATTGTTTGCTTATTTCGAAATAGCTCCCATCAAAAAAGGATTTACGAACAGGTTAATTCCTAAACGGCTCCAATATTTTTACAGCACAAATTCTTTCTCACTTTATACATAGTTAGGTCTGTCTTAAAAGAGGCGTGGTTAAAAATGTCTTGTAGTAGTCTGAGTGAATTATTATAATTATATAAAAAAAAGCTTATATTTAAATTTTTAATTTTTAATGTTAAAAAAATATTTAAAAATATGTAAACAATGTATGTATGGATACAAATATAAAAGAATTATACATATCGAGTAAATTTGTTAGGCGCAATTATTTTATGTAGATCGTGTGAGTGCTATTTTATTTGATGAAAACTCGTAAAAGATTTATTCAATGAGCCTTTATTTTTTTTTCGATCTCGGTGTAATAAAACGACTTCAAGCTTTAATTTGTGTTTCAGAATGTATATTGGTTTTTCGATATTATCAATATATCCTATATTTTTGGTATTCCGTTTTATAAATTTTAAATTTAAAAATATCATTCACAGGAACTGTATATACTATAGGTATAACAACATCATTACGAGGAGCGTAATAAAACGCGCAGTTATTATGTAGGCTATTTTGGAAGACAAGCGGCCATAATGTCCAATAATTATTGGGGCGTTGACCAGTTGCCCCATCCGCTGTTATCGGGATTTTTAAAATATACCAGTTGCCTTCGACCAAAAGTACCAGTTGCCCTCAACAAAATGTATCAGTTGCCCTCACATGTTAATATATACACGATTACAATATATAGCCTGTAAAATAGGGAAGGTAAATATACAAATAATAAATATAATTATTTATAAAAATAATGTAAAATAGTATAAAACGATAAAAAAAAAAAAAAATCATAATAGATATTATAGAAAATTATAGAAAATATTCATATGCTTATAATAATTAAAACTGGTACATTTTGCTCTAGGTAGTTTGGGGGGAATTGATATAAAAAAAGGTACTTTTGGGGGAAACTGGTACATGCCCAATTATTGTAGAGTAAAATTATACGGTTATACTTGTTCGTAATACTTTTTTTGATGGGAGCCATTTGGAAATAAGAAAACAATAGACGGGAGCCGTTTGGGATCCGACGAAAAAAAAATTTAAATAAGGTCATGCTCTATTTGCGTCCTGGTATACCTTTTTTAAAACCTAATTGCATCCCAAAAACTATATTGATCCATCTGCGAAGTTTGTGGTACGCAGAACACGGTTAAACACATCATAACATAATGTCATCTTTACGAACAGAAACTCTCGATGAAATACTTGGACCAAACCCGGATCAAAATATGAAAATCATAAAATTTTTAAAACTAACCAATCTATTCTAGATAAAATGTACTCGTAATAGTTAAAAATGTAACATAATGAAACTCCACAATAATTTTAAATAATAATTAAGACACTCAACTAATGGCCCTTATTACCGAGTTGTATTTAAATATATATGTATATGTTACATACAATGTCCGGAATTGTACATTTCGAAATTTGTACAGTGATTTTTGTACACATTGCGAATTGTACAATGCTGCTATACAAAGTAACTAGATTGTACAAGTTTCATTATACAATTCGCGATGTGTACAATAATCACTGTACAAATTTCGAAATGTACCTTCATTGTTCAAATCACAAGTTTACTGCTAGTTTTAAAGTTTTAATTATTATTAACAAATAAATAGAAATACTGGATATTTTAATATGAAGTTATCAAGCCAATGGTCACGTAGTTACCGAGGCTATTTCCTTAATAAAAAAAAATATATATAAAGTTATATAAATTACAATATAATAAGTGGTATGTTTTAAAAGTATTTTCTTAACAAATATTTCATATTAGTATATCATATAAAAAAAACGTTTAAATTAATATTATTTTCAACTTCACTCATTTTGCCCGATTGTATAATACTATAATCACACTAATATAAGTTGAAATATTGCAGCAGTTCCAATTACAATGCACTAGTCCGTATTAAAATCTGTTTAAATTATATTTCTGAACGACTCAACGACAGTACCTATCGTGTACCTATATGGCTATACATATATGTTAGATTCCACGCATAACGTGGGAAAAACAACTCATACGACTATAAGAGATGAAATTATACATCTTATAATAGATTCACGTATTTTATTTCATATTACAGTGTGTACTATGTATACACTGTACAATAATATGTAGTTTTATACGATTAGTAATTTTTATAAAATGTTTTGATTTGTTCGATGAATGTAGTATAGTATACTAATCGTAAAGACCAGGTGTATCTAATTATATATGATATAGTACTATGTAATATTTCAATATTTGTTAAGAAAATACTTTTAAAACATACCAGTTATTAATTATTATATTGTAATTTATATTTTTAAATTTTGTGATTTGTACAATGAATGTACATTTTGCAATTTGTACATTGATTATTGTACACATCGCGAATTGTATAATGAAACTTGTACAATCTAGTTACTTTGTAAAACGACATTGTATGTAACATATTATATAAAAAAAAAAATTTAAAGTTGTAACTACAATACTTCATAAAATAAAATGTAAAAACGAAGCCTTTTCTCAGTAAAAAAGGATTATTATTAATATATTTTATTATTATTAATAAAAATATCCACGGTGATATAGACCATTGGATATAAGTATTATTTACAAAATACACAGAGAATTTATCTCTAATGGTATTAAACTAAATTTTTGTTTTTATTTATAACAGTTTTATTTTAAAGATTAGTTTTTTTGATTAATTTGATGGAGGCTCTGAGTGATCTGTTGTGGCTGATAAATTTTTTAATATATTTAAGAAGTTTCAGGAAAATTCTTGTTTCAAACTAAGAACAACATTCCACCATTACACTGCATTATATGTATATAGGGTGTCTAAAAGAGATCTGACATTCTGACAAATGAAATAACTTTTTTTCTAATCAATATTTAAAAAAAATTTCTTTTAAATATAATTCATAGACACTTGCGCTACATTTTTTATTTTTTAATACTGAAAAATAAAAAACTTAAAAATTGATAAAGAATTTTTTCGAAATATTCAATATAGCCAAATTTGGAAATCTGATTTTTAGAAAAAATTTTATGGTAAAAAAACTTATTTAAGTCAAAAGGCTGATTTTTTACAATTTTTTTAAATATCAATATTTTCGTTAGGTAAATTATAGTAATTTATAGTTTATACATCACATATTATTAAAATAAATACAATAAAAAAAATAATTAGATTTTAACATGCATTTATTTAAAAATGTTCTTATAAAATATTTTTAAAAAACTTTATTATTATTTGAAATTACAAGGTTTCTAACATAAACTAGATCGTAATTTACTTAGCGAAAATATTGATATTTAAAAAAATTGTAAAAAATCAGCCATTTGACTTAAATAAGTTTTTTTACCATAAAATTTTTTCTAAAAATCAGATTTCCAAAATTGGCTATATTGAATATTTCGAAAAAATTCTTTATCAATTTTTAAGTTTTTTATTTTTCAGTATTAAAAAATAAAAAATGTAGCGCAAGTGTCTATGAATTATATTTAAAAGAAATTTTTTTAAAATATTGATTAGAAAAAAAGTTATTTCATTTGTCAGAATGTCAGATCTCTGTGGGGCACCCTGTATAATGTATACATGATAAAAAAAACTTTATCAAATTTAATATGTACCATTTATATATATATATATATATATATTGTATTGTATTAATTATTAAAGCCGGTACCAAGTTGAGGTAAAAATTGGTAGGTGGTGGAATCAATAGGTTGATTTTAGAATACTTGAACTGGCAGAATCGATAGGTTCCTAGGTGCCACATAATGTGCATTTTGGGGGGTCATTTTAAATTGTGAGCGGAGCAATGAATGTATTTATTTTATTCATTAGATGACCATGAGTAATTTTATTATTATTATTTTAGTGGCCTGTGTTTTAAGTGAATACTCCACATTATGATTAGGCAACCCAATAAACGAGTTACCAAAGCATACATATTTAAGTACAGTTTTTTGTATACTCAACTGTCTGGTAGGCCTTTATTTACTACAACAGAATCTCTATAAGTAATTGTGAGAAAGATAAAAAATTTAATATAATTTTCAATAAAAACGCTATATAAATGGTAAGAGTAAGTATGCGGTTACAAACAATTCAAACATACTGCGAGAAAGATAATTTTTGTTTAAAAATGATATGAATACGTATTTGAAAGTATTTCAATACTTTTGAACATATTTGTACCTATTTGTATTTAAATGCTTATTATAAAAAATATTTAAAATACTTTTTAATTGAAGAATTTAAATACTTATTACTTATTACACTTAAGTTCAAATTATGTATCATATCTTAGACTTTAAACTTTAAAGGGTAGGTATATCATTATATCAAAATCGCATGCCATGCACTCACAAGCTTATTTATCATGCACTTATGTGCACAACTTAAACATTTTTTTAGACTTTTCTATTTTTTTTTTTTTTTCAATGTATATAAAGAAACGCTCTATAATATTTGTTAGTTTCTAGAATAAAACATTTGTTACATATAGGTACTAATTAATTAATATTCATCTTTTTTACAAAATGCTATAACTAATTTTTTTTTAAAGATGATGTACTAGTAGTGTTATTATTATGAATTATTATATTTATTATTTTATTAAATATTTTAATACATTAAAATTTACACAATTACAAATTGTGATATTCTATGCCCTACATTTCAACGAAACTCTAAAAAGTTGTATAATAATTTAACTATTTATTTGAAATTACTTGATTACCTTTATATACAATCGTTTTATTTATTATTTAATATTCACAGTGTCATCTTCTCTGATGTTTAAATATATATTTTATTGTGATATGTAACAACAGCCCAGTAGAAAAATAGTTTAAATTATTTTATTTAGTAAAATTACTCACTAACTGCAATTCGATAGGGCCACTTTAAGGGATGACATACAATTTGGACATTTCAATTTATGGTTATTTTTTTAGCACGCGATTCGGATGCACCGAACCCCTAAGTATCGTATTTTTACAACTTACTTTAATTAATTTAGAGTTTTGAAGATTACCGTATTTTTATTATTAATGGGCAGTCACATAAAATGTAACAAAAAAAATGGGTAGTTGGATGTTGCTCTGCTGTACAGTAGGTATTACAAGTGGGATACTGTAATGGTTAGGTATATTAATAATAATAATAATTTATTATTATAAAATAAAATACGACGAAAGCACAAACATCACTGATTCAATATAACATTAGAGAATAACACATCGGCTATACTATAATACTGGTTCGATATAATTATTCCAAATAATTGCTTTGATAAATATCGATATAATTAGAAAATGTTGGATATAGCTTAGTACATAATACACTATATTTATCGCAATAATAATACCCAACGTCGCCGTCGGCTCACCGTTCTAGTCCAAGCTTTTAGATGTATTTTGTTACAAAATTAACTATAAACGTGAAACTATGATTAAAATATTAAATTCTTAGGTAGTTATGAAAGTTAAACGTTTTATAAATTTCTAACAATTTAATAATTTGTGAATTTTCAATTAAATATATTTTGTCAACTTTCAATGCTTATAAAAAAAAGTTGTGGATATATATTTTTAATATTTTTAACTATCATTTTAACAATATATTTGGAGCATTGTATTACATTTTTAAGCTTTTTACCCAACAAATACAATTTTATTGACATTTATAGAAAAAATAAAAAAGATTGAAAATTTCAAATGTATATAGGTAGGTAAACAACTTAACAAGATTTGAAATATTTTGAAAAATTTTATCGAGTATAGTAAATGAAAATATAAATATTCGATGAAGATATGAAGATGTCATGTATATATATGGTTAACCCAATATCCAAAACGTATTTTGTCAAAAACCTGCTTAGCGTAAAAATTCCTGTTTTTCCTTAATTTTGTTTTTGTTTTGTTTTACTATGTCTGGTACATTTGAAAACTACTGGAATTTTAAATTTTGATCTCCCCAATTCACTAACTAAATTTACTTTCCCACCAGAAAACCTACTGAAGTTGAAAATCGAAGCAGAATTTCGACAACTTATCATGTATACACACGAATAATAAAAAATAATAATAAATATCACACATCATTGTAAAACCAATATATTCATCGCTCCGCTTAGAATCTAAAACTTAAGTCTGATTTTATTTTAGAGTTGAAAATCACATATAAATATAACATCTTTTTCTACATTTGAAATTGCATACTATTAATTTTCGTATAGTATGCTCCTGAATAATATTGTACAATTAGTTGACGATGCATTTTATTACAATGCATTACGGCCTCGTCGGTGCAGTCTACCGAGTGGGAAATCTGAACGATTTTTGGTGATTTGTAGACTTAAACGGTGAAACAGATAAGATGAGGGTATATCGTAAATGCATTTACAGAGGGTTTAGGAATATTAATCAACATCTTACGTGGTTAATGAAATCCATGACAGTACGCGTGCTTCATCCCCGACGGTTGAGAGGAAAACGAGTCATTAATACTGCACGATGCAGCTGATAATTTGAATCAAGCCACCAAAACGATTCATTTGTTCAATTGCACGCCTATAAAGCAGTGGTAAGCTGGTAAGTTATGCACTTAGTTCGATATATTATTATTTTCAAATGTTCGTAACAGCGCGTGACTAATCGTTTTCTATCTACATGACTAGGTTTGATATTATGTGAAAAAAAATTTAAAACGTATAATACTATATAAATTAGTAGGTATTAAAATTAGCACAATTAATGCGTTTACAATTTATTTATCCCATTCGTATAGTATCATTATTTATTTGATGATACCCAAAAGAATCGATCTATCACAGTATTGTGTAGGTACCAAAACCGATTGAAAATAATATTTTGTGCCCGAAATCACACTATGTTTTCATGTTTTGTAAGTGCCTGTGCCCTGTAGTAACCTTAATATTAACAACTAAAAAAACACTCATTCAGATTTTAAACAATAATAGGCAGGTACATCAGAATTTTCAGAAAAGTCGTCCACTAAATATTTTAAAAGGGTAGGCTCTAATTTGATATAAACAAAATTGAACATGCACAGGACTACGCTCCTTATAGGTATTCAACAAATCTCAAAAGTTTAAAAATAATAGTTTGGTATTTACGTACACTTTAAAATTATTCCGAAAAACACGCTCTGAATAACTTTTGTTATTTATGAACACAAACGGAATAACCACTCTTGGTGAATCACCCTATATTATATATATGTCCAATAATATGAGTTCCATATATAGTGCATAAAAAATGGCAGGATATTTTTCAAACTGACTCGAGTCACCGCCGTCGCAAGTTGTGTAGGTACAGCTGCAACTATATAGTAACTATCTATGCTTTGCCGTGCTGTTTCAAACAACATTTTCAAGTCTTTCGCGAACAGCTTTAATATCTACTGCTGTTGTGAAATAAATATGCAGCAGCGCAGCGCTATAAGATAGTAGAAGAAAATCAGTATTCAACTTGTTTATAAGCACTATATATTATTATATTATTTTTGTATTTAATATTTTTATGTATAAACAGCTAAATTATGTAAACATCAAGAGTGAGTGATAAATTTGATACGTAGGTATTATAAATCATAGAAACAATAAAATAGAAATATAGATTAGCTGTTTATGTAATATTTTATCACTTTTTATTATATATATCGTTTGGGCGTTTTGTGTTTGGGTGAATTGCGTTTTTACCCAGGCATATAATAAAAGTAATGGGTTTGTGCGAGTTAACCGAGTTTCTTATAATGTGTTTGGGCAAGACAATATATTTTTTTTATTCCTGAATTTTGTGATCGGGATTATCATTTTTCGTATTTTGTTTATCATTTATCTTTAGATTGGACATAATTAGTGAGCGAAGGTCGTGGTTTAATGTAGTACTGAGGATTCAATATTATTAAACAAGTGATTGACGTGCAGTGCGGACGGTGCGACACAATATAAAAGATACAATTGTAATGATTAAAAGATAAATCAAAAACAAATATATTTTTTCAATTTTAATTATATTTTAACTTCATTTTTAAAAAATCTAAATCATTTCAATTTTTAATTACACGCGCACACACATAAATAAACAATCCATTTTCAATCATACCCGTGGAATTCACGGACAGTCCCAAGTCTGTCAAAATAAGAGTGAAAATGGATTGATAAAATACAGCATCCCAGGCTATTCAAAATAAATAATTAAAAAATGGTCGCCCAAACGCATTACAATGTTTTAAAATCACTCGCCCAAATGCATTATGCTAAATTGCTCAAACACAATGCAATTTTTAAAAATTCGCCCAAACACGAGACGCCCATGTCGTTTGCGTACGTTTGGAATGGATATTTTAATATTTAGGCAGATGTTAAGATCGAATTATAATTAATATTGGAAATATAACTACGCTGAGAACTTAAAACTTAGAAATGTATGACATGATTATTTATTATGAATAGTAAATACAATAAATTGTGTACTAACTCAAAAGTTGTCCTCATAAAGAATAATTAAAATTAAATTATTTATTAGGATGTATCACACGATTTTACATTTTTATCGATATTTAGAGCAAGGCAGTTATTTACAGACTATTTCGCCGAGTTTAAGGACCAAAATTGAAGAATTCGATGATAAGACATTTTCAAATTTGCATAAACATATCAAAATACTTATCACAATAAAAACGTTCTATTGAACTATTGAATTAAAACTAAAATTAATTAAATTTTCATGACATAGAACCTTTTTATTATATATTTTAAATACTAATTAATGATTTTAAAAAAATCCGTTGTTAGATTAAAATATGTGCATGTACTTAATTTTTTAACAGCACATACACCATCTAGTTAGCTAGATATCGAAATATCGTATAGAGTATCACCAAAATAAGAAAATCTCTAAATGTGAAATCCAGTGAAAATCCAATGTTGTAAAAATTTAAATTTCAAATGCTCATAAAAATTTAATTTGAATTTCCGGTGGACTTTTTATTTGTGATGAAGATTGAAAAACTTGTAAGGAATCTTGTATTAAATTTTTAAATCTTAGATTTAAAAAGAAAATTTTTATGAATTTCTAGCTTAAAATAATTTGTGAATTTTCGTGATTTTTACGTATTTTGTAAAAATTCAAACTTTGAATGCTTATAAAAAAGAATTGTGACTATGAATTTATTTTATTTTTCAACTGCTATTGTAACAATATGTTAAGAGCCTTGTATTACATTTTTAAGCTTTTCTGCCGTACAAATACATTTTTATCAATATTAATTTAAAAAAAAACTAATAATGATCGAAAATTTCAAATGCCTATGAATAGTTTAACTTAAATCGAAAATTTTTGAAAATTGCACGGTGGATAGAATATACTTATATAAACATACGGTGAAAATTTCATGTATCTATGGTCATTTGTTTAAAAATTACATCAAAAACCAAAATCGATTTTGTCGAAAAATGAGTGTGCGTAAAATTTCCCGTTTTTCCCTCAATTTTTAGATTGTTTTTCTCGATTATTTAGAAAAGTATTAAGAACACTTTTGACCACCAAAGTACTAACTAGATTCACTTTCTCTTCGAATAACGTACTGAAGTCAAAAGTCGAAGCACTTTTAATGCCCCAAAACGAGACGACAGACACAAAAAAAAAAACACACACACATTATGGTAAAATCAATACATTCATCGCTCCACTCAGAATCTAAAATAGTACCCGATAAATTTGTAAATCGTTTAATTTAAAAACCAGACTCTACTGAGTTATTTTAATAAACTATGTGTATTTAATAGTTACTTTATTGTTATTTAAAAAAAAATGAAATGAAAGGTTTAAAAATACACTTAAAGGTCAAAATCTTCAAAAATATCGGAAACAATTAGTATATTATGTACTCGAACTTGATAGAAATTTGTATTTTCGAGAGCATCACATCAAACATTCCAAAAATAAGATGCAAATTCATCGAAATCCGAGACCTATTTACATTTACATTGTATTTGCATTTAATTTAAGGTCATACAAGAATAATAATGAGCTACTAAATAATATATTAAAAACTATACAGGGTGATTCTTTTATCGTTTAACACTCATTATTTCAAAAAGTATTGACATTTTTCCAAATTTTTTTTTTGTAAATTTTAGTTTCATACTTTTCTACATTTTTGTAAAGTTTTAATATTTTCACCCTTATATTTATCCTTATATATATATATATATATATATATATATATATATAAAAAAAACACATCGTGGTAAAATCAATACATTCATTGCTCCGCTCAGAATCTAAATTACTTTTATTTTTTTAAAATTATTTATAAATTATAAAAACTAAATTAAGTCAATTCCAAACGTCGAATTTGATTTCGTTTGAATAATAATATACAATATATTATTATACGTTCCTACACGATATGCTATACCTATTACTTATTTATATGTTAAATGGTCAAAGTTACACAGTTGCATAATTATAATTTTGTTTTGTAGAAACATTTTTATATTAAATTTCATATAGGAGCACTCTCTTTTAATTTTACTAATATCAGCTTATGAGAAATCTTGTTTTAAATGTTTAAGTTATTTTTATTTATTTTTGTTATTTATTTAACCCAATAAACTATTATTTATCGTTAATAATTGAAAATAAAACTTAAAAAAAAATTGAAAATTTCCCATACCTATAAAGAGCTCAATAAAAGTAAAAACATTTTGAAAATTATATGATATATAGGTACTATGGAAAAAAATTAGTTTAAACATTTGGTGAAAATTATTATTCGATTATTAATACATTTTTACTATTTTTAATCGTTATAATTTTGTAAATGTATTAATACCTACATATTGCATTGAAGTACCTACCTAAGTACTTATTCATGAATTCATGTAATAATATGTCTGTGATGAGTGGATACGTCAGATTGTGTTTTACACTCCACGCGTGGAGAGTACCTGACAAAATATTATTGATATAAAATGTTTCACAATAATTTTATTCGTTAGTAAGGTACTGCAGTAATGTCCTCCCTCCCAACCAATAAAATATCGTCAAGAAATAATGTTATAGTTATCGAGCTGTCATGCTGACTGATATTGACAACACAATGACCCTCGTGTCACGACGAAACTATGCTTCAATATATTTTCGATATAGGACTAAACTTGTTGTGGATACTTGAAATAAAAATAATTTCAGCACTTATAAGAATAATACATGGAAGGGAACAAAATATATATAAATATAATTTTTGAGAAACAGTAAACTAATTAATTTGTAATATTTTTAATGGCTTATAATCTATATATTATTATATATAGAGAGATTTGCATGCTCACCTAATTTTTATGCTTAATTATGCATAATATGTTCAAATTCTGATTTTTGTAGTTTTCAAATATATTTGAAGACCATATTACCGAATACTTGTGATTTTTTGTACTGCTTATAGTGGTAACCTGACCTAACTTCTGTTTTTCCAAATTCGAATCCTCTTTATCACTTTGATTATTCAGCAGTTTTTTTTTTTGAGAATCTTAAATCTTAATATATCTAAATCAAAATTTGAACGAGTGGTTTTTGAGTTATATTTGTGCACCAAAGATGATAAATCTATGAAATGGGTTCAGAAGATATGGGGCTTAGATGATTTAAAAATAGTATTCATTATTATTTTACTATCAATATAAATAATTTTGTAAAAATAGTCTAATTAAAATAAATATATGGCACGTCTACATCTAATAGTACATAATATTATATTATTTTAAACCATTTTTAATGATATTTTTAGTACAAACATAGAATTTATTAAGTTATCAGAATTTTGATTTAACATGTAACAGTACATCATTCACTAAAACAGTCCTTATCAGGACTACACAATATTGTTAAGAACCACTGAATACTGTTAGTAACATTATTATATATATGTTGTAGTATTAATGTATTTAGCTGTAAAATAATTATTTATATTGTTAACTGATACGTGTGTGACATGCTATGGACTAGCGTCCCGCATTGTATAGTTCACAGCATGGCTAAATAACTAGGTATGATCTTAGTTCTGTGATACGCATGTCGATGACGTCAGCCGTAAGGAATTCTTATCAATACCCGCCAAAACGGCTGGCTGTGCCCTAAAAGTTTACTGCCGGTTGACGTCATAATTCAATGTAAAGAATGATAAATTAGCTGTTTCTTCCATGAATGCGCTCATTGAACCAAATTTGGTAATTATGTGATCATACCATAGACCTTATACTCATAGACGGAGCATCACTGGTTGGCGGGGTTGGGTGGTGTGGTCATAGCTATCACCTTAGCAGTGTTGTCATTTCTGATAACATAAAATATGTTTATTTATTCATATTATTAAGATATTAATGTTGTAAAATAATTATTAGGGCTCGGGATTATGCATTTGCAAATTTCAAATTTGCAAAACATTTGTCCAGAAAGCAAATAGAATAAATCTGATTCATTATAAGTTTGTTTTGGGGTGTCTGGATTTGAAATTTAAAAGTTTTTTGCACATATTTAAGCATACCTACCTATTTCCAACTTTTTCCTGCATTCAATTTATACTGCATATTTTATCTTTTTTTATAAATTGGATTTTTTTTAATTATTTACATAATAAATTCATTTTGTATATGTATTGGTTAGGTAAAAAAACATTAAAAGATCGAAAAGTTCTTTCTGCTTCATGACATATTTCTACTATTGATAATACGATACGATAATAATAAGCGTTTTATGCACAACCTGGTTTGTCCTACGCACATGCGCAGAAGTATGAAACAACATGTGCAGCGCAGCCACCGATTACCGCGGGAACTACTAGCTTGCTCCGTCTATGAGTATAAGGTCTATGGATCATACCTAGTTATTTAGCCATGGTTCACAGTCAACTAGGTACCAGCCACACCAATCTAGGGAAGTGTGCGACGAACTTTGTAAATGTAGGAGAGACAGTATTTCGTGGAAATCATCCAGCGCGACGGTAGTGGCGCGAAGCTAAGTAAAAAAAAAGTGAAGCGGTCACTACCGTAGTATATTACACGAGCCAGAGTTTGCCCATTGAATGTGTGTAAATTTGCCCGTTTTCTTTAGCCAGGGCTACAGACCTAATGAATGAACGGATTGGTCTGTTTGTGGTATCAATAGATTGGGCATGAATTGTAGATTATACCTTTGTCATTTTCGAAAAAATTGGTTGAATAATAACGAATATATTAGCAAAAAAATCAAGTATTTTTGAAGCAATAAGATATTGTGCTTGACCGTTTTTAGTTATTACGTTTCACGCAGCAGCGCACGAGACCGTATTACCCCCTCTATTCCGTATACATTTTCGTCGCGGTCGTGCACTGGGCAGCGGTTGCGACTTGCGGACTTGCGGTTCCCGCCGTTGCCCGCGTCTTTGCTTATCGTATTCGTAATTTCTGTTATCGACATTCATCATGAAAAAATAAAAAAATTTTAATTAAAATTATTTTGTCATGACATTCATATTTTTGGCCACGTTCGATGTAGATGCGTATAGCCGCCACCGCGCCGGTAGAAAAACTACATTTTATTTGTCATCTCATTTTATTTGTTGTAAATGTAGTAGGCCATACTACCAGCTATACTACTATATTATTTATTTATATTATAATTTGTGATTCTTTATTTCTAAAATGGTTTCTAAAACATATAAACAGAAGTTACGAAAAAGGAGAAATTATTGAGAAAAAAAAAACGACAAATACAATGTGTATGGATGAATGTTTAATAAAGATAATAGATAAATGGCTATGATGTAATTACACTGCAATACATTTTGAACGATAGCCTCGAGGGGGTAAAAATGTACATATTATAATAATGGAAAAAAAATTGAATATGATTTAAAAAAAAAATTAGAGTATATTAAATAAACAAACATACTAATAAAATAAATTAATAAAAACATAAAAAATTACATATTACATGCCAGTACATAAAAATATGTTATAAAAAAACTACTGATATCCCAACAAAAACACTTCGTCGACTCCGTGTAAAAAATTGCTAAGTAAAAAAACACTAGTCATCAATAAGACTTCAGCATTATAAATATGTGATATCATAAATAAATGCTAAGTTAACTTAAATTTGAAAAAAACTAGTAATTTATAATACTTAAACATTATAAAGCTGTGATATCAAGAATAAATGCTAAGTAAATTAAATTTTAAATTAATTGATTCTATCTCAATCATTTATTTACTTGGCTAGAATTTAAATATTTCGACGAATAAACATGTCTATTCATAACTGGACTATTTAAAAAATTTCCATGACAAATGATACTAAATTTGTTTTATAAAAAAGTCTTAGTTATTAATTTATAAAGAAAATAAATTCTAGCCAAGTAAATAAATGATTGAGATTAAATCAATTAATTTAAAATTAAATTTACTTAGCATTTATTCTTGATATCACAGCTTTATAATGTTTAAGTATTATAAATTACTAGTTTTTTTTCAAATTTAAGTTAACTTAGCATTTATTTATGATATCACATATTTATAATGCTGAAGTCTTATAGATGACTAGTGATTTTACTTAGCAATTTTTTACACGGAGTCGACGAAGTGTTTTTGTTGGGATTAATATTAGGGAAACACGAAATCATGTGGTCATACGACTATAAAAGATCATTGATAGGGGCACACAAGGTGTGGGGTAATACATCAATACAAAAGTTCCAAGAACCAACGTTATAATGTAATATCATAATATATAGTTTTACATAATAATAATATTCATAATAATATAAATTATAGAGGTCTGCAGCTGCACGGGATGCACCTTTTGACTTGTATGTGGGCGAGTAACATTTCCCGTCAGTCTAGATAACTATACCACATCCGTGAGAACAGCGACAAGAGCAAGTAGACTATGCGGAGTAGAGGGTAGCACTATATAAGGGACCCCAAAACAGCTTGTATTCAGACGCGACTAGACCAGACTAGCCAGAGCACCTTCATGCCAGAAGGCTGCAAAACGTAGTGGCTTTTTACGTAATTAGATCCCAGGTGTAACATTCTCACCCGGTCACTAATCCGTGGGGGGGGGGGGGGGGTGGGAGTTGTACCCGTACATCATTCACTAAAACAGTCCTTTTCAGGACTACACAATATCAACCAATCAGAGCACGCCTTACAAGAAATCATAGTAGTCAGAGCTGTTTTATTAAATATAAGTGTCTTCAACTACGCTAACAACCGTATAAATACTGACATGGATAGGGATGATCAGGACTAATATAATGAGACCCTCCCCATGACTATAACCGAAAAACCCAGTTAACAGCACACAAATCCGTACCGACGGGAAACACATACATCACGGCGGCACACACGATAGCTTACTAGTCGGTACGGCGCACGGGTATATACCGGTTGTTTTCCGACCATAGGCACCTTTCTTCTTCAATCAACATAATTTCTTCTACCGGAACACATTGTCAGCTAGCACGAAGAAAAGAAGTGAAGAAGAACACCGAAGCGACACGACGACCAGATCGAGTCCGAAGAAACGTCGGCAAGAACATCGTACGGACCGTGAGCAACCCATACGGGCATCGCCACACTCTTTCCGTACGAATCGAAGCCACAGTCAACGGGCCAGATAAAGTCATCAGACGGTCTACGTTCTTCACACGAGCCACAGGCAACGCAATACGCGGTTGTTCTCCACAATTCACCAACGGCCGCTTTTGAGAGCTTGCCTTCTCGGGCCAGATTCACGATAGCAGTCGCTTCATAGCTAGACACTAACCGTGGTCGGCCCCATACCCTGATTATATGTTGCGTATATGACCCTAATCTGTGGATAGGACAGAGCTTTCCAGCTCGTCGTGACAATTCGTCATATCCGGCAGCCCGCTTTCGAGCCTGGCTGCCGCGTTAGCGAATCGGTCCCGTAACCTGTAAATAAGTGTAAATATTTATGTGAAAATAAACAGAGAAAGTGATACCAGTAACCAGAGCGTTGTCATTTACTCTCAACGAAACAGGCCGGAAGGCTACTGTTACAGCTGGCGCCCAACCCGTGACTCGAAACCACGACCAACCAGAATAAGTCGAAACCGCATAACCGATATAAACGTTTACTAGTCGGTACGGGGAAACGATATACCCGTGGCCTGAAACCTCAACCAACCAGGAAAAGGCGCAACGGTAAAACCGATACGAACGTTTACTAGTCGGTACAGGGAAACAATATACCCGTTAATAACCGATACGAACGTTTACTAGTCGGTACGGTGATTCAGTATACCCATGGCGCGACATCACAACCAACTAGGATAAGGCGAAACGTTTTAATCGATACAAACGTTTACTAGTCGGTACGGCGAAATAGTATACCCGTAACTCAAAACCGCAACCAACCAGGATAAAGAGAAACGGTATAACCGATACGAACGTTGCTAGTCGGTACGGTGAAACCGTATACCCATCAATATTTGAAACAATCTTTTGAAAGTCGGTACAGCAGAGAATAAGAAAGAATAAAAATGGCCAACAGAAAAACCAACAGGAACACAACGCGCAGTGTCGAAAACAGTCCTGTCATCGAAACCTCAGCCGAAAGAATTGCACGACTTGAGGTAACTGTTGACGAATTAAGGAATAAAGTTTCAACAGAGAGCTTACCAATAAAACCAAACTCAGTTGACCTACCGTTACCAACTTTTGAAGGAAAAAACGAAAATGACCACCCAAAAAAATTTTTAAAGGCAATTGACACATACTTAAGCCACAAACGTGTGGTCGAAGAAGAAAAAATGCTTCTAATTGAAAGCTGCTTAAAAGGCAACGCATCAAAGTGGTACACGATGATAAAGGATGCATCATTAAACGTAGATAACTTTAAACAACTCTTCCTAAAATACTTCTTCTCGGAAAACAAACAATGGGGAATCTTCATGAAATGCACAGAGGCCGGGAAAACACCGACAAAAGAAAATTACCAAGAACACTTCCACAAATGGATGGATGAGCTTAAATACTTAGATTCACCGAAAATAACTGAAGAACAAGCTATCAACTTGATTGTAAAACATTTCCCTATATCTATACAAGCATTTTTACAAACGACAGAAAAAAAGTTTTTGTCAATATGGGAAAAATTGGGAGAAATAAACAACACAAGACAACCGGAATCCAAAACCTCATATGACGTTCAACCTCAGAGACAAAATAACACCAATGCCTCATTTCGGCAAAACAGATTCAACAGCCAAACCACTTATAAACCTGTGCAGAACAATTTCACAAATAACACCCCCCAAAACCAAATCAAAACCATTAAATTAATTTCAACAGAAATAGAACCATCGGAAGAGGAAGAAGAAAATGAACTACACACAGACGAGTCAAAAAACCGGCCACAGGGGATGGGGCAAATAGACATCCCGCTATCACAAACACCCTAGTGTCTAAACCAAAGAAAATCGCAAGATTAACTTGTAGAAAAAATTACAATAAAAACGAACCACAAAACATCAAAATAGAAAATACATCTTCAATCACAGCCAACAAACTGACCCAAGAAGAAGACTTCACCAAACTGTCGGCAGATCCACAAAATAACGGTTGTCCATATATCAAAGTACACATCAACAATAAGGAATATGAGATGTTAATTGATTTCGGAGCCGAAATTAACGTTATCTCTACGGAATACGAGTGGTCAATACGAGAGAGGGATGATCATTTACCAACACTACCATTCACTGGACTTAACATTTTCAATGCTTTTGGAAACAAAACGACGAAAGCAGTCAGGCAGGTACTTCTACCATTACAAATCAATGAACATACAATACAAGCTCCGTTCATTATCATACCACAACTCAATGAGGGCGGTATTATCGGTAATGATTTACTAGATAGACACAAGGCCACGCTAGATTTCAACAAACAAATGCTAACATTGAGATCCGAAAAGGCTACATGGGATCAGTGTTGGTGAGTTGCGGCCCAAACCCTAAATAACGTACGAGTTGCGGCCCGGGTTTATGAGAGGTACGTACGAATTGCGGCCATACAATAATGTATATATTACATATATATATTATATATTATATGTCTATATAATATAGTAATAGTATATAAACATCATCACAATATTATGTAGGTATTTTCTAGTATAAATAAAATTGTCATTCTTATATTAATATTGGTCGTAAATAAAATAAAAGTATTCATAAAATTATAGAATATAATATAATATATTAATATTATGACATAATATTTAAAAAAAAAAATAAAAGTATAATTGGTGTAATATATTATGATAATAATGTCCAAAAAAAATTAAAGCATTCATAATGTAATTCATATATGATATATGGCAGATAATAAGATAAAACCATCTATATTATCTTATCATATTATACCTATACAAAAATATAACTTCCCATACGTATTTGAACATTTCGTTTATCGTTATTCGTTTATACGGTACATAGGTAATAGGTATATAATATAATATATATTATACAAGTGAGGTACATATGTAATGATAATTACTCGGGCCGCAACTCACCCTCAGCCCATGGGATACACCGTCCATGAATCAAGAGGGAAAAACCACTACAAAACTACAAATGATACACACAAAGGTAGCGAAAGAACCTATAATACCGAGAACAATAACAACGAGAACCACAGGAGAACAGAAATACATAGAAGACATTTTAGAGCAATTCCCTGAAGTATTCGCAGACCAACCAGGAAAAATACGCAACTACAAATGTAATCTACTGTTGAAACATAACACACCAATTTGCGTAAGACCATATCAAATGCCAGTAAAAAACATCGAAGCAGTAGAAAAAGAAATAGAGAGAATGGTAGATTTCGGAATAATCGAACGTTCAAACTCACCTTACTCAATCCCGATCGTCCCGATATTTAAAAAAAATGGAGATGTAAGATTATGCATCGACGAATTCTGGATGAACCAATTAAGGTCAGAGGTAACGGAGGCAACACCGATTCAAATATTAAAAGGAGAACGTCCCAAACACTTCATTGAAAATTGGATTGATTTTCCAACTCAACCAGAAACAATAGACCAACAACGATTATTATGTACCGTGGCAGAAAAAATAAAATAAAAACAAACAAACGAGAAACCAAACAGAATGAAAAGAAAAAATTCATAACATATCACGTGGGACAAAAAATATTATCTAAAAACCACCACTTATCAAACGCCGGGAACAACGAAATAGAAAAACCGTTCAACTTATTTGAAGGCCCATTTACAATAACTAAAGTGATTAGTAACTCGACACTGGAAATCGTTAACCCGCAGTCAGGGAAAGGAGAGTAATCAATGTGGCAGAAGTTCGTCCATACCACACGGACGAATCAGACGTCGCAAAATAATACGACACAAAAATGACCCAATAGCGCATCTCCTGAAAAATTAACCAATCACAACGCTTAATGGGTCAAGAAAAACATATAAAAACGCAGGAGAATCGGTTCACAACATCAGTTGAACAAGAACGGAAACCATGGCGCTCGTCAATAAGTACGATAATCTTCGAGAGGAAGCTGCAGAAAAAAGAAGAATCTTAGTCGAAGAAAACAAGGAGGATATAATGGGACTAAGCTCGGTGATTGCAGTAAAAAAAGCAACAAATCAATGGACAAGACAACATAACCACGAAAAACAACTGCGTATAATACGATGGGTTACCGAAGTAAACTCGGCAAGGACAGACATAGGCAACCAGTGGAACAGCCCATATGACTGGAGAATGGTCACTGGACGTACGGTGCACAAATACATCCCTCTGGAGACCATCACGTTGACGCAAGCGTTTGACTATGTCATAAATAAACTGGCACAGTTTAGCAAACCGAATACTAAACACTTAGTGGTAGATGAAGACACTCCGTTATGGTACTTATCACGCAACGCAACCCGGCGAGCATTAAAAAGGGCGGCTGCCAAACGTAGTGGCTTTTTACGTAATTAGATCCCAGGTGTAACATTCTCACCCGGTCACTAATCCGTGGGGGGGGGGGGGGGTGGGAGTTGTACCCGTACATCATTCACTAAAACAGTCCTTTTCAGGACTACACAATATCAACCAATCAGAGCACGCCTTACAAGAAATCATAGTAGTCAGAGCTGTTTTATTAAATATAAGTGTCTTCAACTACGCTAACAACCGTATAAATACTGACATGGATAGGGATGATCAGGACTAATATAATGAGACCCTCCCCATGACTATAACCGAAAAACCCAGTTAACAGCACACAAATCCGTACCGACGGGAAACACATACATCACGGCGGCACACACGATAGCTTACTAGTCGGTACGGCGCACGGGTATATACCGGTTGTTTTCCGACCATAGGCACCTTTCTTCTTCAATCAACATAATTTCTTCTACCGGAACACATTGTCAGCTAGCACGAAGAAAAGAAGTGAAGAAGAACACCGAAGCGACACGACGACCAGATCGAGTCCGAAGAAACGTCGGCAAGAACATCGTACGGACCGTGAGCAACCCATACGGGCATCGCCACACTCTTTCCGTACGAATCGAAGCCACAGTCAACGGGCCAGATAAAGTCATCAGACGGTCTACGTTCTTCACACGAGCCACAGGCAACGCAATACGCGGTTGTTCTCCACAATTCACCAACGGCCGCTTTTGAGAGCTTGCCTTCTCGGGCCAGATTCACGATAGCAGTCGCTTCATAGCTAGACACTAACCGTGGTCGGCCCCATACCCTGATTATATGTTGCGTATATGACCCTAATCTGTGGATAGGACAGAGCTTTCCAGCTCGTCGTGACAATTCGTCATATCCGGCAGCCCGCTTTCAAGCCTGGCTGCCGCGTTAGCGAATCGGTCCCGTAACCTGTAAATAAGTGTAAATATTTATGTGAAAATAAACAGAGAAAGTGATAAAAGTAACCAGAGCGTTGTCATTAACTCTCAACGAAACAGGCCGGAAGGCTACTGTTACAGCTGGCGCCCAACCCGTGACTCGAAACCACGACCAACCAGAATAAGTCGAAACCGCATAACCGATATAAACGTTTACTAGTCGGTACGGGAAACGATATACCCGTGGCCTGAAACCACAACCAACCAGGAAAAGGCGCAACGGTAAAACCGATACGAACGTTTACTAGTCGGTACGGTGATTCAGTATACCCATGGCGCGACATCACAACCAACTAGGATAAGGCGAAACGTTTTAATCGATACAAACGTTTACTAGTCGGTACGGCGAAATAGTATACCCGTAACTCAAAACCGCAACCAACCAGGATAAAGAGAAACGGTATAACCGATACGAACGTTGCTAGTCGGTACGGTGAAACTGTATACCCATCAATATTTGATACAATCTTTTGAAAGTCGGTACAGCAGAGAATAAGAAAGAATAAAAATGGCCAACAGAAAAACCAACAGGGTTGACATTTACTCTCAACGAAACAGGCCGGAAGTCTACTGTTTCAAGGTACATTTATGTGCGTATGTATTTTGCGCCACATCTAAAAATTAATTTTTGTATTTTGCCCCATGACAGAAAACGAAATGGAATATGTGGTATGCACCACACTTTTAACTTCAATAATTGTTGATAAATGTACTGATATTTCATCATCTATTCTACATTACCGATGTATATCAAATAAATATAATATTGGTAGGTATCTTATACTACTAATAAGTAAAGACGAGATCGATTATGCCTAATCTAATTTAAATATTAAATAAAAATATTGAACAGCATTATCATAATTTTTAGAGTTATTCTGATACTAATCGCGTTATTTTACGAGTATAAACTTTTCAATATCCAGAATTTTACTTATTTAATACTTTTTTTTAGTACTTTCAATTATTTTCTAGAAATATAATTATTAAAATGAACTTTATTGATCAATGAATAAAAATAAAAAATGTTAAACACTAAAAATAAATTGTTTAGTAATTTTACAGTGGTGAAAATTAAAATTTTTGGAGGTATAAAATGGTACAGATTACTTAATGCCCTTTTGTTTTTTTTTTATTTGGCATAAGTTATAACCTTTGAAAGTAGTGCAAATTACCAAAATTAATTTTTAGATATGGCGTAAAATAAATATTTATTTTTTAGGTGAGTCGTTTTTGGCGCAAATTACAAACGTCAACATCAAGTATAATATGTATATTATAATACATACACGTCTGAAATCATAACCAATTTATTTATTGTGTTAAAAATGTCAATAAGGTGTAATATTATTAGACATATCCAAGTCATTTGTTCAATATATTTATAAATGAATCTATATTATAAATATCTATTACAAAATAAATATATTGCCCAAGTACAATATTAAAATTAATAAAATAATTTTTTGCGTTTGTAGTTGAAATGTAGCTTAAATTGACTTTTAATTTACGATTCTAAAAAAAAATGTTTAAAATGTTTAAATCTCATCAAACTTTATAAAATTTTAAGTATAACATATAATTTAATATTTTAAGACTTATCTAAATTAACATAATTTATATTGTTTGTAGATAATAATACCTAAAAAATGTCTGAACTGAACATTTTAATCAGACCGTAAAAAAAAAATCAGATCGTTCAATGTCCAATAATTGGTTTTAAAAATGGTGTTTTGCATTTTGTTTATTGAGTTTAGTCAATAAAATAGAGATCAATTTCTCTTCTACAGGTTAGATTTTGAATAATTTAAATAAGGTGGGCCTCATCCAAAAAAGTACTTGTCAGACCTCGGAGACGATCGCATCAATGTCACCCGGGCAATACCAAAATAATAATTGGATTTAAGTTTAAAACATCCTGTTAAACTTAGCCTGTCACTGTTGAGGTTTCGAGTTTGAAATATTTCACTGGAAATTATTTTTTTCAATTGAAATATTTCATAATTGAAAATTTCGTTCTTATTAAAATATTTCTATGAACGTATTTGGTTATAGATGATAAGAAATTATTATTAATTGCACACAAAAAATTTCGATAGTGAATGGCTAATCAACTAAGGTTTGCAAATTAAATCAGGTATAAAAATAGTATTATATCATAGGTAACTTTATAGGTGCCTGTAATGTGAAGCTTCTTCATGTCATTCACTATCCTTTTAATTGTATGATAAACCTTTTACTTATTGTGCCCCCTAGTACAGACTGTAAATATTCATTTAAATATACATTTAAAAAAGAAAAAAAAAGTCTTAGTGATGATTTATTTAAATTAAATTTATTCAATTTATAGACATGTGTCCAATATACAATATATATATCTATAATATAACATTACAAGATATTTTAATAATATAACAATAATAAAAATAAAAGAGGTAATATAATTTAAGTTTCTGTCTATTAAAGAGTAGGTATACAATATAAAGAAGATAAGAAAACAAAATTAATAATTTTATTATTATAATATCTTGTATTATGGATCTTTTCTTTGTCTTTCATCTATCATCCATAGTAGTATAACTTTAGTAGTATAACTAACACATTTTAAAGCATTGGCGATTTCTAAACAATATTTTATTTCAAAATCAATAACAGTTGATGGCTCTGATAAGAATAAAAGTTATACACCAGCAAATATATTTGACATGTCGTCTCATGATTCTAATGAATCTATTGGAAATGAAGCTGGAATCACTGGTAATGCGGAACTTGTTTTAAAGGCTACAACTGAAAATTCTGAATTTTCTGGTTCATCACAAAAAATAATGAAAATGTCTTACACAAAAGATCATACATTATTGACCCAGGAAAACCACATTCCAGAACATGGCTTATTTGTTTCACCATCAACTACTGCAAAAAATGAAACTGATCAATGTATGTATTATAATTATTACTAATTATATATTGATATATTATATTAGTTATGCCAAATATTTTATCGGAGTAAAATATATTAGGTTATTTAAAGGCCAGTGTTGTAAAAAACACTAATAATACACAAATACTTTATTGCTCAAATACGTTTTGAATAAAAAGTTTAAAATACTGAAGATAAAGTTAACTTAAATCAACCAAATTATTTATTTAATTGAGTATTCATATTTGTTCATTATACCTAGGTATTATTAACTAGCTACTATTAACTTTATCTATACAATATTGTATTACCGTGTTTGTTAATATTCTATTCGCTGAACTGTAATAGCTTTAACTGGAAGTTCTAAATTAAAGAATAAAAAAAAAATTATATTTGATTTAGGTATTTAAAAAAATATTAAATTCTTATGAACAAGCTCAACCATAATAGTAATTTTACTTAAAACTGGTAATTTATGGTTGTATATATTATTCCTACATTGGAATATAATAAGCTATAATGATTAACATTAATAAAAGGATCCCAAATTTTGGAGTGAATACATTATTTAAGTTTTTGATAAACTATAAAAATAAAAGTTAAAAAATTATTCAATACATGATTTTATTTTATTATTTTATTGAGAACTATTTTTTTGTTATCAAACATTGTAATAAAATTCGGGTACTTATTATTTCAGCTTTTAAAAAATACATAAAAAGGTCACTGACAACTCTAAAGTACGATGTTGAAAATATACACAAACCTTTGGATATTTTTGAATCTTTATTAGAGAAAATTGATGATAAGCTTACAGGAAAGTCAAACGTGTTTGCTGAAACTTATGTCACTCATGAAGATATTACTATCATCGTAAATGACATAGATCTTAATACAATGGAAGACAGATTAGTAAATGATTCGTTGTTCAGATCTGCTATGGTAAGTAGTTTATAATTTTAATAAATAAAAAAATCATTATGTACACTACATCTAATATACAAGTTCCGCTTAATGTGATCACTGCATATTATGGTTTATCGAATCAACCGTTTATTGGATCCAAAATTGAAAATCCCAAACCAAATATTATATTGGAAAAGAAAATTCTTCATAGAATCAACTGGTTATTAGAATCAAAATGGCCTGACCAAAGTGATTACATTAAGCGGTATTCACTGTATAATATTTCAATGCAATAATTTTTTAAATAATTTTATGTATGTACTAGGTAATTAATCATTTTTTTGTGTTGTATTATTTCTATTTTCTATCAGTAATATTTTTTTTTTTAACAGTAAAATATTTAAAAAATATATAATAAAAATATTAAAAAAGTTCATATAAAACTTATAACATTTATATAAATTAGATAAAATGCACCTTGTTAATTTAATTATTTGATTAAAAAACAAACAATCACACACAGACACACACACAAACATTGTCTTTGATAGGTATATTCAAAATAATACTTATATGTATCACATAATATATATTATTATGACACTGCAGTTCTATAGAATAAATTATGTTTTATAGGTCAAAACTTTATCTCGATTTTTGAGCAACCCATTGCCTGAAACCGTCCGTAAAATGATGCAAAAAATGTTTAGTGACACATTTCTCATGAATTACTCATATATTGGTTTTAAGGGAAAAAATCAATTTTCTACTTTACAAAGTTGCTGTATTATATTTGGTAAGTAAAAATAAATATTTTACCTACATATTAAAATTTGGCTAGAAACTGTTATAGCTAGGTACTGTTGTAAGTTAGCATTATCAAGGTTAACCAAAATGTGACAACTATATTATCTATTTAATTGATAATATTTAGTTAACTTTTGATTGTTTTTATCTTTAAATGGTGTTTACATACAGTTACCACACTAAATTGTAAGGTATAATGATTAACATCATTGGATCATAATATACCTATGTATACTTGCTCAATTTTAATAATTGTATGATTAAATATGTACTGCAAGTTGTTCACTGGGATTTACAAAACTTGTCGAATCTATAACTTTTATGTATGTAGGCTTACTTTAACATAGTAAACGTATTATATTTATGTATAAAAACATTATAATTAATTTATTAACTTATTTGTTTTTATTTTAGAAGCAGTCCGTTCAATTAAAAAATTTTCAGACATACCAAATATAGATATAGAAAAACCATTACAAAATTGGATGGCTCAAGCTGCATAGAGAGAAAAACTTAAAAAACAAAAAAATGATAAAAATGAACATGCCATTAATTGACAAAATAAATAAATCTGTTGATTAATTATAATTAAATGATAATATACATATATATATTTATTTTAACCTAATTAAATCTCCTACTCATTTTTTCTTCCTTGTCATATTCTGTTCATCAAAATACAATATAGGTAGTATGCTTATGTCATACAAACTCATACAAGAATATTGGTTATTAATTGGTTAAAAATTTAAAATATATATTTTGTCTGCTAACAGTTTAAAAATTCGTGAATGAATCATATCAAAAACATTTGATACTAAACATTTTTAAAATATATCTAATTAATTGCATAAGAAATATTTGGTTACAAACATTTTTCAAAATAATTTTATGAGAATTTTTAAAAATATTTGATGGCAATTATTTTGAAAATGTGTGAATTTGATTATTTTAGAAATATTATGCCTCATATATTTTGAAAATATAAAAATCAAACAATGTAATAATATTTTGCTAAAATATTGTGGAAACGTTTTTTCTCCTGCCAAAAAATGTTTTCTATATGTTTTCACAATATTTTAAAACATTGTGATAAATAAAATAAAATATTTTCATTTTGTTTTTCAATATTTTAACAATATTTTGAAAATGTTATTTTGCTATGTGATTAATAGTGGGTAACAATAACTTAACGTCGGACAACATAACAAACACAAAAATTTCCAATACTGGAAATTCCACCGTATCCGAGAGAAACCTCAAAGCTTCAACTTCTTTAGATTTCAATAGATTCAGCGATACCAATTTTATGTGCCATAATACGAATTTACAACAAGTAGGTATACTGTGTATTATTTTGAAATTACTTTAATATGTAGATTCATGATCGAAGGTTCTTAGTTATAGGTTCGGTTCGGAAATCAATCGATCGTCGTTGGGTGTCCGTCCTTTCACGATCCTGTTGTTGATTTTGTAGTTAACTTTATTGCCATGAAATATTCTATAACTAGATTATGACTGATTTTATTATAATAGAGATGCTTTGACTGTAATAATAGCAGTGGTGATTGGTTAGAATATATTCTCTACACTACACGTAAATTATATTTTACTTAGGTAGTTACTTTTAATTTAAAGTTTGGTGTTCCAATTGATCGTCAAGTTTTCTTAGCATTGTTGTTGGTTGTCCATCCATTGCTTACTTGAATGATTCTGTACGATTAGATTTGTCATTTTAGTGTCGACGAATTCATTACATTATTCGTAATTGTTTTTGTAATATTCATTTTCAGTAAAGCTTACGTGAAATACAAATGCTTTCGTGCTAAGTACATTTTAACAATATAATGTTATTAGTTATAAACAAATAAACTCTGTCACCCTATCATCATAATCAGATAATAAATTTGTCAGGTATCTGGGATTTTGGCACTTTTGTACGATATGATTTATATTTAAATTATCTATTTTGGCGCTTACGTCTGTCACAATGATTATAGTTGTAGATGTGTGTTAGAATAGGTTCTAAGTTTGTTTGTAATAGTCACTTGGCTTCCAGTGAAATATTTAAGGAGAGGGAAAATGGGGTAACTTATCTTTTTATTTTAATTAATTTTATTTTTTGCCAATCCTTTTGTAAAATGTCTATTGTAAAGTTTTTTATAACTTTTTTTCAATGTATAGATTTCCATTTGGACGATTTAACTAACGTCCTGTACTTGTATTTATCACTTTATCTATTGTATATAATTAGTATTTTTATATTAGTTAGATCACTAAGTGAGTCACTATAAATATATAATATATAATATATATAATATATTCGATTATCTTTAACTAATTCTAATGCATATTTGAAGGTTTTATACAATATAATATAGCTAAGACTTCTATCGGAACATATTGATCATAAGCTTATATTTTTTGAACTACTTTAATTGATTTAAGAACGGAATAAATTCTTATGATGTATTCAACATAGCTGCTGTACATTGAATGGAACCTATTCAAATTCAAAGCATTCTAATCTAGTATAATATTATAATGGGAAACAAACACAATAAATTCTTTATTTTTCGCCGATATTTGGTTGGCATTAAAGTACCTAGTTCTATATTGCTACAACGGATAGTCGAATTTATATTAGTCTGGTTCGTTCGTGAATTAAATTCTTTTGATATAAGCAGTATTATGTAAATACATATATTATTCATTCAAAATAGTAGAATACTAGCAGTAAAATATTAATAAAAAATGTACAAGGGTAGTGTTATACTAGAAAATCTGATTTGATTCTCTAAAGTAACGTAAACGGAGTACATAGACATAATACATAAACACTGCCGTCACTTAATTAAATTAATAAACGTGATCGTTAGTTAAACTCAAAGATCAATGACTTCATAATAATTATTCAGTTTATTTTACTCAGATAATAACTATGTTTTATTTGTTTTGATATTAAAATCTAAGTCCTGGTGAAATTCACTGTATATACTGTAGAAAGGCAACTGAAATTCATTGAGGGAGGACCCGTATGACTACGACGTTTGTAACAAATATTCTGAAAGTAAAAATATTTTAATCATAAACTTGTAAAATCGAAAAAATATTTTATTAATGCTTATATTATAATAATAATACATACATTTATTATGATTCATATTACGCAAAATATTTTGAACGAATCGATTAAAATAAAATACATGTTTAATGTAAATTATCTGAATACCGTCATTACAGGTAATAAAGTTACCCCAGTAAATATATCTTAGGTTATGCTTACCAGGGGTGAGTACCTATATCTTAGAATATTTCCCCCGGGTTGGTAATGTTATAGACTAGTATATATTTATTTATACCCCCTTAAATACCAATATATATAATAACCTTATATATCAACAAAGACCGGAAGGTGGGTAAATATATTTTAGTTTACTATACAGGGCGATCCATTTAACGTAAGACATTTATTATTTCGAAAAGTTTTATTTATTTATTTATTATTTTGGAAATTTTGAAATTTAATGAAATCTATTTATAATAATTAATATTCGTAACACTTTCAAATTTATTGTTATATGATAAATATGAACCAACTTTGGATTTTTAAATGGTTATATCTATATTTGCTATACCAACAAGTTATAAAAACATTTTTTCAAGAAATTCTGTGTTTGAATTTTTTATTTCGATTCAATAGATTTCGAGACATAGCCAATTCAAAATACCATATAGCCCGATATAGGAGATGCTTTTTGTGTTTGATTACACTTTTCCTTCTTAATTTTTGATCAATTATACAAATTAATAATCTTTGAATAAAGACATGAATAGGATATAACGTCTTGTCTTATCATTTTTTATTAGTATGAAAATAAATATTTATTATAGATACCACTACTATAGTTATCTATTAACTGGGACTAAATATGTGAACTTCTGATCTCTAAAAACAAAAAATACAATAGCACCTATAAAAAAATCTAACATTGAAGAGCATCTTTCCGATGGATTATTCAAAATTTAAAATGCTAATTATAAAATTTATAAAAAAAATAGTTGTATGCATTTCATACATTTTATTCATAGGTTGTAATTTAAAAATTAATAGTTAATAGTGGTTTCACTTACAAAAATAAGGTTTAAAATAATAAGGGGTATGAAAAATGTTAGACTATTATAACATTTTGATATTTAAAAAATGTTAATACTTTTTGAAATAATGGGTGTCTTACATGTATCACCCTGTATATTCACCTGAATGGTAAGTATTTACTATTTTCACTTAGGATGTATTTACTACCCTCCCCCTCGGGAATGTAAAAATATCCTAGTAACTAGAATTACTTACGTATGGAGATAAAAACTATTGAATGTAATGAAATTCTTTGACACCAGTACATATAACCAGAAATACAAAAATAAATAAATAAAAAGCTTGTAAAATAATTAAATTTAAAAATTAGTTATTGAAACTCTTTATTAAATTGAGCGTCAGGAAATAATTAAATATACATATTATATAGCTTTGAGATCAATTTTAATTTAGAGGAGAAGATGAACTTACTAAAATTTTTAGCAAAATGAGATCTAAGCATTATATACATTTGTAACTAAAAAATAATCTGAAAGTTTTAGAGATTTTGATGAATTTTGTAAAATTATTGACTTATAATCTACATGAATAAAAATCGTGCTATGTGTATTATTAATGTTTTTTAATTATAAAAATGTATGAGAAATCTTGCATTATATTTTTACAAGCTTTTTGATAAAAGCTTGTAAAGGAGTTAATACTGTAGCTCGTGTTGGAATAAACACTATGTATTTGTGCATAAAATATTAGCTACTTTAGTAGGAATTAACCATTTCCTGTATTTATGAACTTGTAATAAACCTCAGCATACGATAGTCGGTAGGCCCAATGAGTCTCTTCGCAGTAGTTTTTACACCTATGTGCGGCAATCACCCTGTGTTATTTTTGCCGTGGTTTTCGCGGTCGAATGTCACATTCCACGGTGATTTGTTTTTCGTGTTCACGTCTTATAAAAAAACGAAAAGTTGTATGTAATAAGAAAACTGTATGTAACGACGGACGTTGTAAGACTACGCGAAACTTTTTTTAGTGCACGTGCGTTATTTGTCACCCTCCAGCAGTTTGTCATTACTTTCGTCTCACGATAATCATCTGACATTGAAAAAATTGCACACAAAAATATAGGATATGTAGTAGTTTGTTGTCTCTGTGACGACGTCAATTAATATTATAGAAAACGATTTAGGGATGTGCTATTTCCGGGAATGCTCAGAAATGACCGAGAATGTCGAAAAACCCACGTAGTATTCGACAACATGCTATATTTTATTAATCATTATGTTTTCTAATGGCGTATCTTAATATATTATCAGTATTACCTGTTCAAATGGTTGGTAAAAAAATAAGCACACGATTAGCTTAAAACTGAAAAACAGATAAGTTGTAATTTCCTTTACAATTAATGATATAATCAAATAATAATTATATTGTGTAATAGTTATTTGTAGAAATCACGTGGTATTTATCACAGCGTTTATAGTTGGAATACAAGCACTAAACAGATCGGTTAAATTAAAGTGTATGTTCTAGAATATTATTCAAAAATATATTTATTTTTTACCTGGATCCAACATTCGGAAGATATAAAAGCGACCAGGAAACTTGAAATAAAGTAAGGTCTAAGTATAGAGGCCACTTTGGGACCATATTACATATTATCTCCATAGTTTGAAGTACCTAGTAATCAAATTATAAACATTAAACACTCCAAACTATGTCAAAACTATATTCTTATGCATCCATTAAAAGTATTAAGCTAAAATTATATAATAAGCTTTGGCATCGCTTTTCTACAAGTATAGTAAAACATCAGTAGTCTGACAATCAATTAGAAATCCACAATAGGTATACGTTGTATATGCATGTTAAACAGCCCTCATGCATTTAAAAATGTCAAAAACCATCCTGTTAAATATACAAATAAACTTGGGGTTGGATAACACAAGAACTTTATTTGTTTCAAACCATCTCATTCCGACTGGTCCCAAATAAGTTGGACTAGCTATAGGTGTTACTATAGGTATTTCGTATATCATGATTATGTTTCATTCTCAAGTTCAGGTGTAAAAATTAATGATAACCAGTTTGTTTTACCTAACAATGATGATGTTATTCTTTGAAAAATGGATAAATAATATTATATTAACATTGCGTTCATTCAAGGATTTTTTTTCTCAACAATAATTTGATTTACATTTTCATGATATTTGTTCTGTCATTTGAAAGTTTGGTGGGATATCAAAAAAAAAAAAAAATAATAATAATAATAATAATACATTTTGATCACGAAAAAGGCATTAGAAAGTCCATATCCAAGTTTATTATAAAATCGATGGGAAATTTAAAGTATCTAGTTATAATAGTATATTTTACTACTTAAATAATATATTTTGGTATTAAATGGATAGTTATGTCCCTGAAAATGATAGGAAATGATACTAAAATACATATAAATGATAATAACCTCGTTTATGGAAAATTGTTATTATTTTTTAAAGATGGTATTATATGACTTGGGTCATATTATGTACATTGCAGATATCTATTATCTATCTATTTATTTATTTATTGTTAGAATAGAAAATAGCAAGGAAAGTTAAAATACTAAACTAATTTATTTTTTTAAAGTTATTTAAATTAAGTTAATTCAAAGCAAATCGTTTAAAGATATTACAGTTATATAAGTTAGGTAATTTAATTTTTAATGTGGTGTGTATGAGAAAATGTACACATTTTAGACGAAAGAGACGCAAGTCCGTGAAAAATATGTCAGACTTCTAAGCGGTCATTGACAGCTTTGGGAGTAGATAACTAAAATATTATCTAGATTACGATAATAAATTATTCATAGAAATTTATCTAGATAAAAATAATGTATAAATATGCTAAAAGAATCTAAATAAATATAATAAATATGTTATGTAATTTATTTAATTTATCTAGATATGAAAATAGGTAAAAATGTACTTGTATTTTTTTTATACTTAATATAAAACATACAGTCTCATAGCCAGAAATCTTTCAAAGAGGGAACCACTAGATTAAATACCATGTATATAATATAGCTTTGCCCGTATACTACACAGATCTAGGGTGATATTAGGCTGCTTGGCCACGCTATAAATATGTTTTTGGAACGAAGAGTCTAACTATTTATCAATATTTTTTTACACGATTAATATTCGGCTTTAAAAATAAAATAAAACTGTGGTCTGTAGTACACATATTACTTGCATCATTGATTTTACATTGTTTTTTTTTAAATAATACTTTTATTTAAATTCAATAAATATACGTAGATTATGTCTCTAATATTTCCTAGTAAAATAAAAATAATTATTAAAATAAAAATATACCTAATTGTTTATAAACAACAAAATGTAAATTTCATATATTATGTTTACTTTTAATTTGTTCAGACATAATATTATGAATACTTCAGTTGGTTAGTTCAAAATGTTAAAATACAATTTCACAACCGTTTATTTTTTCACGGAGGTAGATTCCTACTTTCCTATTCACGAATCATATAAGTAGCAAGACAGTGTTAATTTTATACATAATATTATCTCTATACAGGAGATTTAGATTATCTTTTATGTGCGTATACCTACACAAAAACCGTGTCAATTCGTATTAATATCTTTAGAGGCGTAAATGACAAAAACTTAATTTTTTTATTTTAAAAAGTATTATATTTGTATTTTTTAAAATAATAATATGTATTGCATTTATTTTTGGTTTAGAACATATTATGTACCTATTTTATAAATATCAATTTCAGATTATCTTTTTTGGACGAGTGGGAAGAAGGTCAAAATTATACTTTTGCCCAATCACAACAGTATAATTTTCGGAGGGTCAAGGTAAAAGAAGGCCCACAGGCACAACTATGCCACTGAATATCTTGTTTATCCAGAAGAATGTTTAGCTGTCTTTGCGCACTCCGCGAATAGTGTGTCGAGATGGTAATATCCACGTGTTAGGTACCCACACAGTCGTCCCGCGTCCGTCGGTCTCGTGCCTTTTCCTACTGGCCGTTATGGCAGCGTGTATTTAATATACACACGATGAACCGGGAAATATCCAGAGTCTGGACGGGCTCGACTTTTGGACTAGGTGCGATGTGTCAGACGTCGCGTAGCAGCTGTGAACTCGGCTTTATTTTTAACCACGATACATGCGTTCCTACGGTTAGAGTCGATGTTTCTCACTAGCAGTGGACGCGCACGCGCAGGCTGGTTTTTATTTATATAATAACATACATACAACATTACGACGGCGTTAGTATAGTAATAATAACAATAATAATAATAATTTCGATCGGTGGCCTCGCGTTGGCATTATTTCTGGTGGCTCGTGAAGTGGTCGCCGGAAGAACGGAGAAAAATAATTTGTAACCCTATACCGCCGACGCCGTCTGCAGAGCAGTGGCCGATGTGTCGTCAGTGCCGGTGCAGCTGACACGATCGGTCGGTAGCGGCGGCAGGCAGCGGCTCTGCGTTTCTATTTTTAACGTGCCCGTTGCGCGACGTCACCTCCGGACGGCTGCCGCAGGGACCGCAGCGCGCTAGTGACAGCGCGCGATCCGCCGGCTCTGCGCAAAACGATCCGTCGAATGCGAAACGATCCGTCGAACGCGAAACGATCCGTAGACTGCTGCAGTGAAACCTGACGACGAGGATTATTTAATAACGCGATAACAATCATAATATTATTATTAATTCGTCTCTATTAATAAATAACTTGTGACTGTTGCGGACGCCGGGCCGGGGAACAACTACACCGAGGAAGTCACGCCATGGCCCGACATGGGTGATCTGGCCGACACCATCGACGATCTCATATGCAGTTTCGAAAGCGATGGTAGTAAGACAATGGACACGCTGATCATGTACCTGTTCTGCTGGGCGTTGGTCGGTTTTGCCGCGCTGGCCGTCGGAAAGTTCGTTTACAGCCGGGCGGCTCTGTACGCTGGCCGAAAATCGGCAGCCAGGACGGCTGCCGCGGCCGGCCTGGAACCGGACGCAGCCTCGGCTGCGGCTGCCGGCGACCGGAAATCATCCCAGCTGAACCACCACCGGGTTGTGCCACCCACGCCGCCGGTGGCCCGCAAACGGCTGGGCTCCAAGACCGGACGCACGTCCGCGGCCGTGGCCGGCGTTGCGGCTGGTCTTTCCGCCGTGCCGGCTGCCGCGGCCGCCAGCAAGGCGTTCTCGTCGGAACAGCAGCAGGCGGCCCACCTCCTGCATCACCATCACACACAGCACCCACGCCGGCCACCGCCTGCAGCCACCGGCAACGACCCGGACGCCGTCCGCTGGACGAATGACGTGTTCAAGTGGCTGTACGACGCGGCCGCCTCAACGGCTGGTGGCGGAGGAGAACCATCGGCCGTCGATTATCTGCTCGGCGAGTGGACGTCCGCCCTCAATGAATACACCAAAAAGTCGTTTGCCGAAGTGAGTCCCAAGTTATCCATCACATAACAATATTACAATATTATTACAGTCGACCCCAAGTCTTACACCAAATCATCAAAAATATTATGTCCGTATTACTTTCTATTATTAGAGCGTTGATGTATTTTTTTTTTAAGTTTTAAAAATCAGGTATCTACAACTGTCTTTATAAAACGACCTTAATAATATATAAAATCGTGGGTTACCCGATAGCCTGGGAATCTGCAAAATACTATTCGTTCAAAAAGCTGTCTAAAATAATACTTTATTTGCGTTGGTGTACGTAGTAATATTATATAGTTATAAACGATCAAATAGAACAACATTTCATTGAGAACAATAACATTAGAAATACCTAATCTATTATGTTTTTTACTAATTTTGTACTGACTAACTGTGTTATAACATATTTATACTTGTGTTGTGTATTAGTTACGATCTTGTATCGTAACAATACATATTTATCGTCTAGTATAACCAAATGGAAAAAGAAATTGTTTCATACAGTTTTTTTCTGACACCAAAATTAAAGATATAGGTATTCATTATCTCAGTTTCTATTATAGCATTGACGTTGTTTAGAAATGTTTTAGGAATGAAATAACCAATCCACCTTAATAATACCTATTTCATTATATCATTCGTTACTCGGATAGCTTGAACACTTGTAAAGCGCTATTCGTTCAAAAAGTGATTTTTGATAAGGATAAAATTAACGTTGGTGTAGAGTAGTATACAAATATTAAATACAACCAAATGTAATTGATAACAACAATATTCAGAATAAGACATTTCTTACAAATAATTTTTGAACTGTAACTGTTAACTGTATAATTTCTTACCATTAAATATTACGGAGCTTTCCTTTCCACTTTTCAGGTAGTCGACTTTATTATAATAGATAGGTTAAAAAAGTAATTATTAAATTTTTATTTGTAAAGCTTTATAATATTTTTTTTTTCAAATACATTGTAGCATTGATAAAATAACTTATAGATATTACCATACATATATTACCATGATATGAAAAAAATAGTATACTGAACAACCTATAAACCTGTTACCAACAATACTAGGATTGTCAACTATCATAATGTGTGATAAATACATTTTAAAACGATAAATATTAATATTGGGGCACAACTCAGGTAATACGCAAAAAATAATAACGCGAAAGACCTAGTTTTTAAGTTTTTACATCTGCCTACTATGCATCCAGAGTTTTACTTTTGATACACGTTGTATGTATTTTATTTACTTTTCAGAAATATTTAATTAATACAAAATTACGTTAGGTTAGGCTAGATTGTATTCAAACGATTAATATAACATATAAATGTATAAATAGAAATTCGTTTTCAGACTTTGGCACCCAAGTGCCCTAACCTATCTCATAGTTCCCTTAATGCGTTCACAATAAAATGTTCCTTGTGGTTTTCGCAATTTTATTAAAAATTTATATTGGACACAATCTGCGTCAAGTTCTATCGAATTTACGATTTATAACGTGTTTAACCTATCATCATTGTTATACCATATATTTTTATAATAATCTATCATTGTAAATTTATAACTCACATTCCTATACCTGTGTATACATTGTTGAACATTTGAAATCCCCTGTCAGGAAATTTCATTCAATCGATGCATCGAAAACCTCTTAAAGTGTTGTTTGTGTTTCAAATAAGTATTTTTATAGCGTTCTAGCGTAATGTTCAAGGTAACTTATCAATTAAAGTAATCGTAATGTATCTACTTACTTAATCTATAAGCGTTTTGATGAGCATTATATTTTGATGTTATAGTTGTCACCGTTGTCGAAGCCGACTGACGTGGAATATCCTATCATTTTACTTTGTGTCGTCTATCTAAAATCACCGCATCCACTTATTGCAGTAGTTTTTGAGAGATGATGACGTTTCATAATGTCCCGGGTGTAACCAAATACTTTATAGGCACACCCGCCTATACCGGATGCAATTTTGAAAAGCCGTGTTAATTTTTGTGTACGTCTTAACAATAATAATATCTTAATATTACTGCCCACATTCCTGTATTTAATCCGTTTTAAATTATCTCGACGAACTGTTTAACATGTTACCCCCTTTACCCCATTTCACAAGGGCGATTGTAAACTCTCCTGATGGTCCAGGTCTACTCCAGTACTACCTGACGGAAACGTGTAAACTCTCCCGTGTTTATTCCTGTACTACCTGATGGAAACATGTAAACTCTCCCAGGTCTAGTAAAAATCATAAAATAAATTTAATATACATTTAAGTTGCGTTTAAAAATAGTTGATCATATATAATAACAATAATAATAATAATAATAATAATGATATAAGTTACAAACACAAAATATACGTAAAAATGTTAAAATTATTGTTTTTGATAACAAGAACATACAGATTTTAAAAAAGTTAGGGAATTTATTTTTTTTTCCTAAAAAAATGTTTTAACATTTAAAACAACTCAGGAGAGAGTTAACATACTTCCTACAGGTAACTATAAAGTTAACTCGGGAGAGTTTACACATTTACTTTAGGTAAACATAATTTTGACCCGAGAGAGTTTACACATTTAGATTAGGTAAACATAATATTAACCCGGGAGAGTTTACTATTTTTAAAAATTGGGAGAGTTTCCCATCACCCGAAAACCAATTAACCTACATCAAATGAATCGCCATAAGGCAACCATGATGACCATGGCAAATGTGGACCCTTCCTTCACCTTTTAAATTAAACTAACGATTTACACTGTTGTATTACAAATGTTTAATTTATCGACACTAGCATATTATTGTAAATGTATGATTTGTTTTATAATTTACTATAATTATTGTATAACAAAAGGGCTCAAGAAGTTTAATTTCAATAAATAAATAATATACGTAACATACAGAACAACGAATAAGTATTATACCATCAGTTAAATATAATAAGTGGGCCTTTCTTGTTGATGACTTTTGCAAAAATTTTTTTGAAATATCATCGAAAATGCTTCCCTAGCTTTATATGTATTTTACCGACATTCAAAATATCTATTAACAATCCATTTTTATTACTATTTTTTTTTTTTAATTTTTTGTGATTTTTAAAGAAATTTTTAGCAGTTTTAGGGAATTTTTTCAGTTTTGTTTAACAATCGAGAGAAAAATGTCTGGTTAATTTTGCCAGAATTATACTTTTAAATTTTCCAAAAAAAAAAAAAAAAAATACAACTTTAAGTATAATTGTAAACTGTAACCATTAATTTATAATAAATAAATAATATTATTATCAGCGTTTCTAAAATATTTAGGTTATTAACATCAAAATATTTATAGCAGGTACTTGTTGTGTTTTAAATATTATGAATGCATTTTTTTTTTTTTATGCCATTTTTATAGGCCATCAATATGCCCTAATTGTATTACCTGTATTATTGTGTTGTGTTTATGTGTAATTATTATATATCAATAATACTACGTTACAGTTAATCTCTTTCAGGTATGTGTAGCAATTTTATTATCAACTCTTCAATTTTATGTATTTAATTAATAAATTGATATTTCAACTGCCATAAGCTATTTGAGTATTAACGGACCCTCGTCAATACTGTCGAAACTCAAAAACCACAAATTTTTAACCCCATCTAGTAATTGTAATTTTATAACTAGATAACAAATTATCCATCAATATAATTATATGTACCTATAAATAATGAACATTTGTTTGATTTTGATTAATTTTTGGATAACATCTTTACGTTAAATCATTTTTTATATCGTTTTAAATTATATTTCTTTATAATACTATTTGTCATGTCAAACTATCATGTACTGTTCTGTACTATTTTCCACGTAGGTGGTACTTTAAATATAAGTATATAAATAAATTAAATATTGTGTCAAATAATGAAGCGATTCTCAAGAGAATGTAAACTATAATTACTTTTGTTTATTGTTAACGAATCAAATATAAAAAATAAGCTTAACATAATTCCATCCCTAATTATAATTTTTTTTTAATTCTTACTACCCAGGTTCATAATTTTGTTTTTGTCAACTATTTACTATGCCCCGTGTTCTTAAAAAATCTTACCTTTATAGACATTAGACACATTAAGTTTTTTTGTCTTTAGAACAATCTATATATTATTATAAAATATAAATAATCACATGATACAATAGACAATATCATATGGAAAAAAAAGAATATTTGAGTAGGTTACATGTTAGATTTTAAGTTTCTACAGTTTTGATCATCTGCCAAATTATTTAATCGATAAAATCTGAACGACATTCACTAAAACTTATGATAAATCGTTATTTTATGTACTTACGGCTAAATCAAACATTAAAATATTATTATATAGCGATTATATGAATTATGTATAATCTAAACATATATTATACAAAACTGTAATACAGTTTTAATAATGAATAATAATATAATGTCTTTATATCACTATAATTTAAAGGTGTTAAATGATTCTCCAAAATTCTAAGTTGGAAGGGTTAGTAAAACAATTGACTTAATTTAATTGAATCTGAATTTAAAAATCTAATTATTATTTATACTATAAAAAATGTTTGCATATAGAATAAAACATACAGTTTTAAAACGAATAATTAATAATAAATAATTCATTGGTCCATTCAGAATTTACAACTATTTATTTATTTATTCGTTTTATTTTAATTTATTCTTCAAAAAGAATACCTAATCAGTTTTTTGTTTAATTATCACCCAGTTTACACATTATAATGGTGTTTTGAATTAATATTCTGTTAAAGTAATGCATCTTTTGTTATTTCTCCGTACCTATTGCACTCTAGGTGTAGACATCAGTCTACATAGGTAGCATACATAACATAAGTCATAGTTGGTGATATATCCAGTCAATTGTTAAATCAATAAATACATTTTATTCAAAATGATACATAATACAGCCATGATAAAATAAAAAAGGATTTGTTTCAACTAAAGTTGCATATAAAAATAATTGTAAATTAACTAAACAACTCTAATTTATTATAGTGGAGAATGAAAATTGTAATTAGGTTGATTAATAAATTAACTGATTAACTAATTGAGATTTAGAGTTAAGTTCATACAAAAAACTAATTTTCAATTAACTAGCTTTTAACTATTTTACTAGGTGGTTTCAAGTTCATGCCTAATGTCCAACTCTAAAAATTATTATAAAATCAAATTATATATTTTATGAATATTTTATCGAAACTCTGCGTTCACGATTTAAACCGCGTCACACTCACCTCTTTCTGCAGTAGATTTTGATTTCACGACATTCATACAGTGGTTTCGAGTTCGAGTCTTGTATTTTAACGTGATTCATATGCGTCTCCAGCTGATACAATGCTGACGTGGAAAACTGAAGTGCCGAACAGCGTTAAAATAATAGGTAATAATATATACCTAATTTATAACATTATTAATGTACACTAATATTATGCTTAATATTGGCGCGATGGTGTATAATATAAACAACAGAATGCGTGAGGTCCAAACTAATTGTGTACCTACGCTGTGAACCATAATCTTGTATTGAATTTAAATATATTCGCGATGTTATAAATTAGTAATAATTGTGCTTATGTTACTTTAACGATTACCGGACGAGATAATCTGCCGGTCATTTAACGAGAACTATTTATTTTTTTGAATATATATTGTGCATATATATGTGCACTTAAGTGCTAAGCCAGAGGATGATATAATGATAATAATGCAGTCTTTCATATAGTCGCAGAAAACTCTGTAATCTGACTCAGTCGTGACATATGATTTGAATTTATCGGTTGAAATTGGAAATGCACAATACACTTTTAAAAGTTAACTGCATATTCTCGAGTATTTGTGTTTAATTGTGCGTATTATATTAATAATAATAATGATAACGATGATAATGACATACAAAATGATTCATCACAAGTGTAATACAATGTTGTATATTGTATTTCGTGTCAAATGGTTATTGTTTGGTGTGGTATTCTTATGCAGGCATGTGTGCGTTTGCAAATAACAGACAATGAAGAATTGACGACGACGGATCGTCCAATTAAACGGGAACTAGTTAGCAAGCTTAAGTCATATAATTAAAATAACAATAATAATATTGTACTACCTATTGTGCATTCTGTTGTTTTCCATCTGTATACTGTGGTTGCAAATGTGTAACAGTTATAGACCATGGGAATCGGTGTCGAAATATTATGAATTATGATTTATAAGGAGCAAACAATTTGTCAGCCTTCCACAGTCGTTGACCATTCGTTGGCTTCTACTATTATGCATAGATGGTTAAAAAATAGCGGACTGGCCTTACCATTAATAATGGGTGCCCAGATGGAGATTATATTATGTTACAATAAGTTAACAGTGGTCATTAATATATTATGGTTATCAGTTATTAGTAGTCTATATCAAAAGAAAATTTATCAAATAAAAATAACATCTTAATATAACAACTGACCTTTTACTTATAGACTAGACAATCCGATACAAAATATACTGATAATCACATGCCAACATGGCACAGTAATGCAGCTGTTTAAAATATATATATATATACATATATTTATATTGAGCCACATCAGAGTAGCTCAGTTACCAAAAATCGCGATCTATCTAGGAATGGCAAAAACGTGATGAGGGCGTGTCTAAAGGTTTATGAATATACCAAACTAATAATGTTTAAAAACGAGTAAGTTGATATAAAAATTTAAAATTATTCAAAATTAATTTGTTTTGTTATCAATTATTATCAATTACCTAAAAAGCCACATTTTCACCTTATGGCCACCATACGTAATCACTGGTAATAAGTTTAGTATAGGAATGTGACAGTATAGAAATGATTCATCAATTTCTTTATTATATATTATATTTTATCCCATAATGTAGTCCATGCAGGTCCGTGCTTAAGAGGGGGATAGGTAAACCACTAAACCTTTCGGTAACTGATAGGTTAACCACAATTTACTATTATTTTCCAATTTCTAGACTAATTGTGAAAACAATTTAATTTTGTATAAAATTTCAATTTTATGAGCTTTGTTGAAACCTACCATTAAACTAAATAAATAATTAGCTTTCTAAGTCACTTTTTAGTGGAAATTCTTCTCGAAAATGCTGAAAATTTAATGGTAAATATAAAATTTAGTTGTGTTAAATTATGGAAATAGGAAGAATTTTACGAGTAAAACAATCATTTTTTTTCATTTTGCTTGGTCAAAACTTTCATCTCCCATCTTATGAAATTACGCCTCTCTACCATCTCCAGAGTATACAACAAAATATTTTATCAACTTATCTCTGTTAAATATTGTTTAGCACGTCTCTTTGTTCGAACTTCAATGCTCTTCACAATATCGGAAATTTACAACTATAGACGTTGACGGATGAACAATAAACTGAAAAACACGTAACTAAATCAACCTATTTCACACGACTACTTCTGTGTACACACGATACGCTGTGATAAAAATTGAAAAGAGACCTGTTTGAATTAAACTATGCTTGTTAAGAATTGTAAAATTATATTTTTATTTCACTTTGGTACTTATTAATTACTATAGTATTATTGGTGGTTATATTGATGTATATTGATATATATATATATATTATATTAGTGATTTACTGTGCAAGTAAATCTTGATTAAGGTACCTAGGGCCTTCTTACTAGGAATAATATGATTTCAATGATTATGTAATGAGTAAGGACAGGATCTAAATACCCAGTTTTTGGAAATAGATTTTTAATATTTCAATTAAAATTGTGTTACAATTAAGTTTTATTTCTCAAAGTTGGACTTAAGTTAACTTACTCTTTTTTTTTGAAATTCGTTGTGAATATTATTATGAGCTTAGGTACTTGAGGGGTAGTCGAAAAATAGTTTCATACTAGTCGGTGATCACATTCGTTTTATATTATAAATTATTGTCCATTGAATACTTCTTTGAAAAGACGCAATTACCAACTCTTTTAGATGATATTTTACGTACTAATATCATGTTATAATAGTGGATAACTATCTAGTATTTAATAATATGTAGTGTCTAAGTTTAAAATAATATGCACATAATTTCAAAGTTTTTTGAAAATTCCTCATGCATATTTGAGGGTGTTATGGTTATGGAAATTAAAATACATTACGAATCACCTTTCAAAATTCTAAATAAATTATTTTAAAGTCACTTTTTATTTTTATTTTGTCAATTTACGTCACTTTTGAGTAATGTGGTATCATCCATACTCTATTAAGTTTAAGTTAATATCATTGACTATAATTGGTATCTTATGTACTGGAGTACTATTCGGTTTAAATAAATATTATTGACTATATGCCACATTATCCTAGATTCCAGCACTGTTCCTAATGGAAGGTAAGAACATAGAAAATTTCAAATTATATTTAAAACTCAAGTTTTTGGGTCGGAAAAACTTTTATTCAAATGTAAAATAAACATATAATGCACACTTATTTAAACGCTTAACCAATACTAAGCTTCACACGCACGATAATCGTACCAATGCCTCCGCCAAATCACTCAGCTACAATGGGACTCCCCGTTTCAACTTCATTACAACTAGTTACTTTTTAATTTTTTTGTTAAAAAATATTCCAAGAGCTTAATAATAAAGTTGTTAATGTGAAAATCAAAAATATGAAATTAATAGACACTAATTTTTCAATAATAAAAACCTTTATTAGTCTTATAAAAAGAAAAAAAATTTTTTTTATCGAATAACTACTAGTAGGTACTAGTAGGTACTACTACTATAATTAATGTATCCACTATAAGAATATTTTACCTGTATGATATATATTTACATTTATTAATAACTGATTCCTAAAATGTGTTTAAAGAAAATAGTAACCTAAATTAACTTGACTATCAACACACTTAATTTTTAATTCTTTAAAATAGTTTTAAAACATTCGAAATATTATGTTCCTATATCCTAATAATAATAAAAAAAATAGTATAACTTTTAGCCAAATATTCTATAAGAACTTACTATGTTAATGTAAATATCTAGGTTAATTAAATCTCATTAAATTCTTTTGCATTATATGTTATCATTTGGTTTAATAATAGTGTCTTGTATTTCATTTTTATACCAAGATAAGCTGTTACACAACCAAAATTTTTGTTCTGAGAATTTTCATAAATATGAATGTCTTTTAAGATCAACAAAACAGATTTCGAATTCTTGTACTGATGAGAGTTTCAAACATTGAATATATAATACTAGAAAAGCGTCTTTTAAAACTTTCCGTTACCTTTTATCTCCGACAAAAAATATTATAGAGGGTATAATATTACTAAGATTATTGTAGGTACACGTAAAACCCTGTAAATAATAATAATAATTATATTAATATTTAAGACGGCCATTGAAACTACGAAATATTATATCATATAATAATATACGAATATTTGTTATGTATTTTAATTTTTTTCCACCTCTAATTGACTTGGTTAAAAAGTATTTAAAACAAAACCTATGTTAGAATAGGCTGTGTATTTTAATAAAATACGTTACTTATAATTAAGGCTCGGATTTCAATGGATTTGCGTATTTTTTTTTTGAAATGTATTACATGATGCTTCTCAAGCTATAAATGTGTTTCAAATAATCCATGTTGTGACTAAAACATTTTTAGGGTATTTTTTTTATAGTTTTATGACTATAAATGCATTTTTTTGAATATTTTTAAGGTATTGAAATTCAAGCCTTACTGCCCTTACTTATAGTTTTTTCGTAACAAAAACACATAGTTTTCAAGCAAATTAATCATGGAAATAATATACAAGTAATTACACAATAGGCATTATCAAAACCTGACGGATACGTAATCGTTATCATCATTATTACATATTTTATAATATTTAATCGTAAGCTTTATACTCGTTTAAATAATATGAAATGTACATATTTATGTAAATAGATTATAAATACATTAAATAAAAAATTTTAAATATGTTCACCGATTAAATACTCTTTTTTCTTAGTGATATTTTGTATTTTATTTTTTAAGAAGCGTCTGGAAAAAAAAGTTGTGAAGAAAAAATTAACACTGATTCATCTTTACGATTCTTCACCATTATTATAGCGGTACCTACATAACTACTTATTTAGTTTATATTATTTTGCGCAGTCTAAATAGTTAATCAAACAATAATTATACAAAACAATAATGCACATATTATTGTCTAGGTAATATTATAAGATTTCTCTAAAAAACCTAACATAAAATCGCGTCGTAAAAATATGCCTGCGAAGTATAGGGGTTGTTTGAATGTATTATGGTCACTGAATTTTGAATTTGAAATGATTTTCTGTCATCATTAATTTTATCAAACTTTTGTTTTCTATATTATTTTATATCAGCAACTGCTCATTAACCCCGAAGACGACGTTTTATAATCATATACTGTATTTTATGAATTATCCGACACACACGTACACCATATATTCACAGTAAAAACACTAAACCACTTTAGTATGAACTTTATGAAAACCGGCACTATATATACATACGTAGTAAGTTTTATGATCATTCATGCGTATTCCATGATCATGATATAATAAAAGGACTCGCGTAAATTAATCGATTTTTACTACAAACAAATTTCAGAGTACCACCGCACCACTATGGTTAGGTTGAGGCGTCTACACTCTCGGCATTTAACACTCTAATACCTATATCGGTACATTATTATTTAAAACTGGACACACGACGACAATATTAATTATTATTATTGTACTATTGTTGTGAAAAATCGTTTCATCATGACGTTTGTGAAAATAATATAGTGCTACCATTAATAATTTCACCGCGAAAATTAATTTTGCATAAACCGACGACGGTCGACGCGGTTATCGAATAAAAAGTTTGGAAATTGTTTTATCATTGAATGCATTTAAATATTATGTATATTTTTCGCCACAGCAAACAATCAGTATAAATATTGCATTTTTTTTTTTAAGCTTGACTGTGTTGAGTTATTCAATTTTAATATTTGTATAAATATTATGGGAATTAAATATTTATATTACTAGGTATATCGAATTTCTAATGTTTACCTGATTAACAAACGTGAGGTAAATAATAATTTTTTTTATTGGCTCTTTTGATACTTAATCGAAAAATAATAGCGTTTCATCTTACAAACAAGTTTGAAACAAAGATAGAATTTAGAGCATCAAGTATAATTTGTTTTAATTCAAACATACTGTCAGGTAATCAATTCTACACCCATTATTTCAACAACCACTTTTCAAAAATTTTTTTTATGAATGTAAATACTCTGAATAATATTTAACTTTGTAATATGAGATTAAAAATTGCAAGCTGTCATTTGGTGAGTAAAGAACTTGAAGAATAATGATGATAAAAAATGGCGAATAGTATTATATTTTCCTAAATTGTTGTTTTGTAACAAACTAAAATATAATGTAAAAGAAATATTTTCAAGAATGCTATTCTCTTCTGAAATAATGAGTGTTTTGCATCAAATGGATAGCATCTGAATATTCCTATTTATGATATCAGCCGTCGTTGAAAGTTAAAAAGAAACAAATTTCAGCACAAATAAAAGGATACCACGTCCGCATTTGTTGTCTTCGTTCAAATCCGTCGTATGCTCAGAAGTTCACATTAACCAACATTTATTTAAACATTAGTGTGAATCGACCTATTAGTATCCGTGTTTATACATCTAATCTCTATACCTACGCAAAAAATTGAATTATCGTCTATAACTGCAGATGACGAACTTCTAACTTGTGTGCGAATGATTAGTAATGTATAATCAATGAGAAACTTATATACCGTTTTACCTACCAAAAATTGTAATACCTATATCACCTATAATTAGGGGTGGGATTTCAATGCACTTTGCATTGTTTTCCAAAGCTTAATGTGCGATGCTGATGCGAAGCTCAATGGTCACAAATTTGTTTTATGTACTTCTAAATGAGAATAAGAAAGTTTATTTTGCATTTTTTGGAATTTTTTAGTTTTTAGATCATCTTCTTAATTTTTTAGGGCATTTTAGAGTTATTGGAGCATTTTTTGAGTTTTTGGAAACCAAGTATGAATTTGAAATTTTATTTTAAGATTTTTACACTAACATGGTTTTTATATAAATATGAGAGATTATAAGTAGGTAGGTACTCTAAATTCGTATTACATTATTGGACAAGGTATGAGTAAACACTATCCGTATTTCCTGTTAAATAATCTTAAGTCGGTAAAATCGACGTCCGATAATATCATTCGATGTTCAGTACGAGTTTTGTCGTCGTAAACACCGTTTTATTACTCTAATTAATTTTTTTTGGTTTTTTTAGGGCATTATTTAGGGGTTTTAGGTCATAAAAGCATTTTTTTAAGGGAAGTTTTTGGGTTGTTTTAGGGTATTAAAATCCCAGCCCTACTTATAATCATCATATGTTCATCTGGGTGGATAACAATATCATTCCAACGTAACGCATTATCGTAAATACGCATTTGAGTAAAATAATTTGAATTATCTTTTACTGAATATAAAATACTCTTTAAATAATTTTTTAAATAAGTGTTTTTAAAGTATAATTAAAAATATACATCATAGTTACCGAGTAATTATATAATTATTGAGCTATAAAAGTTCAAAGTAAACAATATGAAAAATAAATAAATAACAATTTATATCACAATTTATTAGAAAAACCAGTTATTTTAAAGCAAAGTTTTTGTATTATTTGCACATTACTCGTCAGTCATCAATCATCAATGATTGTACAAACAGTAAATTTCTTAAATAATTAATATTTTTTTGGGCTAATTCATTGTACTATCCCTCTCTACTGCATGCCGTAATGGTTTAGGCAATTATACATTTTTGTCAAATAAATTATTGAACCGGAGGCTCTGAATTATTTATGTGTTTTATTTTGCTCAAAATCATTATCTACAGAGTGATTAAATAATACAAAAATATTTGTAATTTCAAAAATGGTTATAGATTTGTATAACCTTGTTTTTGATTTAACGTGTACACCAATCAGTTGTTAATGTAACCGAAAAGCCAAGGAACTACCTACTACTGAAATTTATCTAATTAAGTTATTAAGTTAATAAAATTAGACGATTAAGTTCTGAAGTATTCGGGTTTAAAAGCTTTTAACAAATTAAATTTTTAACTTGCTAATTTCAAGCACATTTTAAGTACAGATAGGTAGGTAGGTACACTTAAATGTCAAAACATTATAAAATACGAGTAGTACCAGATTTTGACTCATTTTATTATTGCAGCAATGAGGTAATTTGCAGGGGTGTTATGGATGCTCAGTTAATAGTAAAACCCAAAGTGTTATAATTATTAAAAAAAAAATTATTGTTAAAAAAGTATATATATATATATATATATATATATATAATAAAGTAAACAAATTAATATTATTTATTATCGGACTAATCAATAGTAAATTGTTAAAAGTTGCGTAGGTAGTTTTAAATAATGAATACATTTTAAGTAGGCTGAAACAAGCGTTTTGATTTTATTAATATGTAACTGATCAGTGATCAAATGTAACAAAGGTACATATTTTATTATTTTATGTCTGTGAGGTTCAAATTCGCTGTAGGTCTATATATTTTAAAAATTTTTTGGCGGCTAAGTTACCTGATATTTTTAGGTGATTTCATCCCTACGAACTGTACACAACTTTAATTTAAACATAATTTTTTCTGTTTGTCTGTATAGGTAGTATACATTTATATTATTGATGTGTTCCCTTTTCGGTTGTATCTGTTACAAGTTAGTAAGTTCATGTTCGACGAGAAAACAACTATATTATTTTAAGAAAGATTCCCGGAGGATCTTATTAGGTAATAATTAACTATCTAGAGTTTGATTCACTAAACTAAATACTTATATTGAATACAAATTCGCATGAGTCCAGTATGTAATATAAAATACGACTGCCGGCGACGCTCATTCGGTATTTCGCTATTGCATTAAATTTCATTGCAAAAAGTGCTTATTGTGATCATAGTTACTAATAAATTATAAACAAGGATTCGTAACATTATATTGATAATGAAGTCGACTGGTAGATGGGCATTACCGCCTCGATCACTTAACTTTTAGAAAAAATGCATGATTGGTAAAAATAATTTGCAAAATTTTACTCCCTTGGCATCCCTATTCTGAGTTACGCCACTGCACATTGTACGCATCTACCTGTTATACTAATATATTTTGAGTAATAATAATCGTTCTACTCGAAACCATCTAACCCACATTGGTGTTTCTCAAACGACGCTAGAAATATGCGAGTATTTTTATCCTTCGAAGTTATTTATAAGTTTTACTGGCGAGATGTTGCTTACGGTCTCACTTATATACCTACCTACAATGTTCGCATCACGAATACCTGCATAATATAATGTTTGTACAGTGCACTGAGTGCATAGGCAGTTGATTAATATCAACGATACCGAATACAATTTTTTCCGTCTCAAGGTCAGTTGTAGTACAATAGTGTTTTAAAATTTCATGAAATATTTTATTTGTGTAAAAAATACAATTAAAAAAAAAATATAATATCTAAAAGTTTATAGTCTTAAATTTACAGAAAGAAAATAATTTTAAAAGTTGTTTAATTCTATTGAATACTAATAATATTAACAAATTATTAGCACTTATGTCCAATACGGACTAATTGATAAGTTATAAATTAACCGATAAATATAATTTAATACATTTAAAAGAAAACAATTATTTTTCATTATTTTATTAAAATATTTCAAGAAAAGTGAAATTTATAATTTAGAAATATTTCAAATTTAAAACTCCCTGTATAATTATAGATGTCTTATTTAATATGACATTTTATAAGCCTTATTTTAGAGTGTTTTATAATATGCAATCAGGTAGGTTTGAACAATAACATTTTATAAATGAATCTTAAAAATGAATTTATACCTTATACCATAGTTGTATTTTGCATTTCTTAATATAAAAAAGTTAAATATATTTAACTTGAACTTGCCAATTTTTTCTCGAATATCGTAAATGATTCTCATTCTTGTTACATACAACTAACAATTTTTATATAATATGATATTCACGGCAAGATTAGTAAATTCAGTAGAGCAGTCTACAATGTATTAAAAAAACATTGCTGCCCAGTAATATTTGCTCAAAATTATAAGTTGGATACCACAAAACATTGAAAATCCATATTAATTTAGTCAATATTTTTATTTTATTTATAAATTCAATGAGGGTAAGCTTACCAGATAAAGTGTGAATATACCTACGTGATTTGTGTATTTAAATTTAATTTGTTAATTTAATATTAAAATGTATAAAAATCATGAATATTATTTTAATACATAATAATTTTTCATGTTATCAACGGTTTATGTCTCATATGATACGTGTTATATAACTAGGACCAACAATTAATTATATGTCCTATGGCCTATACTACTATTAAATATCTATATATAATAATGTCTTGACGTCACCCAAGGTAAAATTTACTCTGGAAAAAAAAAAATAAATTCCAATATATTATTTTAAATAAAAAAATTATTTATGTTTTATATATTATACTGAAAATTATTTAAATTAATGATAATAAAATTGTGTAGTATCTATTTTAGAACTTAAAAAAAAATGTTTGGTTTTCACTACCTACTTCAAAGTTTACTGAAGGCTAATATTTGTATATCTTTAACAATTATTTCATGATTCTCTATTCGTTTGGTAGAAAACATATCAAAAATGTACTAAAATCAAAATTTGTTCTAAAAACTTACAGAATCTTAAAAATGGAAGATAAAATTTTGTACACATAACCGTTAGGTTATGAAACAAATTTCGGTATAAAGTAGCTATTGTTTAAAGTCTAAACTTTAGACTAACCAATAAAAATATGAAAATATGCATACAGATGTTGGCTGTAGTATTAACCGATGTGGGTTTGGTAAATCATATTATCATCCAATTTATAAGAATTTAAATTGAAAGTGTGGCCCAAATTACAGAATATTATGCAATTTTGTTTTCTGTTGTGGATCAGATTACCAAAACACATGTTTCGATGTGCCATAATTATAAGCATGTTTTTATTATTTTATATTTTAGTTCATATTACATACGTATTTAAATCGATTGATTAATAATAACTAGAGTTGCAAATGAATTGCAAACGCATATACTAAAATTGGCGCTAAGAGTTCTAATAAGAATTCTTAACATCTAAGTCTTAATTTCAAAAGCGGTGGACGTTTATTTTAGTACTCTTAGTTCGTCATCAGACTTCAATGCACCACTTGAGTATATATGTTCATAATATTACATGTATCACGATGTAACTACATTTTATAAGTGTTTGTAAAAAAAACTATAGTGTTTATTTATTTATGAATAGTATTCTTTTTTTCAACAAAGCACGAATAAAATGTCGACCTACATTCTCTTTAAATATTTACCGAAACCATAAAGTGTATTTGTTGTATCACGTTCGTAGTCGTATTTCGATATTAATATATTATAATATTATATCTTTCAAATTTAAATAGTTTTTGACACTCGTACGAATGATAAATAATAATATTCTTATATTGTATTGTATAGCAATTAATCACGTGTGTTTTCAAAATGTACCACTCAATATTTATCGTCGAAATTATCGTGAAATCAACTGTATTATAAAAAACTACCCGAGCCAAATTGTTCCATAAAATTATTCATCAATTGCTTAAGTTTTTGATTTAAATCGGTTTCGTGTTGAAATACGGCAGGGTAGTTCATCAAGCATACTCATCCTTTTTTTTTGAAATCAACAATGCAGTTATTCAAAGTCTGATTAAAGAGTGTTCCACGGAGACAAACTATTTTGTTTTTTGAATGAGAACCCTTCTTTTCTACTTTGAATTATTTATACAGTAGACACTGAAAATGCTGACATATACTCTCTAAAACAAAACTCGAACGAGTAGTTTTTCAAGTATTTAACTTTGTATGCTAAGAATAATAATAGGTCCACGATAATGGATTTTAAGGTTTTAAGAGATATGGTTTTTTTTTATTAATTATTGTCGAAATTACTGTTTATGTATAACAAAAATTATAATTCGTAAAAATGGTCCAAGTAAGAGTATGCTCGGTGAATCGTTCATCCTGTATTTAATATATTTTAGATTCGAAGCGACACAATGGATGCATCGATCTTCCAAGTTACAAATATATTTATGATTATTATATTTAATTGGTTGGCTGTAGAAAAGCAGTTTAAAATATTTTGCGTAGAATCTTTGGAAATTGATTAGAAAATGTATTTCTAAAATAATAATATGATATCATGTGATTCGTTGATTCGTTCAGTATCTCTAAAAATTGGCCGATATTTAAAAAAAATAAATATATATAACATTTACTGTTTAATATGATTATATTCATAGAATACATTTTACATACATTTTACGTCGTTGTCATATTAAGTTACATTTTTAGTATCCCATAAGACGGTATAAAGTGCTCAAACGACAAACTTTACATTGCTATTCTACGATAGCCCATTAATTTTAAGTATAATCTCTTCACTGAATACACCGTGGCAGCTTAATGTCAATATTGCTGTTACGCGTCTTGTCTGTGGGATTATTCGTGAATAAAGTCAGAATTTCTCTTTAAATAGTTTCAAAGGTTAAACAAGTATCACTACTGTTATCCAAAATATATCGATATATATAATATATATATATTTTTTTTTTCATAAATGTTGAACCTTTTTAAACTTTATCATACTTATGCGCACTGTTATTTCTTACGATTTCTTTTTTAAGTTAACTTACTATACTGACTTAATTTCATTTTAGAAGAAGTACCATCGAGATGATATTTATAATAAAGTCTTTGATCTCTGTGTAAATGTATTATTTGAAACTATTGGAGTGGTTGTCCTTTCAGATGAGAATGTATTTATAATGAAAGAAAAACAAAAAATAACATAGTCTGAAAACCAAAAGCTCTGATGAAAATTGTTGAAAGTTACAGATTTAAGCGTATACCTATTTGAAAATGTAATTTTATTTTGCCATTTCACCATAAAAAACAATGGATTACAAATGGAGCTAAAGTTCCTTATTACGTGCAGCTTAAATTACATATTTTTATTTATAACTTAGTAATAAATTAGTAGTATTGGAATAATTTTTAAAATGTGTAGCTTTTCTTTTCAACAAAATAATGTAGGTACTGGTTAATTCACTTAAATAATCATAATTTCATGATAAATAAACTTAATTTAATTATCATAAAAAAATAAAAAAATACTAAATAGTTCTTTTGTGTAATTTTAATCTAAGTACCTATACCTATATAAGAAATTTTTTATTTAAAATAAAACTGAAGCCGAGAAGGTTAGTTTTGAGTTTAAGAAGTTAGATCAGGCTCAGAATTTCAATGATTATGCCTCTTTATTAAAATAGAGTTCATGAAATATTTTGAATTTTTTTAAATATAAACAATTTGAAGCACCGATCTGTGCCTGATCACAATTTGCATGAACTCTCTTAAAGTTTTATATGGAATATTATCTAGGTCGCCGTTCTTAAGTAGATGACGTTATGTTATCGCCTGGCAGTTATAGTTAATATTAAATTATATTTGTAAGATTGTAACGATAAAAGTTTAAAAAAGAAAAAAGAGAAAAGAAAAGACATTGAAACTCTTGTTATCTTGGAGCTTGTCAGAATTACATTATTTACATTTTTAAAGAATAATGCAAAATCAGTTAATTTAATTAGGCGTTGAGTGAACGTCAGTGTATACACATTACCATAATAAATTCATCCTGATATCCAAAAAAAAAATAATATTTTTTTAACAAATTTTAAATGAGTGCTGTCCATTTTTTAAGTGATAAGAACAAATCGTTCTACGGAAGTTTAAAATACTCACCAAATTTTAAGTTAGTACATAAATAAAAAACTAAAGTCGTATTTTTTTGTGTGTAATCAATAAACATTTCTAATCATTCATATTCGAATACGTTTAAAATAAAAATGTTTGTCATAAGTTCATCAAAATTTAGGAGAATAGGAAAATTTTCCATCTGGAAGTATTTCAAATTAAGTACAATATTTATACACAAAGTGCCCAAAATTTTCTTATCCAAAAGGGTAACACTTTTATAATTTATTAATAGTTACCAGAATCTACGTATTTTATTGGATAATATTTTAAAATATTTAACTACATAATGTTAATACTATTGAATAATACAATGTTTATCATAATAAAATTTATGATTTAATTATCGTAGGGGTCATTACACGCTTCAACGGCGTACATTATTATTAGGGCTAGGGACTTATAAGAGTTTGCATATTTTTCGATATTCATTCTAAACATAATTAAGTGATATAAAAATTTGTTTCATTATACTAGGAGTTTAAAATAATCATTTTTATTTTGCATATTTAGTTGTTTTTTTCCCTATAAGAACATATTTCACATGATTTATTAAAATTAAAAGAATAGATATTCGGCAGGAAACAGTATTTTATACATACGTTCTATACAACATTTAATATGCATTTTCCAGAAATTGGAAAAAATAGATAAAAATTTATATAAATTATAAATATAATCTATACCGTGTGTGTGTACTGTGTTTTCCCAATTATTTGTGTGTTGTTATTGTGTGTCGGCAGTTGATGTCAATTCGTCTATTCGTTCGTATCATAATATTATATTAACACCTATGCATTTCGACTTGCTTTAGTATACTTCGTCTGTTCGTATAGTTTTTTTTTTTTTAAATTAAATTAAAAATGCCTAAAGTGAAAACAAATACCTACATGCAGTCGCCTACAGTCATTTGTTTCAGAATTCGGTAGTTGTGTGTTTTTAATTGATGAATAAGTACTATTTTGTAAAACTTTGTGAAGTTAAAGTTAATGATCAAAAACGTTTTACTGTGTTACAACATCTTAAAACCGAAAAACATATCAGGTCAGTTAACTGCATTGATGAGCCAAAAAAAGTCAACAACTTCTTGAATTTAATCTGCCAACTAAAAAAAAATGTCAATTTAACAACAATTTATGTGAAGCTATGTTATTTGCTAATATTGTTTTATACAAATTAGAAAATGTAAAATGTAGAGCTTTTTTATAAGAGTATACAGAAAAAGAAATTCCAAAGATACCTACTTTAGAAAAAATACGAAATCACGTATCAAATAAAAAAATATGGGTATCTATTGAAATTTTTGTTTTTTTTTTATTCTGTTTAAAGGCAAGCATAAAGAACAAATGAAAATATTAGTGTACCTAATGTACCTACCTTTATAAATTTGTAATTTCTTTGCGTTTTTTACGAAAAATAAAAATTTTTTTAGAGCATATTTTAGCATTTTTGCATTTTTGCATATTTTAATAGCATATGTGATCATTTTTAAGGGCATAAATGCATGCATATTATTTTAAGTTTTTTTGGACATAAAGTCCCTAGCCCTCAATATTCATTAATAACTAAAACTTTAGGTATTTTTAAGTAGTAAAAATGTGTTTGTATACGAATTGAAGAACAAAAAATAAAATATTAATGTTTTGTAAATGCGAGACTAGAAACGTGAACATTTGAAAACGAGGGTGCAAATTTCAAAAGAAGCATAATCTCCCCTAATGTGGGGTGTCTAGAAAACACTTTGTAAATACTATGGCTTTGTATGAGTGACTATCTAGCTAGAGATTAGTGCTTGCGTCTGCAGTTCTAGTAATTCAGAAATAAATTTATTTATATTATTCAATTGATCATGCAATTCAGATATGCATGAGATCGACTAAAAGTTCATTTTTTTTTTTGATTACAAAATAATAGTTAAAAAAATAATTTCAATAATACTTTATAAACTGCATTATAGTCTGTACTAACTATTCATTTTTTCCTCCATTAAATATTCATGTCTGAACTATGGAGAATCGTTATTTTTGAACTAAAAATAAATGACAAAAATGTGTAAATAAAATAAAGTACTTACGATATGCAAAGTTATGTTCGGAAAAACCATGGAATTCTTCAAAAATATTTAATGTTTATCGGAAATACATTGGAAAAATAAAATCATTCAAAAAAATCTATGTATTTTAATGTCTAATTGTTTTGTTTTGTGCGGTCGTATCACTAATTTTACTGATCTTCTCTTTCAAAAAATTTTTTTACATTCCCCCAATAGTTGTAAAAATCAAAAATAAAATACAGAAGTTAATTTACTTTGACAATAGTTTCATATCAGCTACTGTGTTGGTCAAAATAAAAACGGTACAACTGCAAAGACCTGCAAGGTAATATAGTCGATATTCTGTTTGTTTTGCATGACAAGTACTTATTAATGCATTAAAGTCGTGTTTCCCGGTTTCTCGTGTTGTGGGTGGCAAAAGGCTCAAAAAACTTTTAAATTAAGTTTTGTTACTGATTTTGACGTTTAAAATTGAACTACAGCGAGCGACAATCAAGGCCTGAAGGTATATTAATGTTTTTATTTTTCCCCGTGACAGGTTTCTACGTATATAGGCCGTGGAGATAATAATATTATATAACGTGACTGAATAATGGAAACTTATATTACTCGAAATGGGGTAAGTGGAAACCGGAAGTTTTTCCGATCCCTTGTTATTGTATGTGTCCCGAGACGAAGATTCGCCTGCTGTACTACAACAACGCGGCACCGATGAAAAACTGATATCTATAAAAAATAAATTAGGAAAACATACAGTAAAACCATACCGTATACTTGTATAATATATTTACATGAATTCGTATACGATTTTTTTCTTCAGATATTATTGTTATTTCGGAAATTTATGCGTTCGAACAAAACGTACAATTATAATAGAAAAACATTGTCGTCGCAGTATTATTGTTATACGTTGTCGCATTCGTGAAAGAAGATAATATATTGTCATGCATATTTGAACCATATAAACAATTGTAAAATATGTTTTTATTTAGATCTTTTAAAATTAAATATATTTTAAATACACAATAAGGTGTTCCTATATATTATTGTTTTGTCATGAATAAAATATAGGTGATAATATTGGATGCATTGAATGATTGAATGTTATATTCACGTTTCACATATTATTATTTTTTTTTATTGAACGCAAAAAATAACATCGACAACAAAGGCCATTAGTTACAAAGAGGTTATTATACTAATTAAGTGCTAATAATAATAATAATAATATTTTTTTTTTGTATAAGATTGAAAAGTTTTGTTTGTTTAATAAACTTAATTAAATCAATGTTTTTTTTATGGTTAGGTCCAAGTGAATCGTCTAGGTTGTAGGATATCTTGTGCTCGGCCCGTTCTTGATTGAACATTATACAGTCGGTTATTAGGTGTTTGACTGTTAACTAGGTTCCGCAGGTTTGACAGATGGGGGATCCTCTCTTGTCATCAGGAAGCCTTGAGTAATTCTGGTGTGACCAGTACGGAGTCTGTTGAGAACAGTATCTTCTTTACGGTTGAGGTAAGGATTAGTCCAACGATGTATGTCTCTTTTTATTTCATTTAATTTTGTGTTTTGTATGTTCCATATTTTTTGCCATGTATATTTTGTACGTTCATTTATGAGATTTTTCGCGTCGTCGTATGACATTTTATTAATTAAGACGGTTTCTTTGTTGTTGATGGAAATTGCGGCGTGTTCATCGGCTATTTCATTGCCTATTATACCCGAGTGTCCAGGTATCCACATGATGACGATATTTTTACCCAGACTGTAAGCTAGGTTGAATATTATTATTATTATTAATGTACAGTGTGCATTTTCAAGCATGTGTACTTTGTTTCAATGTTTAAATTATGCATAGTTAAATTAAAATTTCCAAGTATAGGTAGTTTGAAACACCTAGATTTTTCACGACATTTGGAGTCGGTATGCTGTGGAGGGCTATATTTTACAGGTAGTAAATTCGACCGGTAACTTGCGTCCCGTTTTGGGGAAGCAAGTCGGCTATATAATTACTATCAATATTTACTACTAAAATCACTTAATTCGATAGTTTATAAACTATACTATATAATAAATCTCACTATTTGAATTGAATACATGAATTTTTTTATTATGCCAACATGTAAAAAATATGAATTTTATTATTATGACAAAATGTAAAAAATAAGAATTGAAAAATTAAAATTAATAAAAAATAAAATAAAAATATGTTTTTTATTAACTTATTGATATCGATTATATCGATATTTTCGGGACGTAATTAGGTTATAAAAAAAAGTATTACGGGATGTATATAGGCTATAACCCTTTTTGAATATTTTTTTGCGGAATTCAAAATTTGTTGTCACGAGTAGTAATAGTAATTTTAGTTATGTTATTGTTAGTGTAAGAGGCGTGCCCAGAAAGTAAGTGTACTGAGGCTCTCACGGCCATAGGGAATATTTTTTTACTATATTGGCTACACTTCCGTATAGCTTTACTCCTATCCTTTAAAACAAGACCAGAACAAGTTCAGTACCTTGAACACTGTTGTCGCACGAATTTTTCTTGTTAAACATGTCGATCGAGTCTGCTGCCAAGTGTGAAATCCACGCTGTTATCCGTTACCGAAAAAGTCCGTAAGCCACCTATACCCCTTGGGTGTGCCCTTGAAACACAAAACATTAGTGTGTCACGACGAACCAATTGAATACCATGAACTGCAGGTGTAGATAGTGCGTGCAGCAAACGATTCGACAAAATTATAATATGTCCCGAGGAACATGTCACCGGACAACTGCTACCTCAAGGGTGTGGTGTGATGCGGGTGATTGTGGATGTTTATGGCGGCTATGTGGGTGACCGGTCGGTCGTGGCTGTGGTATCGGTGGCTAGACGCCAATAATATTAGGTAAGTACTTTCGCTTCAAGGACGAGACGAGACAAGCGACTTTCGCCTATCTCACTCACCTTAACTCTCTCACTATCTGTGCAGACGATTTCGTTATATATTTTATGTTAAATGTATAACAATTTTTTTTTCGGTTGATACTCTTATGGGATATTATTATTTAAACTATCTCCATTATCGCCATCATTATCATAACCATCATCATCATCATCATTAACTTCGAATCAGTTTTTTCGTCTTCATCATCGGGATAAGTGTTATAAAACGCACACGTATTAGTATATAATATAAAATATATGATCCAGGCTCGTTTGTTCTTATAAAAACATTTTTATGAGTGAACTTACAACTTGTACGCTTGCAACGAAAAACAATGAAATCCTTTCTTTACAAATAACTTTGATCTAATGAAAAAACTGGGATGTCGATATAATGTTCAGACTGGTATCCATAATAAAAATGGGATACTGTAATGTGTGGCATTTAAATTCAATTCAATTATAAAACACCATTGTATACAGAAAATGGTTTGAGAAATTACGAATATAAGCTCATAAATAAAAATATTTTATTTTATTATTGTAATTTCAGTGAATTTGTTTTACAATTAACCATTTAAACTATTGTAGGTTAAATACATTTTTCCGTAACAAAATTGCATCTGAAAATTCATTATGGATATAAAATATAATAATATAACTTTAAAAATTTTGAGTATTCACAAACAATATTTTTATTCCCAACAAAATAATTAAAATCGTTATCCTTAGTTGAAATATCTAATTTAGTGCACATTTAAACTTTAGACGTCATTAATGAAATAACCGTGTTAAAATGATTTAAAATTCTTAGTTTCCGTGTACATAAACTATTCATGAGAATTCTTTTTTAAAGCTATCAATCTTTAACTATAATAATTGGACATTAAAAAAAAACATTTTAAACTTCAAAATAATTTGTAAATTTTTGAGATTTTGAAGACTATATTGAAAAATGTATGATAAATAAAAATTGTGATAAAATAAATATTTGGTAATAATGTCAAGTTCTATCCGTAATAATATTTTCGAATTACAACAATACAAGGGAATCGTTCTATGATAATTTGTTTTAAGTTTTTAACTTCAAATGCAAAAAATGTATTTTGGTTTCCAGTAATCTTTTGATATTAAGTGTAGAAAAACATCTGGGGGAGATTTTCATTGAATTTTTAAATCTTAGATAACATTGAAAATTTCTTATGGATTTCTAAGTAAAGTAATGTTGATAGATTTTTCAAAATTCCAATTTCAGGCACTCATAAAATGTATTTTGGATAACACTCAACATTTTTTTAAGTTTCACTAACAAACTTAGGAACCTTTTATTCAATTTCTAAACTAGTTTATCCTGTGAAAAAGTTTTAAATTGAAATATCTGAATTGCAGTATAACTATTAATATTTCAAAAAGAGTTGAAATATATAATATATATATATATATTTTTTTATGTTAAATGTATATTTTATCACTTTTTGTATACCTTTAAATTTTTTTTTTAGAGCTACACAAAAAACAAACTGCCGGAAATTTTTTACTTTTTATCCTCCTAGAATATACCTACAAAATTCACTTTCCTACCAGCAAAAATGCATTGGTAGAAAAACAAAGTAATATTATTGCCTGAGCCCTGAAGTAACCGTGCCGTGTAGCTTCGGAAAGCAATGAAAAGTGCATCGAAATCCCTCAGCCCTGATTGTTATTACCGAAGTCGTCGTCGATGTTGTAATTATTATTATTATTACATACGCAGGTAGTTAAGTTCAATGCTTTCGCCGAATTTTTTCACGATATTGTAAAATATATTATTATTTTACTGCCTACACGTGTTAGGTACTTCTCGCAACATACTTTATACGTAATACTTTATATTGTAGTAGTTGGCTGCTAATAATAATTTACGTCGTCGTGACATTATATTACACTGTACACAATATTATTAAAATCATGGCTTATAATATTATTATAATATACTCGTGATTCTTTAATAATATACTCAGTTTGTTATTTCTTTGTTTAATTTGGCACAAACTTTGTCACGCGTGTAAATAAATTTCGAAACAGTGACACCGTGGCTACCCGTTTCCATACGACAATGCGAGTGCCACATTAAAATAATATGCGCACAATGTGGTTGTATTTATTATTGAAGAATTATTATATATATTATACGATGTGTTTTCAGTTTTGTGTGTGAAATGATATTATAAAAAAAAAAAATAAAACCACCAGAATTTGTCGCAAGAGACTAACTGGCAACTTTTTCGGACCGGTAAATTAGTATGAATCAAATATGAGACCGCATGGAGTTACGCAAATTTAACTGTTTTTCGGTAGGAGAAACAATTACCAAAACGAGTTGATCAAAAACACTATGGTAAAAAAGCGTTAAAATCTAGATTCGGTTTAAAAATTTCTAGAAATATTTCACTTATGTGAAAAAATTAAATTAAATAAAAAAAGTTTTTATAATAATAATATGTAAAAGTGTGTGCACAGTCGTAAACTTATAGCAAGAGAATATTTTTAAAAGTCAATTTATTGTGTCAAATAATCAAATAATAATAATAAATAATTTTTTTTCATTAGGGACCCATTTGATAAGTGATGAGTTAACCGATAATAACGCAATAACATTTATATCTAATTTATAACAATTAGCAATTAAGATTTATAAATCTTGGTTGATAAGGCATTTATTATCAATATTTTTCTGTGTATAGTCTATATATATATATATATATATATATATATACATATATGATAATATTATAAGACATCATACATATTGAATTATTTAAAACAGTGTGAAATTTTCAATCTGACGATTTCAAGTTAAATATTGAATGGCATAACCCTACGTCCGCGCATCCCTACGGAATTATTATATTTAAAATTAAGTAGGCATATTGTTGAAAAACGTTATACGTATAATTCTAATAAAATTGACAAGATTTTATGAAAATATAAATATATATATATTTTTTTTTTTGAGACATAGTATCGTATAGTACTGTATAATAGTAGGCACTTACGTAGTGAGACTAGTGAGTTTCAACAAAATTTCAATAAATAGATATCGTATTTTATCATAGATTCATGGATAACTGACGATTCTTAATACATTGAAATTTGAAATACATAAAATATTAATGTTTGTGTAAATCAGTAACCATCTACCAAAATGTTTTATATTTATTTTTGACATAAGATTTATAATATTTTATTAGGGATAATTTTATATTGGCGCATACGTTGTTCTACTAGTTTTGCAAAAATAATAGGCATCATAGTTTTTTTCATATCATATAGGGTATACGTAACATTTTTTTTTACTCCCCGATGAATGATTTTGATTTTTTACACATATGATAAAATTTTCCTTAATTTTTAATTTCAAAATTTCTTTCTTTTCATTTCTAAGTTCAAGAATATCGTAGTCTGTGTTCGAAATAGAAATACAACTATACCTACTGGCATAACTAGCTGGGAAGCATATTTTTTTCATTTATTATTCCTTAATTAAATATTTAAATATTACTATAGTGGGTGACTTTATTATATTATATAATCTTGCAGGATTAGTGTGATAAGGTTTGGTAACATATTACGACTAAATCTCGAAGTCGGAAAATTAATTTCGAGTTTTGAAAGTCTTTATCTTGATGATCTATGTAATTATTTACTTTGTACATTTTGAGAAGTTGAATAATTCTGAAAATTTCTAGTAGATTGTTGTGGGACCTTAAACATAACATTTACTTCCAAATTGTTTTTATTTTATAGGTTATCCATACCTATCATAGATTCTTATAGGTAATAGGTATTAACGTATCTTATTTTTACCTTCAACTCTCGTGTATATCTTACTATTTCCCTTCGCAGCCCAACCCCAACAATATCAAGCAGCCTTAGTGTTTGCATTTGTCGAATATCACGCCCGCGTTTGACCCGGAAAATGTGTTATTTGTGTGTTATATTCATTCAATTTTAATTTTTGGCAAAGTGTCAAGAAATATGACCGAATTATTATGGTGGGATATCCACCGCCGGTGCGTAAATGGATACGACATACCAGAATTGCTTTGAATTTATTGTCACCCGGACAACCGACGCTCGGGGAGTTCATAAAGGTTCGAAATATTTAACATTTGACTGGGAAAAAATGTGTGTCTAAAAAAAAAGCAATCGAATTGCCATAATTATTATTTGATCTTTCGAATACGCCCGAAAATTCTATGGAAAATTTTAAACAAAATCAGAAATATATACCTGTACTTAAAACCAAATTTGACATGAGAAATAATAAAAGTAGTTGAAACCAAAACTGAAAACTAAAAAAATATTTTCGGTCTTAAGCCCATACAAATCGTTTTTTAGATTATCTAGATTTGATGTATCACTTAAGGAGTAGGTACCTTGTCGGGATAAAAACTATTTATCGAATGAGTAGGGGCCTCTACACTTTTTGACTGGAAATTGTTTGTTAAATCATTTTTCTGAAAAATTTGATTCGTCAAATTCCAAATTCAAACAAATAGTTATTCAGTCATAGACACTAAGTGTGTATCAACTACCAAGGTATATGCATGGAAAATCTATGGCTATGTATTTGAAAATTGTAGTAGGTAATTGATATTAATCTGCTCCAAAATCTAATAAATACTTGATGCGATATCAGTATATTAAACATTATATTTAATTTTATTGTAAAATAATTTTGAAGGATTATTATCCTTAGGTAATAATACATATTATATTTAGATATATTTAAAAACTATTCGTTAGAATTTTTTGTTAGATATAACATTTTCAAAAAATTATGCAATGAAAATTGACAGCAAAAATGCTCTTTCTCAAATTTTGGGTGACAGTATTTTGTGTCGCAGGAAACTCAGTACAAAAAATCTTAAGAATTTAAAAATATAGTCATTAAGTATGTTTAAAAAATGTGAAAATCGGATTATGATAAATTTATTATTAGCTGGAAAAATGGAGGTGAGCATTCATTGATTTTAATTCCTGCATAATTATAATGAATGATAAAAAATATATTATTATTCACTTAATTACAAAAATGTTTTCAAAAAATTATCTGTTTTATGTGTTGTGCAATTATATAATATAGTTATACTGTTTTATCACTGATCTATAATATTATTATTGAGGTTGGCCTCTGCCTAGATTTTACTACTGTTCGTATAACAGTGTTCATGCTCCACTAGATAAATATTTAGTTTTCTTTTATCTCATCTAGATAAATAATATTGCAAGTTTTAAAATAAATAAATAAAAAAACACATAATATGTTATAATATTATTAATATAATATGTTATAAGAATATTATTCTTATAACATTGATGCATTCATTGCTCTGCTCAGAATTCAAAATCAAAAATTTCAGGTAATCATTGAAGTTTTTCATTTTATTAAACATTAGATAAAAATATATGAATTTTTACCACCGAGATAAATTTATTTGTATTTTCGATTTCACATAATATTATTATTTTTCAAGTATAGTATTAAAAAATAAAAATATTTTACGAACAAATGGTTATACTACAAGTACACGGTTTTAAATATAAACTGTAGGTTTAATTAATACATATACATCTAATATATTATTATAGTACAATAAGTATAATAGTGTAATGATTAAATTGTGCATTAGGTACTAGTGTACTGAATCATGTTCTGTGCAGCAGATACACTATAGGTACACTGCCACTTAGGCGTTAAATTTAATAATATAATGACACAGCCAAAGGCGACTGGTGACCTAGTTAGTTGCTTTTTGGACGAAAGAAGGAATCTCGACGATTTAGTTTCGAGGTTGTGTGTTCTGTAATACACAAGTACATTAGATAATAACTCTCAAAATTTCAAACATCAGTTGCTGTATTGACTCATTTATGAGTGCTGTTTTACTTACTCTAATTTACTATAAATGAAATCGTTTAAGTGGGCACAAATAATTTTCAAAGACGTACAAATATATTTTTCAGAGTATCAATTATTGGGCGTTGTGTGATTACTCCCTCGGTGGTGTAATTGCAGTTTTTCTTAGAATGAGGAAAAAGTCTTATTTAATCCACACATAATTTAACCAAAAAAACTATCACTTCACGCATATCCTAATTTTTATCTCGTCATATTTACATCTCGTATAACTTTATTATACGCACTTGAGAGAAAGACGTGTGGAAAAGACGCAGAATAAGCTAAATGATTGTATAGTGAAACAAATACACAATGTTAAATTTTAATATGAAACAACACTATTATTCAAAAACGTAATAACTACATCAGAATATTTTTAATAGGTTGTATTCTAATATAAATGTTTTTTTTTTTTTTAAAATCATATTATATAAAATTTAAATATGATAATATTTTGTTTTTTGAATTTCAATAGTATTTATAAAATACCAACTACGCATCTATTTAATATCATATTTTAAGTTAAAAATATTAACGTGACAGTATTTCTTTAAAATTGCAAAAAAATTTCAAAAATTTTTAAATTTATGTTTATTCACCAATAGTTTATAGGTACTGATCAGATGGGGCACTTGTCCCCACCTTAGTTTCCACTCAAATGACTCCACGGCTTACATCTAAGATCGTTTTTGATTTTAGACCATTCCATTATTATTATAATATGCCGGGTTGTTTTGAGAATATTGGTGTTTTTGGCAAAATGAAGAGGGTCCAGACGCGCCGTGTCATTTTCGTATAAAATGTCTATGAATTAATTAGTTTTCACATACAATATGTTAATTCATTTTGTACTTTTCCAACGCATCTACGCAAGAGAAAATTAATTAAGCCTTGATAATGGGAAAATGCACGTAGTTGACGTAGATACACATCGCTGGAATTAATTTTAAAATTGTTTAATTTGTTGAACGAAATCAAATATATTATTATAAAATTTCACACTTATCCATTCGAAACGTTTCACTCGATTACATTTAATTACAATTAAAGATATTTTGAATTTTTATATCATACTCGATTTACTTATGATTTCTTAAATATTTTAAATTATAAAAAATTCACTTTTTACACTTTTATTGTGTTTAAATGTTTAGCAGTTGGGTGGGTCTTCTTCGCAAATAGTTTCAAATTCTTGGAATGGGTGCCGAGTGCCTCCTTTTTAATTGTTTTAAAAAGTAAAATGTCAGAAATTTGCTCCAATCAAGCTATTCATACTATATTTATATTAACTAGATTTTTAAAAATAAAATATAATTATTTTTATTCAAATTTTATTTGATAATTTACTATATGGATATAGGTAGAGAGCCTAGATAATAAGAGAGTGGCCAACTAAGTAGATAACAGCCATGTTTCGTCCAAACTTTTCCCGCCTTTTTTTGTTTTTGAAATTTAATTTTTATTAAATGATTATATTATTATATAGCAATATAATTATGTATTTTATAATACATAATATACATGCGTACATAATTGTCATAATTACATAAATACATTTACTATAGGTAAATAAAATAATATATTATTTAGCTTTAGAAGAAATAATATTCTAATTATATAATTTGTACGGAAAAACATTGTTATTTTATTATTGTTGCTTGATAGACGATGTTGGACCAAGTCGGAAATCTGTATACTCGTAGATCAAATTTATACATATTAAATATTATTCTATAACACTAATGATTCATATTTTAAATAAAATTACCATCAAGTGTTGAATTTTAATTCTAACGTATAAATACAATAGATAAAATACAAAAATTAACATACATTTATAATTTAACTAGGTTTTTATTTATAAGACATGCATATTTAATATTCTTGAAATTTAAGACTGTCTAGAAAGTGAAAATACATGCATTAAATTATAATAAAAATAAAAAAAAAAAAAAATATTTGAGTAAGCTATAAAATATTTGCTATAATATGAATGTATGATAATATAATCATTAGCCACAATTAAAACAAGTTCAGTCTTGAACTTTTTTCTATAAAAAGTTTTCTAATGTACTATGTGTTGAATATATTATAATTATAAATTTATAAACTTTAATAAAAACAATATTATGTAATATATTTGTAATATATTATGTAATTGTGTAATTTATATTATTATTAAATGTATAGTATCTATACCCAACAAAATTAATCTCATCTTTATTGTTTACATAGGTAGGTACTTTAAATTTAAAACTTATTAACTTTAAATATCATGTAGGTATGGTACCTTGCTGAATATTATTAATTAAAAAACCTATTTAATAGTTAACCTAACCTTATTAGTTATTATCTAGACTATGGAGAATTCATTATTTACTTCACCAAGGTATGAATTATCTGTCGGAGTCCAATTATCCCTCTTGACTCTAACAGCCCATAACGCACGACGCTCTTTATTTCTAGGGAAAATTTTATTTTAAATCCATTTTCACTCCGGTTATGACAACCATAAGCACAACAGCCCGGCATGATGACGCGATTCAATGATAATACGTATACTTTAATCTTTAAGAAAATTAATAAATCAATAAACTAATAATATTTTACAGCAGTTTCCTATATAATATACGCCTATAAGTAGTAGGTACTCGATAGTCGATTGTCGATTTGAAAATTATTTGAACATTTTGGACGAAAAATGGTGCCCATGAACAGCCAACCAATAGAAAACGTTCAGCTGGTTGACCACTCTCTTATTATCTAGGCTCTCTAGATATAGGTTATGCAGTATCATTTGGCAAAAATATTATTTTTTTCATATTTTTATTTTTTTTTGGAAATTGATAACATAGATTTCAAGTCCATATGAATATTCTTCTCAGAATTATTAAACTCTAGCACATGAAAAACATCATAATTTCTATTTATAAATCCATAAATAAAGCATCGATGTAAAACGCGGATTTAAGTCATTAAACGTTAGTCCTAAATACTAATAGCATTATATGAAATTTGTTAAATTATTCATATTTCTAAAATATAAATTGAAAAAAATGATTATCTTGTGAATTATAGACTTAGGTAAATGAAATAATGTAAATACGGGTTTTCTTAAGTAAGACCTACCAACCTATTTACTTATGTATACCATTTAACTACTTATGTAAACAATTGTATATTTTCTACTTTGTGTGGTATACCTATTATGTATTTTGTATTTAATTTTTTTTTTCATTTACATTTTTTCATAATGTATTAATGATTCATTATTTTTCCTGATGGTTAAAAAAGTAATTTTTGTTGGAAAAATCAGATTGATATTTTTGTTGTTTTGAATTATAAGTTATCATCCATGGTTGTGTCAACAATAATTTATTCCAGTTTGTTTTGTAATGTTTTTTAATATATATTACAGTAAAGACATGATCAATTTTAAGAATAAATTCATTTGATTGTATTTAGACTATTTAGAGCTATAATATTACTATAGGTATATAAATAATTAAAATAATTATAAAATACATTTTTTTTTTTTCATTTCTGCGTCCACTTGACTTTCTATATCATCGACAATCGGTCAATAATTATAAGTTATTCCGTCAACGTGATTTGTAATATCATTATTATTTAATTTCGGTCTATAACCCAAATGACATAATATATTATCAGGGAAATGTCTCCGTAACCACCGGGCTTTATCATCGATTGCTAATTATTTAGGGAAATTAACCATTTATAATATTAATATACGTAATATGATATCGGTTGGCGTGGGCAGTGTTGTGATTGAATTTATGGTTAGGTAACTGCAGCAGCGATCAAATTTGTATAAGCTCATAACGTCAACACAGTATTTCTATATTTTTAATAGTTGACTTGAAATAATTTATCACTCAAATATCAACCTTTGGCCTTTTAGCTATTATTCATAGCTAGTATTCGATAGAATAAACTAACCTTAAACATTTTTTTTTTTTTGTAAGTTTGTGACTACTATATTATAAATAATATAGTATTTTTTTATTTTTATCTTCCACATAAATTAAATATTTCAAGAAAACAAATTTAAATTAATTATTTTAAGAAAACGAACTTCATTGAAATATTTTAAGAACATTAATTTTATAAATTATTTCAAAAAAATAATTTATCTTATAATTTATTTTATTTCGTAAGATTTTAAAACTCTAATCTTACTACATTACAGAATTACAGTACTATAATGTATGTAGGTACTCTAAATTCTAAAAGACTTAAATTTGTGTCAAAGTTTCTTGTTATTCGGTTATTGTATGATTTTTTAGTTGTCTACTTCACTAAACAATTATTGGCTTGCTAAATCTGTTGACATTAATAAATTAAAATTATTGTCTATTTTTGTTTTGCGTGAGATATGACTCGATTGTATACGACAATGATAATACATTTTATGTTTTACTTCAAGCACATAGTTAAATACGAGGAGATGCGGGATTCACGGTAAATATTTTTCAGTAAATTTACGTTAAATTCAGTAAATAAATGGATGCAAATAGGGTGGGTCTTGGGGAAGGGCTAACCCTCTCTGGATTTATTATTGTATTAATGTAATTTTTGTAAAGAAAAATATTAGAATATGTCTATTAGGACTGAAGCCACACTCCCCCTATTGAAATTCCCTATTTGCACCTATGGGTAATTAAGACAATATTGTTAAATAATTTCTCTTTTGTTTCTCAAAAACATAGATAATGTTCTTATCTAAAAGTTTGAAAATGGGTCAGTTAACTCTAATATCGAAATCAACTGATTACAACATTATTGAAACTAGTGAACGAAAATTTGGCATGTAGTACATGAAAAAAAAAAAAATAAAAAAAAATAAAAAATACAAGACGGAAACAACACATGTGGGCGCGATTCTTTTTAACTACCGATATTATGCCACATTTTATGCTTATGATTATTGTTATTATTGTTATTATTGTTATTATTATTATTATTCGTGCTTCTTAATTTATTTATTTTACCCTATGTACGGTGTCCGGGTATAATATGACAGACACCATCCGAATAAAAAAACAACCATAAACTGCCTCTTGCTTCAGACATTGGGAGATGTTTTTCGGCTATTACTACGCTTCATCCTTTCGCATTTCCCAGCTTACTATTGACAGCCGAAAAGCTGCAAAGAGACGAGCGAAAACTCCCGTTATTTACCCTTCTCTGAAACGTCCGCGGTTTTTGCTCTCGCTGTGGGCGTGACGATAAATTGATTCGTGACGAGGACATAGAAACGAGAACCTAAATCCTTAGGCAGGATTTACGACCTGCACGGCCGTTACCGTCAGTGACGACAACAGAATAATGACACCCAGGTGCTGATATTTTTACGCCTAATACACTTCCTCGTAAATATCAATCGTGTCGGTTAACTTTTCAACAGAAAACATAGGTATTCTCGTGTGTAAGAAATTCGGCTGATGATGTAGAATTTTTTGTTTCAGATATTGTTTCAAGTTTTTTTTAGGTTTCTTGAGCTTAGAAAACCTTGTGTGCTGTCGTGTCCAATGTAGATGTTTGTTGTACGATGTTACGATTGTTGGTTAAAAATATAATATGGGATTTCAGTATAATATTGTATTTTTTTAATAATATACGTTTAGAATTCGGGAACTTATCATACTCGCAGAGTGAGATTTTCTAACTAGTTTTCGTTTAGGTATTCATAACTATATCTGCACGACATCTAAATTTTTAACTCACCTTTTATATGTTATCGTTTTTAGCCACCCCTTCCTAAAAAAAAACTGCCTTTAGCAACAAGTCACAACCATTGTCCTGCTTGCATCCGATTTCCGTACCAAATATAAATATATAATTTAAAGATATACTAGCTAGTTCCGTCCCGGGTTTTTTTTCTAACAAACACCCCAATTCTGTCCGTGTCAAATCTAATTTAACAATATCATTATATTATTTAGAAATAATGATTATAAGATTTTACTGCGTTTTATCATTCCCACCCAAATATCTAGAAATGTATATAAGTTTTAAAATAATATGCTCAACTAGATTCCTACTTTAAAGTAAGAAGCACAATAAAACAAAGAAAACCTATATTAGTTGAAGAATGTAAACTCTATTACAACGACTATGACATATTTAAATAAAATAGCGAAAATTTAAACGATCTCAAGGTACCAACAAGGTTGCTTAACATAATTTAGATATATTATACCACAATAGAATGTACTATTATAATATATTATATACATAGATACGCCACGCCCGACATCAGCTATGGCGCGTCTCTCGATAAATTGATGAATTGTGTCGAACGTATGGATTATAATATATTACATAATTTACATACTAACATTCCGGGAATACGTCACGTCACTTCTTCGTTAAAAAAAACCTACACTTATACAACCACCCATACCCATTGATGAAAATCTGACGATACGTGTGTCTTATGGAAATCTGACGTGCGACGCTTACAAAAGTAATGACTATATTATTATAATACGCCAACAGACGTAGATACACAAGCTCATTGGTATGTGTAATTTTGATTAAAATATTTAAATATATACAATGGGAGTATTATAATATATAATGCGACATATCAAACGTACAGAGTGTTCTACATAGCATGCTTGCTCTCATTTTTATGTTTTCCATTGCTAATGCGTTTATTCAAATTTTGATTATTAGGAGATTTCATATTATAATGTATTACGTATGATTACAATATTCGAAACGTCCTATTGCCAACTTTTTTATCAACATTTAGATATGCATATTATTTTCATACAATGAAAATGAGAGCAAATTAAAAAAAATTCAACAACGTAAAAATTTCTAGTCCCAATATTGATTTTGATACCTCACCATTTTCAGAAAAATTACATGTTAAATAATGTACAGTAAAAAATATACTTTTCATTTGAAATCCGGAAATAAGTATCTCTACAAGACTAGGAGAGCCTAGTCCAAGACTGATTAAGAAATATAAAATATTTTATTTTATTTAAATCAGATTTTTACAACTGCATTATTAAAGACAACAATTTAATGAGATTGTTTGTTGAGTTATACTATTCAAGTTTTTAAAAATATTTTTTTCATAATTTTAAATCATTTAACTATTTTTTATCGTTATTATTATATATAATTTACTTTTATAATGAAAACATTAATTTTTAATTATTTATTAAAATGTATGAAAATGTATATTGTTATTCAAATGAGCAAAAAATTTAAAAGCCGATTACGATAAAAAAATTAACGATTGAAATGTTTTCTAAAAAGTTATTTTCAAAAGACTAAATTTACGTAAAACAAATATTTAAAAAAATATTAAATTATCTTTAATGTAACCGAAAGTATCTTACGTTTAAAATATTACCATATAGGTAAATGTATATCGTGTATATATATTGATATCGAATCTGCACACGATTCTTCCATAAACTATTCTTGAAATCGTTCCAAAAACACACACGGTGACGTCGAATCGCTGCTAACCGATTAAATGTGTTGATTCACAAACCATTTCATTGAAATCGAATTATAAAACGTTTAACGCATTTTATACATAATTATTATAATGTATGCACTTACCAAATATTGTTTGTTTACCGTTTGCTTAATAAATCGTGTGTATTTATATTTTTTAGATACCATAATATTATCCCATAATAATATATTTAAAATTGTTACGGTTAGGGATTTAAAATTTTATCAAATTTCATGTGAAAAATCAATAATTATTCTTTGCCACCGATGATCAAACACGGTAGAAAGAAAAAAAATCCGTGATTCCTTTGAAATATTTCAAAATGAGTGACATTTTCAATTTTAAAACATTTCAATTGAACAATTTTAAGCGAAATATATTAAATTCAGAATCATAAAATTATTATAGAGCTATAAACTTGAACAGTTTTTTGCAATTTTTAATTTCAGCATCATTATACATTTTCAATGACTGAAATTTTTCATATCTGTGCAGTTTATATATATATATATTTGGAAATTAAGTGAATAGGTACTAGTAGAGTGTGGTGCAGGTTGAATATTCACTACATTTCTAGCTACGTCGTATGTAATAATTGTGTTAATAATTCGTAAATATATCAAATTAATTAGTATTTTTATTTTATCAGTAAATCCAGGTGAAATGATGGATTACGTTTATACATAATATGTCCCCTCAATAGATATTAAAATTCAAAAATTACGAATATCTATAAATTTAAATTGCGAAAAATCTATTAAAAAAAAAAATCAAAACTTTTATGAAAATGTTACTAATGTATTCAAACAAATAATTTTCATTTTCATGAAAATATACAGTTCTAGCGTACAAAATATGAAATATTTAAAACTTATATTACCTATTAAATACCTATAGGTATATACTATATAGTTACAAAAATAAAAACTCTCTGTAATTAATTAATTAAAAATTTTGGCCAATTATGATATTATTCTCTAGATGATACTTAGTATTAGGACGAGTGAGTTTTAAAATAAAAACAATACCATGGGAATTTGGACGGAATTCAATAATATTGTAATTTTTAAGATTTTAGGTAATTAGGTTATGGTCCTGCGCAGTGATGCATTTTGATGAACGCAGGACACGTCTGAACTCAATTAGCGCAAAATAAAAAAAATACTCGTTTTTCTTCAAAAGTGCGCGACTTTTCCCGAATCGGATTAATTCGTTTATTTATATCCTGCGTACGGATGCTGTACACTCTCCGTAATTGCATTGAATTATTCATAAAGTGTAATGGTTGTTTTACCATATATTTTTTGTTTATAATATTATGATACTTTTCTTTGCTGTATACGAATTATGTAAAAATCACTCTGCTCACTCTATCGTCTTTCGAGTGACTTTTAACCCTGTTATATTAACTCTTAACTATTAAAATGTGTAACACACTGAATGTTCAAAAAACGGTAACATCTCACGGGGAGCACAAAATATTCGTATTATAGTGCAGATAATTCCTAAAATAAAATTACATATTTTTTAATTTAATTAATTCGTTTTTAATCTTAATTAAAAACTCAATTTTAATTTAAAACATTCTTAGTTACTTTGCTTATTATTGTTTTAGTAAATTATAATTGTTTCGTATAAAAATTGTTCTTCGTTAAATCTCATCAAAATCTCGTTGAAGATATTTACACATTTGTTATTTTAAAAAATTTCTCACAACAGAAAAAGCATATTATATATCTTTATCTATCAGTTTTGGTTTTTCTTTAGCATGCGTTCATCTTCGTCTTCGTCTTGATCATCGGCAGACTTATCATTTTTTCTTCATTTCTTCCAAATATTCTTCGTTGGTAAGCTGGTTATTGATGAAAAACTAAAATATTTTCTTGCATTTTCAAATAACTTATACTGAAATAACAAATTTTTCGTGCAGAGATAAATGCATGTATAGTAACAATTTATAGATCATGGTTTTCAAAAATATTTCACTAAACAGAAAATTTCATTAAATGGAAGTTCGTCATATAGAAGTTCCTGTCTTGTAAAATATGCTTTTTGTAAGTTTTCTAATACAGACACAATTAATTATTTTAGACAATATTTAAAATATATAAAAGAGTAATGAGTAATGTATTTGAATACTTTTACTCAAGTATCTACCTACATTACAAGATTGAGTTCACAATAAATTGTATATATTCCACGATAATATGGAACGGGAAGTCTGATAAAATAGTAAAAAAAAGCTAGGTATGCGTAAAGTACCTACGCGTGACTAAAAATGATATAAAATGTAGAGTTACTAGAATTTATATTTTTGTCGTGTATAATTGTTGTAATAAATATGTAAAACGTGTTTAAAATTGGAGACCGTAAATGTAATTTTAAAGTTTTTGCAAATTTAAATTATTTTTCACCACGCATCATGTATGTTTTTCAAAACTTTTTAATTACTTTTTTAATATATGCTTGTATATGTCAGTATAATGTATATATTGCATATAAATAAATTTAATCGTTTCTACTTCTAGACTTGGTTACAAAACATGCTTAACTCGAGTTCATTATATTTATAACATAATCACTGATTCGTTAACATAGATAACTTACATCTCATGATAGGTTTGAAGCTATATGTCTCTGCAGTGATATTTTTGAAAATTAAATTTGACTTTCAGTGAATAAAAATTGGTCAGCGGATGAGCAAGGGTCAGGGGGCCAGGGGGCTAGCCTTCTGAACTGTCTATTTCATACTACTTCCATAATCCATATACACCTAACATAGATAAAAAATAAAAATATTTCATTAATTATTTATTCATCCGCTACACAGACTAACAAAGACAAGGCCGTTTTCAAGGTTATATAAATAGTTTCCTAGACAGTTTCTTCATTTAGATTAATAAATGAAAACGCTTAGTTCTATTCACGTCGATTTAGTGGGTACTTATAGGTACTTGGTTATACTAGCTGGTTAGCATATTTGCAACTTGCGTTGCGATCAGTTTCAGTGCATAATTCACAAACACAAAATTTAAAGAGAAATAAAAATAAAAATAAAAGGAAAAAACCATTGTTACTATTTGCTAGTTGATAATGAATAATTACAATTATGATAAATTCAAAGAATACTGGGTGTGACCAGTAGTACTACAACGGGTAGTTTGTGACTGGTGTAATAATTTAGCGGTGTTCAGCATACACCGCATATACGGTATACAAAAACAATAAAGTTTATATTATAATTGTGTACAGATGAAGATATTCATTGGTTTACCATAAAACTAAAATGCCATATTACGTTGCTCTTATTTAATGCTATTTTTCGTTGATCTATATTAATATATTATGTCTTTCATCAATGAGGACGTAAAAGCGCAAATAATTTAGATGATAAAATCAATTCTTTTCATCCGATTTCTTAACATCAATTTGGCCGAATATAATATCACAGAAGTCTGAACGGCTAACTGGAGTAAGTTTAGCGGTAATGATACCCCCCAACCTCTATACTTTCATCCCTTCTAGAGACGATGCTTGTAGCTTCGTTTTGAAACCCAAATAGTTCGCTATTGAGTAGCTCACGTGTGTATTTTGTTAAGACTGAATCTAATATTTTTTGTTATTGTGGTTCCATTGGTTACGGATGGTAAAATCATAATTTTGGTTGGATTAATTCTCTGCATTAACCTAAATTCTTAGCTCTAAAAACTGAATATCATCTGTAATCTCAACCATTTTTTCCATCAATTTGCTCAAATTCTGATTTTTGGTATTTTATGTTTATGCATAATAATCATATTTTTAAGCACTTATTTACTTTTACCATGTACTCATATACAGCAACTGTGTAGTCTTATGAAGTAGAAATATATTTATTTTAAAATTAGAACCAACTTTTTGTATTGTGAATGATGCGTCTAAAATCTAAATTCAAACGAGTAGTTTTTGAATTATATTATATAAAAATGAATCATATAGGTAATAATAATGTTACGTGATATGTAGGCTAATTTGAAAATTATGTTAATTATTATTAAAAGTTTTCTTTAGTTTCAAAATGTTTAAACATTTTTAATTGCATAATTAAAATATTATAAAGAGTATAGGTAGTACTTATTATAAGTACTAGAATAAATAGGTATTACATACATTTTATGTTTTACGTTAAACTTTTATTAAGGTCCATAAGTCTTAATATATAATATAATATATGTTGACATTTGCAATTAACATTTGTTATGTCTAAAATTAATTTTTGAATTACCTACAAAAAAAAAAAACAATTTACCGTAATGCTGTATAAAAAACTTTTATAATACTATAGATACTATATTATGAAAATAAATCAAAAGTTATAACAGATTATAGTAATTTAATTCTATCCATTAATTTATTTTATCTTCCTACACATTTGATTAACTTTTTTCAAACTACTCATACTCGTTATTTGGATCAATTTGTCTTATCTATTCACCCTGTGTGATGGTTCTTCCTGATTGGAAATCTGTCGACAGAATCAAAGTGTTCTTCGTTACTCAGCATTTCTATAAATGGTTTTACAAAATTAATTCCCCACATTCGACTCGCAAAAGAGTTTCATCCGTCTACGAATGTGATTTATACGCATTATTATTAGCAACAACTACCTGTAATTGAAGATGATACTGTATACACATTATCCCCCTGACTCCAGATTTGAAATAGTAATCAACTCACGCCACACTATGTCCTAATAATCTTGTATCACTTTCAGTATCTATTTAGCAAATCAATATGATTTAAATTTTAAACTCAGTTTATTATTAGGTAGTAAGTTTGGGAGTTTCAATTTTAATAATATAAGATGTAATTTTTTTATGTGATTATATATATATATATATATATATTATATTAAGAATTTTAATATAGTAATTTTTTAAAAAAACTTAAAAATAAAATATGTTCAAATTGATAGAATATCGACTAGGTTAAAGTAAATTAAACTTGCTGAATACGTTAGAATATTACATCGAGTAGTTAGCGAATCACGAATCACACGATTTAATTGACTTCGATTGAGCAAGGATTTCTTAAGACGACAATCTGTAAGTATCTTACTATTGGTGCAGATTTGTAAAAAAAATAATTTATTATATCATGTATAATAGAAGATAACTCGATATTTACCACTTTCTAAAAATCAAGACAGTATCTGTTGATATTATCACATTGTACGACGTTTTTTGAAAATATGGTTTGACTTAATAGCTTGAAATTCCATAACTTTACTCTCTGTAACTTTTATTAATTCATAAATAACATTTTATGTACTACCTATATCAATTATCAATTTAATCATTTAATGATAATGTATAAAACATTTTAAATGTTAAAAAAAAATAGGAACAGAATGCAGTCGAACTTTTTTACTTTTAACTGCCGATATTTTTAAATTTTTTTGGTCCTTAGAAATGTCTACTATTGTATTATCCTTAAATAACTCGAGCACTTTTGTAGAACGGACTTCAATTTCGAGTTAACCAAGCCCGACTTGTAGATTGTCGTAAAAAGAATCTAAGAGATTGATTAAAAATGTACTCTTACTTGATCGATTTTAACTCAAACGATTAAAAACATAGCTAGGTATTTCTATGAAAATTAAAAAAAAAAAACATAATAATTTCATAAAATATATTAAAAAAATTGTTGGATATTTGAACTAACAATTCGATTTTTATTGTTAATCACTATAATTATTAATCATTGATATACGGAAATGATAATTAAATAAGTACGTTGATTTACAACGGATATATAAGAATGATACAGATCTCATATGATTCTAAATTTTGGGATTTACGCATTTTGTTCAGAGTTTTGCGTGACCGATAAAAGGTTATTGAACATTTGAAACTGCGCTATTTTTCAATTACTTAAAAATGATACTCGTCCATGACAAAAAGTGTTTTTTCGTCGATCAGGCAACGCAACGAGCGTGACGGTCAATAGCGGAGAAAATATAGAACGCGATGACCGGAGCTATTTTTATCAACCTGATTTGACGGAAAACGTTAATCCAGGTAGATGTCACGGCGCAATTGAGTTATCTGAGCATGTCATTATAAAATATATGTATATTATATAAATTAAAAATAAATAAAAATATTAAAACACAGATAATATAAACTCTGTGCTTCGTTTTTATCTTTCATTAATAAGTTAAATAAAAAATATTATATTCAACTATTTTTCGAGGTTTATACTTAGTGGCTAATATATAGATCATGTAATAAACTTAATTAAAAAAAATTTTATATAAATAATACTGTAATAGTATATGTATATCCAGTGTTAGACTATATTTGAGTGCAGTTTGCCAGGCTTGGTTAGGCTGAAACTATGAAATTAAACGCGTATAATAGAGAACCTCTGGTTAAAAAATAATAATTTACAGTTTCGGGAGCCAATACAAATATAGATTTTTCAGGAGGATAATTCATTCATTATCAATTATTTACATTATCTGTAATGTGTATAATAAAAAATCCTAGCCTATAGGTTAATGTATTTATTATTGTTTAATTCGATGTCATTATGCTTATAAAACCAGGAATATGAATTTGTTGATTTAAAATTTAATTTTGCATAATACCGATGTTAGTTTTCTTCTTATTTGAATTAAAAAAATATGCCAAGATCTTCATTTATTTATGATGATTTTTCTGTTTCTTGATGGCAATTTATATGTGATTTCAATCATATACAATTTTTTACTATCTATTATTATTGTAAAAGATTTTAGTGCGTATTTTTGTGGCTTGTAGTCTGAATCATAATATCATATAATATAATTATTAATTAATTTTTAAATACATAACAATTTTATCCGTTATTTGTAATATTCTGAATATTTATAATTTATAATTATTTTATGCCGTAAATTATAATCTGAGCTTGAATTAGAAATTATAAACTATGTTGTTTGTGTATATAGCAATCAATTATCAATTTACAGTTTAATGACAGTAACTTAACCTACAGTTAAATTAAATTAAATTAAATTAAGTTATATTAAATTAAATTAAATTCAATGATCTTAAAAATAGTATATAAGTTTAGATTCAGACAAATAAGTACTATAATATAAGCCTAGGCGGCTAGGCCTATGAAAATATTGGTATTTGTCAACTTTGCAATGTATAATTTATAGGTTTACAAAAAATAAAAAAATAATTATGTTTTAAAAAAAATTAAAAACGCGGTATTTAGTGTAATATTCAAATAAACAATTTCAAAAAATAAGTTAAGTTTTAAGTTAAGGTGTTAAGTAGTAGGCAATATTTTCAAAACATATGGTGCTAAAATACTCGATTTTATTATTTGCGATAAATATCTATATAATACTGATGATTGATAAACCTAAGGGCTAGGATTTATTTATTTTTAAAATTGTGCAAGTCATATTGCAATTTTATCCTAAATCTGAGCCCTAGACTTATATTAAACGGTATTATTGCGCATCAAATCTTGAGTGTTTTTGATAGTCTGATGTTTATTAGAAACAAAACGTATATAATATATATTATGCAGTAGTGATTTACCATTGCCTTAGCCCTTAAGTTTCTTTACTATACAGTTTACTATCATTGTATAGAAGGTTAACTTCTAACCAATATCAAAGTGTTGGTCAGATCTGAGGAGAATCAAACAGTTGATGAATGTTCGTGGACTGAGAGCGTGTACGAAGTTTTCAAAGTTTTCTATTAGGTTTCTCAAAGTAAGCTCTCTCGATCGTAAGTGGTCAGTGGTCACCATTCTTTGGACTCATTTCAGGTTCGGGATTGTTCGTGTCACACTGTAGCTTAGCTAAACGGAGGCACATCGTTGACTTCTGAATATTTAATTTGAATTACTTTCCGGTGTCCATTCGACTCTGTGGTCTCGATGTCACGATACCAGGTGATCCGTTAACGTATTTAAAAACAATATTAAAACAATAACTTAATATTTTGTACATACATTTTAAGTCGTTTAATAACAACATGTATCTAAAAAAAAATATAATTTTAACTATTTTTTCTTCGTAATCATTTTTTTCATCTTTAATGGTTACATTTATTTGGAATTGTTCCAAAGAAAAATATTTTATGGTGCGCTTCGTTACCTAAAAATCACATTTTAAACGACTAGTTTATGAGTTCTAAGTATTTAATTTATAGATGAGTGGTGTGTTTCAGTGGTATTTCTCAAAATGTTGGTCCATTAATCGGCTCATATATTTTTTTAATACTTATAACTACTTATCCAAAACTTGATTCTTAAATAAATGTATCGAAATATTGCGAATGATTATATTCGGTTTCGGAATTGGAAATTTAAAATATAATGTTGTAATTCAAAAGAGTTAAAAACTTAACAAATAGTAACGATAAAAAGACAGTAAAATTATAATTTTTCCCTAAAATTTTGTATTGTAACAACTTTATATTATGAAAAACAAATATTTTTTGAGAATGTTAGTTTTTTTTTCAATGAAAAGTCTTTATCTTTTAATAAATAAAATAAAAACTTTAAAAAAGCTCAAAATAGGTATTAAAATAACTTAAACTACTTATAATATTCTGCTGTGTACTCTTGTCACATAGGCACTGCTCATCATATTGTTTATATAGGTACTCGTATAGTAAATATAATTTGTATAAGTAAGGCAATGCATTAAAATATTACACCATGAAACTTTAAAAATATTAGAACAACAAAAAATATTGTGAATATGAATTTTTAGTATTTTTAAGAAAATTTGAAATATTTCGAAATTTTATCAAGTATAGGAAGTGCCAATTTAGTGAAAATTGCATGTATTTACAGTATTATTTTTTTTGTTTTTTATCTTTTAAAAACTTTTAAAACACACACACGCGCGCGCGCGCACAGGCACACACATATAAAAATCAATACATCTATTGCTCCGCTCATTATCTGTTAATAGTATAAATAATAAATAGTAAAAATTTGTTTTTATCGTTATTATTTCTAAATTTGTGCGAAGAAAGTCTCATATTGCAATGAACTAAGAAAAATGTGTTTCAAATATTCCCTAAAAATAAGCAGCACTTCATATTTATTTTCATAAGTCATAAAACCGCCAAGTACGTATAACTCGATCACTGCAGGTGTGTCCATGACCGCAGACTTAGGTAGGTACAACTCATCAACTGAACATTTTTTATTTAATAAAAAAAAACATAGATCACCCTCTCCGCCCTCCACCATCTCACATCATTTTGGACTGGATCCATCCCACGGGGTACAGAAACTATAGCTACTATCGTACAACACGCGTTGTGTAATCGTAGATAGTATTTACGTCAAAGTAAACGCAACCGAGTGTAAATAGCAGAATAATAAAACGCAAAGGAAATAAATAAATTTGAGACATGCCCAAAATCGGTTTTTTTTTCCCCCATAGAAAACGTTCGCGGTTATTGGATACACGGAATCCGTTTGTGTTCATTCGTTTGGAAAATATGAAATCTTTGCAGTTTTGCCGAAGTTCTCCCGTCCGTCTGCATGTTGGCACTTCTGTCTAAAGTAGCACGGACGTTGGAGGACAATCTATATCCTTTTTTACGTAATATAATGTATTTTAAAAATATTATATTATCCTCACCACCCGTAGTTATTTCCATAATAACCTATAGTTTGGTATTCAGCTTCATGTGGCCAATCACTATTGATTGTCTGCTGAACCAAAAAAGCATCTGCGAATTGCGATATAATAATTTCATAATGCGCACGCACTATCCTCGTTGGCTCTTGTGCCAGAGTTAGTGGCACGTGGAGCATTTTCCTCGAAATCAAGTCTTGTGTTGCATACGTAGTGTTTCAAGAAGATCGCTGTATAGTAAGTTCTAGTTATACCTACTGCACGTGTATAATAATTATTGTAAAATCGAACCAAAGGAAAGCGGTGAAAACATAAGAACACCTATCAGCCATAACTCTAAAAGTAAAATAATTGTGTTTAGGATACTGAATTTGACATTTTTCAATTGAAATATAATAAAATAATTAGAAATTTCATTTCTTATTGAAATGTTTCACAGAATTGATTACATAAAATATTTCTTTTTTTCTTTTGAACTTATTTGGTTGTAGATAATGATTGTTTTCACACAGAAAATATCGATACTGTAATACGATAACGTGTCAATCTAGGTTTTCGAATTATTCTTATTACTAATCAGATCTCTTTAATTGGTTATTATTTATTAATATTTGATACAATAAATAAACTTTTAAAAATTCAATTCTTAATAATGTGGGGCGACATTTTAGTTTTTTTTTCATTATAGTCAGTTAGGTACCAAACTTTTATTTCATATTAAACCCGCGTAACAATCAAAAGACGTATAGGCATGTAATGAAATAGCATGTTAATGCGTAGGTATAGGAAGGTTAAATTCATTGTTTCAAAAAAATTATATTTTCCTAAAATGATCAGTGAATTTTTGATTTCAATATATGAATTAGATACTAAGGTAATGAGGGACCTTGTACTAAGGGACCTAAGCTTTAAGAATTGAACATTTTATACATTTTAACTACAAATTGATCGTGGTTTTGTCAAAACATAATTTGAAATACTTATAAAAAAATTGTTCCTATGGGTTCTTATCTTTATATCTAAAATAAAAATTATGAATAATCATGTATTGAGTTTGTACATTTTTTGAGCAAACGAATATGTTTTTAGAAGGAAAAAAACTAAAATTAACAAAATACAATCCAAACAAAGACGATCTAACCAAGTTTACTAGATATTTATTTTAATTATAATATTAATGTTTTAATTATTTTTTAATATTTTTTAATCATATTTAAAAGTGCAAACTAGAAAAAAATCCCAATTTTAATTTAATCATACCAAAAGTTTTAATATATTTAATTTTATGAAAAACCCTATTATGATTTTTATGATCATAACATTTTTTCTACTAAAAAGGTTGAAAAATTTAAAATGTACAAACTCTTTCAAATACCTCACCCGAACATCTGAAATTATTAGATTGGATGAAATAAAAATAAAATAATAATTTTCAAGCCTCTCTTCCTTCCTCCATTGACACATTTTGTGTATTACTCTGTCATTGTGCCTTTTTTATAATATTTTCGTCGTTGACAAATCAATAAATTATGTGCAATAGATAGCTAACACTTTCAATGACGGTCTCCATCGATCGATTCATGAATGAATCACAAACGTGATTTATGGCTGATTGTCGTCGTCACAAACGCTTATAATAATTTAAGTAGAGGCGCACTAAAACTCAAAGTTTGCCAAAGTTTTGTTCGTAAATAATAATCAGGTAGGGCTGAGCAAATAATCTAATAGATTAAATTCGAGTCATATGCCACGACGACCGTTCTTTGAATCGCGTTATTGGCCGGAAAACAATAAAAAACATAATATTACCATCCCTATGCAAAAATTACAAAATGTTCTTATAAACTTATTTGGTCTATTATTTTATTTTCACTTATAAAAATATACATTTCCTCAAATTATTGATATTACCATATACAATAATTCTATATAATATGGTATTCAAATTCATGTGATTAACGATTGTCGAGCTTTAGAAATTCGTTATCTGATGAAGACAACATAACAAATTAATTAAGTCTTGATTATTTCAAAAATATATATCACTTTGACCTGTATTCCATTACAAAAATAAAATAAAATATGAATTAAATGAGATGAAGAATTTTAAAATATTTTGCATCAAATATCTGTTGTTTTTGGATAAAATAGTTCTATCGACAGGCTTGGCAGCCAGGTTTTTATGTACGTTACTCCAGCACCCCCACATACGATTTTAATTATTTTTTATATACTAATATTTAGTATGCAATTTATTAGTGTGAATTTGTATGTCCATTTTTCAATTTCCTATGCATATGTAGTGTTATCATTTTTATTATTTTGTAATGCTGTCATGTGTTATAATTTTTAATATTTTTTGTAATGCTATTATGTATGTAATTAATAATTAGTCTCGTATGTTTTTGCCTTGTGCGTATATTATTTTGGTGTTGAGACCAAGTTGGGTCTAATAAACGATGTTACATTTGATGAGTGTGTCTATTTAATCATAGTTCATATTGTAGCGAATGTTAGAGGGACAGTATTATAACAGTAGTAATCGCCCCACAAGCCAAAAACCGGGTTGGTTCTGGGGAAACATTTCCCCAGAACCCCTCCCCCCACACGAGAACCGATGGTGACAGGATATTATTTTCAGTCCTATAATTTAGTTCGTAATTTGTATGAAATTGTGTGTCCATTTCCAAAATTCGTACGATCTCCCGTCTAAGTACAAACAGCGTTCCAAAGATTTGGAAATTCCCCCAGTACCTCTCAAAGTGAACAAATTATGTTAGGATATTTTTTTGGTCCCATCATTTAGTACGCGATGTGTTTGAGTTTGTATACTTGGTTTAAAAATTATAGCTAAGTAAATAGGTTTGTTGGATTTTATATAATTAGCGAAAACCTATTCAAAAATAATTTTTCACTCAACCAATGGACCTATAACCCAACAACATAGTCATGAAACCTCAAAAAAAAAAATAATAAATAAATAAATAAATAAATGATCAAAAAATTATTTTGAATAAAAAATCTGAGTTGAATAAAAATCTAACATTTAATTTATTCATAATACAATTTTTATTCTGATTTTTTATTCAAAATAATTTTTTGTTAAATAATATTTTTTATATCAACTTAGATTTTTTTATCAATTTATATTTTTCATATAAACTTAGATTTTTTATTCAAAATAATTTTTTGATCAATTTATATATATATTTTTTTTTTTTTTGAGTGGAAAGTCGTGTGAATTCGTACGAATTACGTGTTAAATACCTGCAAAAGAAAAATTCCAAAAATGTTACTTTGTACATCAAAGGGGCAATCGAGATGCGTGTTGCTACCTCCCTACAATTTTTAACTTGTTTGAGGGGAAGGAAGGTCGTACGAATTACCAAACTAGGTGAGCGAATCCTTGCGTATTATTTGCATAATTTGTATACCTATTTATTTTCTATTTTTTTTTTTTTGGGGGGGGGGGCTGGCCAAACGTACATATTTAATAAAGCACCTCCAGAATTTGTTATTACATCTATGGTGTTAGGCCGTAGGTCCATTGCTTGAGTGAAAAATTATTTTTGAACAGCAATTCACCAATAGACCTACGACCCAACACTATAGAGATAATAACAATCCTGAAGGTGCTTTCTATAAGACAGAAGGTTTTACTAATTTCGGAAATGGGCATTCAAATTCATACAAATTACGTACTAAATTATGGGACCGAAAATAATATCCTGTCACCATCAGTTCTCGTGGAGGAGAGGGGGTTTCCCCAGCACCACCCCGGTTTTTTGTTTGCGATAACTACATGCATAGAAATTTAAAAAATGGTCATACAAAGTAATACTAATTGTATACTAAATATTAGTGAAAAAATAAAATTAAAAATCGTATGTGGGGGTACTGGAATAACGTATGTCAGTTTTTTTTGTTACGATTATCGATACCTGACTAATGGCTATATAATTTAAGTCATAAGTATAAACTGCTAAAATGATTCTTGGCTTCCATATGAATTAAAGAAAACATTTTAATTTCTTTGAAAATTGACCTACTGTGTTTATTTTAAATAGTATGATTCATTTTTAGAAATACTATAAATTTACAATCTTTTTTTTTTCTTGTCCGTTTATTATATTTTATATGCAAATGGTATACTCTTATATGTGTCAATGGATTGCCAAAATAATTTGTCATTGAAGCTCAGATACATCAAAATGACAATTAATGGGAAAAATAGTAACTTTTAACTTGATTTGAATTTATTGTTTTTTTAACTTTCTTTAAGCTTTCAACTAAGGTAACGATCTGATATTCGCTTGATTGAAATAAATCATTTTTATTGACTGGTCGATAACCTTTATAAATATTAAGGTGAAATAGAAAAAAAAATATATAAATAGAAAAACCTTGAAAATGTTATGGTAATAGTTACCAACGTTATTATAATATGAACCTAATTGGAAAACATCTCATGTTTGACAGACGCAAGAAATAATATAAGATATTGAGAAACATTTTTTTTTAGATTTATTTAGTTCAGTTTTTGTGATCGGCTAGAAAAGGCTATCAAATGAATTCCCAAGCAGATCCGTTGAAAATTCGCAAAATCACCACCAATATGTATAATATAATATATTTCACAGTACTATTTTGTTTTTTATTGGAAGAAAAGGAAAAAAAGCAGCTATAGGTCTTAACAATACATTATCGTCTCATTTTCACGTCCCATGGGTGTCGATTTTGAATGTATTTTTTCATGATGAGACTTGCGGCCACCACACACAAACTTCCAAGTCCAAATCTACTGAAAACACAAACAAACAAAAAAAAAAAACACATAAAATATGTAAAAAGTTGTGACCCAACTTTCCAATTCTAAAATCCAATTTAGTTAGACCAAAATTGGTACAATACCAGTAACTGGTTATCTGCTTGATAATACAATAATAATAATATCGAATAGTCAGTTTTAGATTCCAAGCAGAGCTCTGATAAATGCACCAAAAATACTTTAATTTAAATTTTAAATAAGTTTTATTTCTTAGTAAATAGTTTTAAAAATAATTGCAAAAAAAATATTTTCTAGAAAATCTATTTAAAAAAAATAATAATCGCTTATTAGAGATCAATTAATATACTTTATATTTCAATTTTTGGCCAATTGCATTTTTAATTTGAAAATAAATGGTACCTACAATTAAATCTTATGCTGATTATGCTAATATAAAGCGTTGTATCTATTAAAGGAAATAATAATATTTATAACATACATAAATCAATTCTGAATATAATTAAGAATCAGTTTGAGAATAATATTTTAAAATTTAATTTACACCAATTAAAATAGTATGTTTATTTCCGCTTGTCAAATGAAACTAAAAATGTCGGTAAACCATTAATTATTTATTCAACTAAGTAACAGTCTGACATCTGCCAATTTAAAGCTATTAAAAGTGTTAATATAATTAAATATTTGGGATTGATGAAAAGTTTAGATCGCATTTACCCTAATTAACATTCAACATGACGTAAAAACAAGCTTAATTTGTAAGTTATTTTTTCCATTTAGGGTTTATAATAATTTTATTTCAATTATATTTGTTCAGAATACCATATAAAATATTCATCTTAATCAATCATTATTGAATTATTGTAATAGTAGCAATCTGCGGTTAAACATACAATATGCGTTTAAAAATGTTAGGAAGGAATGTGTACATTAATACAAATTATTAAAAATATCTACTTTTTATTTTATGGAAAATATTTATTAACATAATATGTATATATTATATGTGCCACTGGAAATACTGACAATTTAGGAAATGGCGAAAATTCCTAGGAAATGATGACAATTCCTAATAGCGGAAGGAAATGATATCATTGCCTAGGAATTGCCATCTCCGTATTTTACTAGGCAATTCACGCATCGTTTTCTTACACTACAGCATTGGCGATTATGATGTTGCAGGTCATGTGGACTAGCTTTACAATATAACTATTGGGACGATAACTAACTCGCAACGATGACAATATGGTAAAAACTGCATTATATTAAATGGCATTGTACTGCAACTACTGTCAATATTGTCTGCGTTCTAAAAATGGGCGCATGTAAACTCCGCCACAAGTACCTTTTTTTACTGTAAACTCCGCCAGAAAAAAAAAACAGGTAAAATTGGGTTCATGTTAACTCCACCACTGAAAAAAAAAAAACTGGCGGAGTTTACATATACCCATTATAGGTAAGAAAAAAAAACTGGCGGAGTTTACCACAGACCTATTATTACCTTTTTATCTCGACCGATATTCTGGCGGAGTTTACAATCGCCCCTAAAAATATGAGGTAGGTAGGTAAATGACTGATATCGATAAAACGGTTGATTGGAAAAATGTCATCGCTGTCGCATGGGTATCGCATAATATGTTAATCGTAACATTTATGTGTGCTATTAAAAGTGTAGTCCTACCAGTAAAAATGTAAAATCTTCAATTACACCAATTAAAGTGATACAATTTTTTTTTGACAATACTTGATATTTTATTGATTATTGATTATTTATTAGGGTAATATCAGGATAATTAATAATTATGTTTTATAAGAGTAAAATTTAAATTAGACAGATTAAAGTAAAATATCTAAAAAATATAAATGGCATCTTTGCCTGATATCGTCAAAATGTACTAAGTAATGATATCATTTCCTCCCGCTATTAGGAATTTTCAATATTTCTTAGAAACTGTTATCATTTCTTAAATGTCAACATTTCTGGTAACATATATAAATAAAAATCTATAAGTTAAGAAAAACGGGAATTTCACACAAAATCGATTTTAAATTTCAGTGTATGTAACTCTAAAACAAAATACCGTAGATACATAACGTTTTCACTGAATGTTTATATTAGAATCATACAATTTTTAGTAAATACATTTTGCAAGTATATAATATATATGTCTAAACCACAATTTCGTTTATGACAATTTATCAATAAGGCGTATTTTCATATTACAAATGTATTGCCATTTTAAGTTTATTAGTTCTATACTAACATTGGTAGATACAGTACCTACTTCATTGTGTTTATTTCTCCAATAAGCTTAATTTTAAAATGTTTTTTTTATAAATTAATAGTTATTATATGATTTTTAGCCAACACTTGCACGCGTTCGTTGCGTGCTAGGCTCATTGTGAGGTTTCTTGGTCGATAAAACAACACACTCAGTTATAAACACCTTACCGAACTGTTTACACATTAATTTTATCCACTTTAATACTTCCGGAAATGTTACAATTATGCGTAATCAAGATAATACCATAAAAACAAACGAATAAACAACGTGTGGTTTAAAGTGGTTAAAAAAAAAATTATAAATGAAAGGAAATAGAGGAGACATTACAAATACACTGTCGATCTGATATTCCATTGTTATGTTTAATTTTATTGTATTTAAATTATTTGCGGTGGCCTACAGTTACTAAATGATCAGTCAAATAATTTTAAAGTCAGTTTAAGTATTTTTTTTTCGTAATAAAATCCTATAGATTTAGAATGTAATTTAAAAATAAATAAATAAATAACTGTTTTCATATAAATTATATAATAATAATAATAATAATAATAAAATGGAATATACGTAAATATTATTTATGATTAGTGATATTAGTAGAAATTTCAATAAAACGAAATCTTTTATTTATTTATATTTATCTAATTATTTTATTTTGCAAATTTTTAATTAATTAAAGAATAAAGATTGTTTCAAAATTATAATAAATACGTAGAGATACCTAGTGTTGACTTTTGATATTAAGTTTAAAAAGATTACATATTACACACACACACATAATAATAGTAATATTATGATGCCAAATTAATTTGTCTTTCAATATCAGGGTTATTCAAAGTTTGTTGTATTCACTTTGCAATACATGACCGGTAGATGTGTTTTAGATATAATATTTTAAACTTGAATAATATCGACGCTTGTCGTATTAGCAAAAATTTTTTTAATTAAAAAATTGGGGAATTGGGTAGTGTTAACGATGTAAGTTTGGATAATTTGTTTCTAATTGAAATTTTCAAACTTATTTGAACATTTTATTTTTAATGTTTTTCAATAAATTCTCAAGGTTGAAAAGAATTAAACGAGTGTGAATATGGGCTAAAATCAAAATATAAACATAATTATATGTGTTAAATGAAACATATTTATCAATTATAAATGATGGTGAGTGCTTGCAGGAACGTTGAATTACATATATTGAGGGTCAAAAAAGGTAAAAAGGTCATGTAACTTTTGTGAAATCTGTCATATTTTTCAAAATGTTAAAAAATTTTGAGATATATCTAAAAGCTAATAGTCATTAACTTACAACAATAGCACATTTATAAAAGTTTATTTATTGTATTGTATACCAATAAAGTGATAAATAAAAAAAAAAAATAATAATAGTCAATATGGCTTAATTTATAATTGGCAAATTCGCATATTATTAAACCATTCTAATTAAATTTAAATCTAATTTATAACAATTAACATAGTAATTTGTTGACTTTGATTGGTAATTCAATCATTATCAAAATAAGTATAATTAATACTTATTTCTAATTGTCTGTAAGTGGAAAAAAATATTTTCACAATTTCATAAAAATATTATTAAAAAGGTTAAATTTTCAAAACTGAAAATTTAAAATTCAAAAAACTCTAGTCATCTCACACATGTTCTTTTCTATGTTTATTTAATTATATAAATATTATTTCTATTGTTTCATTATCTGTTTTAACTAATCGAGCGTTTATTAGTCATCAATTTTTTTCAAAATAAAAAAACAATAATTTTATAATGAAACGAAATATAAGTTTGTTGAATGTATTGCATACCTATTTTATTTTATTAGTTAGAATCTTCTCCTCTATCCCCCTTACGTATGTATTATTTGTAAATGTAAATTATGTTTTTGTAAGGTTTGAGATTAGGTCCTAAAAAATCATGAAGTATACTCAGAAACATATTCAGGAATTTTGTGCCCAGGTAAGAAAAAAAACATGATAGTTTATTTTTATCTGAGTATCATAAATTTTTTTTATCACCCAAATGAACTAGGTATCATATTATATCAAAATGCTCTCTAAAATTTATCACCCGGGACCCAAGTCCCCTGCTCCCTTAAATACGACACTGAGTATACCTACTGTGAAAAATGTAAAACAAAAATGATAATTGGATGAAAAATTAAAATTAAAATTGAAAACAACTTAAATCATTATCGTATAAATCAAAAATCTTAAATCACAGTGCATAATAAATTTATATTTGAGTAGATATTGCTTTAATTTTATTTTTTAAATTAAATACATATTTTATATCTTGTTTTATTATTTATAAACGTACCTATCTATTATCTACCTACCGATTTAATGCTGTTTTATTTTTGAATGTTATAAATTATAATTTAGATTTTTGTACACGACGGATGTGTTAGTTTCCTAGACTTTCAAAGAACATTATATATTACTATACTACAAGATTATAATATACTCAATGTATACATTGTGTAACAGAAAGACTTTACAAATTAAATAACTTTTGTTCTTCTATCTTAATTTTTAATTTTGTTTTTTCATAAGTTAAAGCCACTTTTGTAATACGTCAATGCTATTTTTTAATTTTTATTTCTAATACTGAAAAAAACCAAATTTTAAATACATTAAAAAAAAAAAAAATTAAAAAAGGTGGGTAAGTCGTGGATGTCGCTCTGCTGTACAGTAGGTTACAAGTGGGTTACTGTAAAGGATTGAATTAAATTTGAATCCAATGATATTATATCATTGTATACAAAAAACGATTCTGAGCGAAGACGGTTTATCTGTCTAGGATATATTATAGATAATTAAAAATTTTCAAATCTTAGATTTAAAAAGAAGATTTTTTATGAATTTCTAGTTTGAAATAATTTGCGAATTTTCGTGATTTTCGGGATTTTTACGTATGTTGTCAAAATTCAAACTTTGAATCCTTGTAAAAAAAAAAAAATTGTGACTATGAATTTATTTTATTTTTCAACTGCTATTGTTAAAATGTGTTAGAAGCCTTGTACTAAATTTTAAAGTTTTTCTACCGAAAAAATAAATTTTTATCCATATTTATAGAAAAAAAAACTAAAAAAGTTGAAAAATTAAAATGTCAGTAAACAGCTCAAAACAAATCTAAATATTTTGAAAATGTTATCAAATATAGAAAATGTCTATATAAACATTCAGAGAAAATTTCAAGTATCTGTGGTCATTTGTTTTAGACTTTTAGAGTTACACCAACATAAGAAAATCACTAAATGTGAAATCCAGTGGAAATCCAATATTGTAAAAATTTAAATTTCAAATGCTCATAAAAATTTAAATTTGAATTTCCGGTGGACTTTTTATTTGTGATAAAGATTGAAAAACTTGTAAGGAATCTTGTATTAAATTTTCAAATCTTAGATTTAAAAAGAAAATTTTTTATGAATTTCTAGCTTAAAATAATTTTTGAATTTTCGTGATTTTTACATAATGTGTTGTCAAAACTCAAACTTTGAATGCTTAAAAAATAATTATGACTATGTAGTATTCCTTTTATTTTGCAATTGCTATTGTAGTAAAAATTTGTTAGGAGCCTTGTTTTAAATTTTCAAATCTTAGAATTAAAAAAAAAAACTTCTATGAATTTCTATCTAAGATAATTTGAACATTGCCGTAATTTTAACGTATTTAGTCAAAATTTGAACTTTAAATGCTTGTAAAAAAAAATTGTGACTATGTATTTCTTTTATTTTTCAACTGCTATTATAAAAATATGTCAGAAGTCTTGTATTACATTTTCAAATCTTAGATATAAAAGGAAAATTGTTTATGAATTTCTAGCATAAAATAATTTACGAATTTTCGTGATTTTTACATAATATGTTGTCAAAATTTGAACTTTAAATGCTTATAAATAAAAATAGTGAATATGTATTCCTTTTATTTTGCAACTGCTATTGTAAAAATATGTTAGGAGCCTTGTATTAAATTTTCAAATCTTAGAATTAAAAAAAAAAAAACTTTTATGAATTTCTATCTAAGATAATTTTTACGTATTTAGTCAAAATTTGAACTTTAAATGCTTATAAAAAAAAATCGTGCCTACAAATTTTTAATATTTTTTAACTTCTATTGTTACAATTTGTTAGAAGCCTTGTATTAAATTTTCAAGCTTTTCTACCGAACAAATAAATTTTTATCCATATTTATAGAAAAAAAAACTAAAAAAGTTGAAAAATTAAAATGTCAGTAAACAGCTCAAAACAAATCTAAATATTTTGAAAATTTTATCAAATATATAAAACGCCTATATAAGCATTCAGTGAAAATTTCAAGTATCTGTGGTCATTTGTTTTAGACTTTTAGAGTTACACCAAAATAAGGAAATCTTTGTTGTAAAAATTTAAATTTCAAATGCTCATGAAAATTTAATTTGAATTTCCGGTGGAATTTTTATTTGTGATAAAGATTGAAAAACATTTTTATGGGAGTATTTGAGTATTTTTTTTAGAAAATTATTAAATTATTTTAAAGAAATTTAAATACAGTACCTTAATTTATATATAGAAAAAAAATATTTCTAGTATTATTTTGCACAAAATATGTCAATCTTTTTTTAAATAACGCAATTATTATCGGTTATGTTTTAGCACGGCGTCGGTGTCGAATTCGTACGGTTTCTACCAGAAACTCATCCACCTGTTCTCAGCAACATTTTTTGTGAACTAGGAGTCTACGAAAACATTGTAAGTATTGTCTTAATTATTTAATTGTGTTAAGAGTGAAAAATATTGTACACTTTATGGCACGTCGTTTGGTGTTTTGGCCACGGCGTATATTATAACATAATATTATTTACAATTACAAGCACGTTAAAAACATCTTCTTTGCGGTAGCATGTTTTTTTTTTTTAATAATTCTATTAATAGCTTGGCATTCGTGATTTAAAGAATTTATATAGATCCAGTGCTGTATTTCATATATTATGTTTGTGTTTTTCCTGTTTGAAAATATGTTTGAGCATTTTATAGCTATTTAGAGTTTACCATTATCTATTACACAAAAACATTGTTCATAAAAATGTAAGTAATTCAAAAAATTAAATTCCAATATTTTATCAAAATTGTATAGTCTTTCATGTATGATATATACAGATTGATTCAGCTGCTAACCTCCATTATTTTTTTTGATAACACATTTTCTCGAATTATAATTTTTGTAATTTTTAAAAATATATTCAAAGACCATTTAAATATTCTTAAATTTTTTATGCTACTTTAAGTGTATTCTGTAGCGATAAAAACTTATGTTTTTATCAAATAAGATTCCCGCTTTTTTTCAATTATCAACTTTTACCACTCAAAAGTACCAAAAAGATTAACTTTTGTATCGGAGAAGATGTAAATGTTGAAAATTGGAGATTTTTAGTGCCCTAAATTATGTTGATGAATGACAAAAAATATACACACATAATATAATGATCAATACAATACATTAATTGCTTCACCTAGAATCTAAAATCTCATTAATTTAATTCAGTATACATTTATTTATCACACGTTAATTGGTAGTTTTTTAATTCATAATTGTGTTTATACGGCGCTTTATTGCAGTTGTATAACGCTACGTTATAAATACATAAATATATATTTTGAGCTTTTAAGTAATGAACACACCATGCAGGTAAAACAAGTTGTTTAGTGTTTATTCTGTAAATAATTTATCGCTTGGTTGTGACTTGTGAGTTGTTAGGATTTAAAAATTCTATTGAAATATTGAACTAAATTCAAAGGTCTTGATATAATTCATAAAATAACTATCAGGCCTTTAAATTTTCTTTACCTAATGAATCGGACTTTAGTTGGAATGTGTCAAATGACACTAAATCAATTCTCAGCTGCTACATCGAATGAAGCTTAAATGAATTGGGTGTGATTAATATCCAGCTGCTTTTAAGTATGTTGTGTGTTGGAAATGTATGTTTATAGCATAAAAACATGTCTCACGGTGAAAACTATCACATTTTATAGAAATCGTGTTTCGTTAATTTTAAGAAGAGAATATGGCAGTCCGATTCTCAAACTTTCGATTATGAGCGGAGCGATGAATGTATTGATTTTACAATGGGTGTGTTTATTTTTTTATTTTTTATTTTTGTGTCTATGCACGCTATCAATTTTCGAAATAATTCTTTGATTTCAACTTACGTGGCTTTTTCGGTGGGAAAGTGAATCTAATTTTAACCTATTGTGCAGCAGGGTGGCATCCACTAACCCACTTTTTAATTTAATTTATTTCCTTTGTATCACATTTCAAAACAAATTGATAATTTTGGTTTTGATCTGACCTGAAAATTCATCATCTTACAAATGAAAAATTTATCGAAATTTGACGTATCAATGAGGCTTGAGAGTTATTTCTGTGAATTAATTCACTCCTACTCCTTAAATAGGTGTTGGAAAATAAATTTGAAAAAAATTATTATAGTTAAAGTAGCAATAAAAAAATTAAATATTATTTTCAATTTGTATAGATTTTTTTGAAAATTATAAAAACCATCTCCACGACACTTTCATAACAAATACTTATCCTAAAATATCGACACCGACTAAACGAATTTATACGTTGTGGTGTCATCCGACAACGTATAAATATCGATTAGATATATTCAATGCAGTTGTTTTTATGTTATAAAAAATAAGTACTATACAATGTCATAATATTAAATATAGTAATAAAAATAAAATAAGTTCAAGAAATAACAACAACTGTCTTATTATAGTCGTTATGGTCAAAGGTTCGAGTTGCCATTACACTTGGGTTTGCTCCGATAATATCCATGCGTACGTGAGGTTTCGAAAACGTCAAAAAAATTCATAAATATTTTTATTTTTATTCTTGGTAATCTAAAATTTAATTTAGCTACATAACAACGTTTTTGAAAAATTTATATATTTTTTTTCGTTATAATTTACCAACTTTTAACTTTTTTGAGGGATTTCTACACACCACCTAATCTTCTAAACTTTAAATAATTGTAACTCAAGTTAACTGGTCGTTTGAAATTCATTTGTGTATTAAAAATTTCAAAAAAATGATTTGCATCGAACAAAAATGTTATCTGTCAAAATAAAAATGAACAATTTAATTTTATGGTAAATTAAATTTATAAAAAAATATATTTTCAAAAATGTTATTACTTCTCGAGACTCAATGAGGAAATGTGCTTAACTTTAAAAGCGAAAATTCAGTTTAACTTAATTGAATACTAAGCTACATATTTTCAGATATTTTTTTATATATATATACACTTCTCGTTATAATCCATCTAACAATGTGATAATATCTAAGACAAGAATTGTTTTCTAACGGCGTGTCATGTGTTACTAAAATATTTGCCATTCACAGAATTATTTATTTGTGATGCGCAGAGTATAAATAATTTAATTACGTTATTGTACGGAGGAACACAAGATATGAAGAACATTGCAACAATAGCCTCATTTTAAACTTATATATATATTTATAGTTATTGGGTACTTCATTAAAACTAATTAATTGTTTTAAATGAATCACCATTTTTTTTTACATTTAAACTAGATAACCATCGTAAAAAAATATTGAGAAGCATTTCTCTAGAGCAGTGTTTCTTAAACTGTGTTCCGCAGAACTCCAGAGTTCCGCGTAGATCACTTCAAGGTTTCGCGAAGCGTAAGTAATTTGTTTTAAATGTTCAAGAAAATTACTTTAAAATATCCATTATGGAAAAAAATACTTATATATTAAATAATAATGTATAAGCCATTTAGAATAATCTATCAGCTAACTCTATATTCAATAATCTATACTTCTACTTAATAAATCATTTATTTGCAAATAATCCTAAAAAAGCTAAAAAGCTAAAAAAAAAGTAGGGATTCCACGATAAAAGTGGACATCAAAAAGGGTTCCAAGAATTAAAAAGTTTAAGAAACGCTGCTCTAGAGATTTAATGCAATGCCAATTGTCCATAAACCACTAATTAATAATTGTTTTAGTAATCAGCAAATTAAGGGTTGAATTTGTTTTTATTTTTTATTTTAAAATTATTTAGTGGTAAATAATTCCAAGAAACATTACTAACTATGAGAATGCGGTTGACACAATGAACTATTTAATTTTCCAACTACCTAATATAATTAGGTTTTTTTTTATAAATCCGTAGATTTGTTTGTCTCCATACTTCTATGTTGTAGTACAATTTTTTTAGGTCTTTGTAATTTTTCTTATTAGTATCTTGTATTATCTATGTCATGTATTCTGCCCTTGGTTTTCGTCTTGCATCTTTTACATCTTGTACAATTATTTTCTTTAATTAACTATCATGCCTTAATAAGTGTTCTATCATCTTGCATCTTCTCGATTGAATAGGTACTTTTCCATATTTGTCGTTGTTTCTTTATTTTGTCTAGTACTTCCTTATTCGTTATCCTCTCGGTCAATGGTATTTTAAGCATTTTCCTAAAGCACCACATTTCAAAGACTTCCAGCCTATTTTTTTTCCATTAATTTTATTGTCCAGGCCAAGAGCGCTACATTCCATATATAACTTTTTAAAAATTTTTCCTTATCTTCAGGCTGATACTATTGGTAGTATATGTGCCTTTTGTCTTGAAAGGCTCTTTTAACCTGCGCTATCCTGAAAATTATGTTTGTTTTGATGTAGCCATCCTCTGTTTTATTGCTTCCTAGGTATGTGAATTGCTGTACTTGCTTTATTTGTTCATTGTCGATATTTATATTAAGTCGAAGCATATTAGCTTTACCATATACCATAACTTTCGTTTTCTTTTTGTTCAGTTGCATTCCATACTTAGTTTTTAGTATTCTATCTATCGATACTAAGGTATTTTGTAGGTAATCTTCATTTTCCACGCAGAAAACTATGTCGTCCGTAAATCTTAATGCAGTAATCATTGGTCTTCCTATTCACACTACTTTCTTTATTTCTGTTCTCAATTATTTCATTGCCTCTTCAATTCACAGGTTGAATAGCGTTGGCAACAAGACACACCCCTGTCTTTCTCATTTTTTTTTTTTTGCTTCTTGTTTTTTGCCTTATATCTGTATTAAGACTGTTTGGTTTTGATATATATTGTGGATAAATCTTCTATCGTTATATTTAATTCCTATTCATTTTAGGATTTTAAATAATTCATTCCATTGTACATTGTCAAAAGCCTTCTCTAGATCTATAAAAGCGATGAAGGTTTCTTTGTTCCGTCTAATTTATTTTTCTACCATTATCCTAAGTGCCAAAGTCACATCTCTAGTTCCTATATTTCGCCTGAAACCAAATTGATCTTCAGCTAGGTTTGTATCTATTTACTTTTCTATTTTATTCTTTATTACGCTTGTTATTATTATTAAAGCATGTGTGTTGAGGTCTAAAGTTTTATAATATTCCTCACAACTCATTGTTCCCTTTTTCTTGGGAATTTTTCCGTTAGGTAAATTTCGTTACATATATTTCCCCTTCTACCCCTTGTTAAGCACTCATCCACTATGGTATATTGTTTATCTAACCATTGTTCTTTGGCTTCCTTTGCTTTTCTTTGTATGAAATTTCTGATGCTTTTTTAGTTCTGTCGATTTTCTATGTTGTTTTGATTTTTGTACTTTCTTTTTTGTTTAATAGTTCTATAATTTGTTCTGTAATCCAAGGCTTCTTTCTCCCATGTTCCCAAGACTTCTTCAGCCTTATTTTTCAATATTTGCTGAATATTTTTCCATTTTTCTTCTACTATGTTATTACCTGGTGTTACTGTCGTTAGTATATTCCATTTTAGTTTCTTCGATTTTCAAATTTCTGTAGGTTCCTATTCTTAGTATAATTTTTCTCTTTAATATTTTTGTATTTTAATTATGATTCCATGATTAAGAGATTATTGTGATTTTTTATATCTGCTCTGGAATATGCTTTATATTGCTTAATTTGGTTTCTAAACTTTGTTTTGTCATAATGTAATCAATTTGAAACCTCGCTATATCTCCAAGAGCTTTTCCCATATACCTTATTAGTTTATTCTTGAACAGGATGTTTGTCAACACAAGCTTATTGTGTTGCGTACAAAATTGTATGAGTCTCTCACCATTATTACCAGCCCAACAGCTAGCTCATATTCCGAGGATACCGATGATTCCAAATGATCAGCCAACCACGTTTAAACGGCTTAAATTTCGGGTGAAAATATCTTTCGCGTTGACTATTAACAAGTCTCAAGGTTAAACCTTAGAATTAGTAGGGCTCGACCTACGAAAGGAATATTTTACTCATGGCCAACTGTATGTGGGTCTATCACGAGTTTAATCTGATGTTAAGTAATTTATTTTGCTGCCATAAAATAAAACAACTTTAAAAATCGTTTACAGAGAAGATCTAACTCAATAAATTTATGCCGGGTTGCATAAACGGTTGATAAAAACAGTTAAATAAGATGTGAAGATGTGATATTGGTTTGATAAACAAGCTGATAAACATCTTTATTGAATCCACAAAGTAGTGTTCGGTTGCACAAATAATTCCATTAAGTTCAATGGTTCGTTCGTTAACCGTGGTTATGTGGTTATTGATTACAAAATCACTTACAAAAGTGATAAGTCAATCAATATTATCATTAAAAACACACTGTTATTATTTAAATTAAGTTATAGAGTTATTTTTAATATTTATCGAACTAAAATCGGGCCTTCAAGTTATCGAACCGATAGCAACATGTTTATTGCATCGATAAAAGATAAAAATCGTTTATGTAACAGACAATATTCTTATCGATCCGATTTCTGTATTATCGAACCAATAACTACTTATCGATCGTTTATGCAACCCGGCATTAATGTTTACTTATTTTCAATATGATTTAATGATATATATTATATATGATTCAAATTCTACGCAAACGAAGTTACGGATGGATGCTATAATTAATATGGCAAAACAAAGTTAGCCAGGTCAGCTATATAGTAAATAAAGAAGTTTTGAACAATTGAAATAAATATAATACAAAGAAAGTTGATTAAATTTTTGAAGTGTTGAACATATATATCACATAACTGTTACTTAATAAGTATTTACCTACAGCATGGGCATTTGGCAATGCCCAGCGGGGCAACAAGCAGAACTATAATAAATGTTTATGAAAAAAATGTTATACTCATACAAATTATAAAATATATGGCTATATTGTCGTAAACTTATGTATATTTACTATAATAAACGATGTAGTAATGTCATTTATTTGTTTTTATTTGAAATTATTATTATTAATATTATTAATACAACTATTTTCTAAGCTTGCGTCAAATCTGATCGTTACATATTGCTATTTTTTAAGGGAAACAAAGTGCACGGGATCAGCTATAATATTGTATAATAATATGTATAAATAGCAAAAAAACACACTAATAATCATTGTGCTATGTTAATTTTCACATTTACTATAAATAGGTAGAATACAAAAATATGGTCTAAAACCAAATTTTTCAATCGTATTTCGAGACAAAACTGTTCTAAACTTTATAAATATTATGTTAAATAAAAAATTCAAAACCAAAAATAATAATCGCTGTCCAGGCAATATTAATCAAATGTTTGTAATATTACAATTAAAACTAACAATAATGCAACTATAGAATTAATTTTTAACTTTGAACATAATAAACCAATACAAAATACTGGTTTAATGATATTAATAGTATGAACTTTTGATTTACTAATTATTAATTAAATTTAATGATAAATTAACTTATTAGCTACTGTTTTATTAATTCAACTTATCGTAGACAATGTATATTTTTATATTGCAAAATTGTTTTTCAATGTTGCCCGCACGTAAAAAAAACAGTGCATTCTCTAATGAAAACCAGTAACTGATTTAAAACTAATATAACTCTATTAAAAATTCCAACATGGTACCTGCTATATAATTACATTTTATAATTATGATTTTGTCGTGCAGACAATTACCTGTGACTGCGACGCAACGCCGGCGATGCAGTTGAAGGCGATGCGACAAAAGGGCGACAAAGTGGACGTTTCTCATTACCGAGTGAACGTGAACAAGTTGCAGGCCCGGTTGAACATGTCATGTGACACTGCCAAGAAAAGGGGACAGATCAAATTCGATGGATGGCCAAAAGTATTTTAACGGTCTTCGTCCTTAAATTAGACATTTAAGTGTATGCATACACGCCGTCGTTATGTTTTCCGTAGGGGCGTTCCTGCAGACGATAAACATTGCAGACATCTAGGGGATTGACTACATCTTGCGTGTTTTGAAAGTTTACCATATGCATCTTATATATTATTATAATGTGGCTTGAACTTAAACCTCCCCCTTCCAAATAACCAAAGTTAAGATCCTGTAGTTATAATATTGTTTAGCGTTAAGTGCAACATTTTTAATGCATAATACTCCACTATATTCAACTCATCTAAACTTAAAATACTTAGAACTCATAAACTACTTGTTCGTGTTAACATACGATATCTGCGTGTATTGAAATATTTGGTAAAATATTTTACTTTGGAAAATGAATAACATCAATTAAAAATGTCTTGCCATTAAATTAGTAAAAACTACGTAAAATTTAAATGATACAAAATGTTAATACTTTTTAAAAAAACGAGTGTTTTACGTTGGATGAATTATAATATACTGTAATTTAATTATACTCCAACAATTTTGAGCACCGTTAATAATATAATTTACTACATTATTTTTAATTTACTCAACATTTAAATGAATCAACGCTAGTTTATGGTTCTTGTTAATTATTTGTGTTTACTTAGTTCGAGTACTTACTTCAGTGAATTTCTGGATTAAAATACGTATCATTAAAGCACATATTTCTATTAAACCTAACAATAATAGGTACCTATTTAATTTACTAATGAATCAAACTTGACATACATTTCCAACATAGTAGGTACCTATTACAGTCTATAGACTGTTGTGTTAAATTTTTAAATTATTAAATATTTTTTACGATTTTTTACGATTAATTACATCAATAAGGATAAAAAAATAATTTCAATATTATTGAAACTGAGGTTCTGTTATTGGTTTTACTTTCTCGTAATTTATTTCAAATAGATTTTTATTTAAATTTAATTTTTAATAATTATTTGAAGCTGAATTTCTCATATGTATTCGGTAATAAGTGACTTACCAAGAGAAAATCGAGTTTAGTATGTGATGACTTAAATTATCTGGTTTAATGGCATGTTTATCACACTGACATTTTGTGACGGACTGTTTGAAAATTATATCAAAGAAAAACATGAAAATATTTTATAGTATAATATAAAAGGTATTCTGGATTTGAAATATTTATTAAGCAATTTTTAGTTGAAATATTTCAATTAAATTATCAATTTTCATCCAAAAATATTTAGTTACCTATTGATTATTACATGATATGATCATAGATTAATGATTAAACAAAATAACACATTGACCATGAATGGCTATTATTAATGAAAGTTTGCTAATTTCATTGTTGATGGTGATAAATTAGCCATAAAGGCATTATATTACGATTGATTAATATATCACTTCAATAGAGTCCGTATATTTTAGTTAATATTATTTTAATTATTTATTAGCAATTGATAAAATATATCTACTTTTAAAACGTTCTCTTGTCATAAGTGATCATAAATAAAGGCTTTAAGATGCACTACATAACTTTATACAATTTTAATTTTCCACATAAATAAAATAATATTTTAAGAAAGTAAAATTAACGTATAATATACATATTTTAATCACAATATAATCAAATGCCTATACAAATATTAGAATTTAAACGATTCAGTGCAATATAACTAGGAAAAAATTCCATTTGATTCATTTATGCGTGATTAACGCACTAATTTTTGGCAAAAGGAAAATGCTGAAATATCTTTTTTATACTTAGAGGGGGGATACCTAAAATGTTTAAAAAAAATATCCAACATTAATATTAATTGCGAAAAATACAACGACTTTTCAACTCGAAGATGGATGGTGAAATTTGCGTAATAGAATCCTAATATGCATTACATCCGTGGTTTATATCAGTCTGTGATAATAATATTATGCTCGTTATCATCAATAATTGGTTAGTCATGAAGTGAAAGAAAATAAACGATTTATCGGTAGTTGAATATGCCTAGTAGGCGATTATTCTAATCTTCTTAATCCTTTTATAGATTTTACAAAAATAAAAATGTCAACAACAAAATAATGAAATTAATTAATTCAAGCATTATCATAATGATAAAAATGAAATTCAGAATACAAAAAAAATGATCACCCATGGCATGGGTCGAAACACTCGAAACCTCTTGATGTATAATAGGTCTCCATTACGAATACGAGTAGATCACATGTGGTCTGGTAATAGGTCACATATTCTATTGTTATTTATTAATTATACTACCTGATAATATTGTTCAGTGCCCACTTAAATTAATATATTTTCTTCATTGCCGACTATAACGTAAATTTTAGATAAAAGTGGCGCTGGCTCAAGTTGGATACATTAAAAGCAAAACTATGGATGAAGTGCAGCTGCAAGACGTCATCTTGGACATTGTGACCGGTGCCATAAGATCGACAGACCTTTCAGTCGATCTGTACAGGTGGTCTGATTTTCCAAATTTCATAAAAAGCCAACGACAGACAATAACTTCGCCTTTGGATTCATACACCGATCGAATGGTTGGTACTCACTAGGATCCGTTTACAAAGGATTTAACACTACCATAGTATGGAGACAAAATAGATAGTAGATATATGTGTTCCGACGTACTGACTTGCGTCTTCCCCCGATATTAATTTTGAAAGTATATTTAAATTTATTATGAAGTTTATTTTGAATCCTTCAAGTTAGATTTATAAACAAAATTTAAAACCATGCGATATTATTTTCCCGTAGGCATTTCTAAAAATTATAAATGTTTGTTATAAATATTTTTGGTGGAATTTATATTTTTAAGAACAATAAATTAAAGATATTACTCAAAGGGCCCAAAGTTCACATCACAAAAAAAAATTTGTTTTCAAAATTGATATTGGTGTAAAACTCAAGTTAGTACACGTTAGATCAAGTACAAGTTTTTCTCCAAAAAGCGTAAGAGTGGATTTATTTTAACTTATACTGTACCAAATGATCCTTTACTTGTTTTTTCTTAAATAGTTTTAAGTTGATAAAAACAACTCTTCTTAATAAAAAAAAAAAATATAGCTAATTTTATACTTATGTTATCTTACGTTTTTGAATGAAACATTACCTACTATATGTTTTTGAATTTCATATTTTACAGCAGAATATTTTTTTTTAAATTTTTTTAATATTTGATACATATTTAAAATTTCGATGAGAAAAATAGTTAATTAAATCACCAACAGCTATTAGAGAGGAACGTGGTAGTGATTAAACACCACTCTCACTCTAGTATACGCGATTACGTTATTCCGACTTCCGAGGATACAATATTATATATTATTCCTAGGTACATAACTATGATTCACGTGCAATTAGACCGAACGTTTTTGAAATATATTTCTCACTGTATACGATAATAATTATGAACTTTAGAACGCAGGACATGTATAAGGATGTCATTTGAATCACGAAACAACTTTTCTGTGATACTGATGTGTGCGTTTAAAAGTGACTGCTACAAACACATGTCTATAATTAAACCTACATTTTGGCAATATTCAATATCATCAGCATATATTACTACTCTACTAAATTAGAAAAATTATATATACAATGTTACATGTCGTATTTAGTATTGAAAATTATGGGCACGTCCAATTAAAATATTGAAATTTATATTAATTTATTATAATATTATTCCGAGAACGTAAATATAGTTAAGAAAAATAATTAGGTTGCAGCTTATAAAATATAATAAATTGGAATTATGTGTTTCAATTAAATTATACGATTTTAAATTTTTTGATTTTCAATATGTGTCCTTTCAAAAACTGATTTTAACCTAATGCAAAATAAATGTTTTGTTTGTTGTTTCTGATATATATATATATTTTTTAAGAAAGTTACAGATTATTGTGTTTATTATTTTAGATTCTGAGTGATGTTCAGGGTCTTGATATTATTGGAAAAAAAAGTAAAATTTGTTTGTATATTTGTAATTACAAAAAAGTCAATGATTTTAATATTTACAATTAATAAAAGAAAAATATACAAATAAATTTTACTTTTTTTTTCTAATAATATCAAGACCCTGAAAATTCCACTCAGAATCTAAAATTTTTCTTTTGATTAATTGTAAATATTAAAATCATTGACTTTTTGTATTCATCAGTTTAAGAAGTTGGTTGATTTTTTCTCTGGTCTTTTTTTGTTGTACATTGATTTCCGAAGAGCAATTATATTTTTTGAAAAAACTATAAGTTTGCTATTAGGAATATTTTCAGTCAATTTTCATACACATTTTTGGTTGCTTTCTGTTGTATTGCTCTACTGGTTTGTTTGAGTTTGAGTTTATCGTTGTACTTTTAGTGTTTATGTTCATTAATATTAGCAAGAAAAACCTTATGTTCTATCTCTGCTTGTCATAATTATTCATCAATTTTTTTTTTTTCTTACTGCCAAAATATGTTATCTCAATTTTTTTTTAATTTTAAAGAATCAGAAATTATGAATTTATAACCATCAAGTAGTGATAATTTCGTAGTAATTTCATCAAATATTTATTATTATTATAATTTATATTTATTAAACATTTCTATATGTTAAATAACATCTCATAAATAGTCAAAAAGTTATTACGATAAATACATTTAATTTTGGATAAGTATATGTATAATAGAGTGTTCAAACTTAACGCTCATATTTTCAAATTGTTGAATTCTGTGAAGATAAAAGCTATTATTTTTCAAATAAGAACCTTCATTATCTATTGTTAATTATTCAGTGGATAATTTTTCTTAACTTTTCGTATTAGCTAATTCAAAGTTTGAGCTGTAGTTTTTGAATTATTTAACTTTGTGTACTTAGACGATATCACGCCATCATCCGTGGTCTCTCGTACATAGTTTTAGAGTTATAGTGATTTAAAATAGTTCAGGATTAATATTAATCCGTCAACATAAATATTTTGTAAAAATGGTCAAATTAAAAAAAAATACTAGATTCGATATATCATCTTGTTCATTTTTTATACAACATTTTTAAGGACTATTATCCTAATTATAAACATTTTACTAACTAATAATATACTACTCGTAAAAATTTTCAATTAGTTATATTAACATTTTTTAAAAATGAACCAATAAATAATTTTAAGCAAAAATGTAAGTTTTCATTTTAAAACATATTTGTAATGATATTCCTTAAGTAACACAAAAAAAGTTGAAAAATGTAAGAAATGGGCTTTGTGTGTATTTCAAAATTTCAAAATCACAATTTGAATAATTTATTCTTAAAGAAAAAAATGTGCGTATGAATGCTTAGTTCAGGGGTCTCCAAACTTTTTTTTACGGTGGGCCAAATTGTATATACGCTTTGGCATCGCGGGCCAACGTTTTTAGAAATGTGTTGTCTAAAAAAAAAAAAAAAAATTGTTGTCTATCTAGGAATCTAGGATAGGTTATGAAATTGAGAAATGAATAAAAATAGATGAGATTTATTTAAAAAAGATGTATGTTTATTTATATAATCTTTTTATTTTATAATTCAAAATTTGTTTTATTATGATACGAGTAAGTTACTTAGTGAGACGTTTGGAACTGCTTGTTTTTTATAAGTTGTTATGAATAATACCTACCAAAAGAAAATATTATAAATTCATTTTATTTTATTAATCAATTCAATAAAAAATAAATAAAAAATAATATATTATTTTCAAAACATTAATTAGCTTGGCGGGCTGGTGCAAAAAGCTTGGCGGGCCGTAGGTTGGAGACCCCTGGCTTAGTTAATCATCGTGTACCTATCAATTATATGGTTATCGATGATACAAACTTGAGGCTTTGTACCATGTGTCTATAAACCTTGTTCGATAATGAGTGACGTCCACCATAACTTTTGATAACGTTGAGGTATTATTATGGAAAAAGATGACACAAACGCCTATAAAGAATTAACATAAATTGAATGATTAAAATAAAAATTGAATTATTATGAATACATATTAATATATACTAATAAAATTGTCATATCCATTACATAGATAAGTCCGAAAATAGAATCAACGGTCATGAAGCAAGGAGAGAAAAGGTTGATGGTTAAAGTCATAAAAGCCATTGGACTCGGTCTCAAACAAGGTTAAGCTAAGTCGTTAAATTTTTTTCTAGTCCATTACTAACGTGTATCTAAATGAATATTTTGATCGAACGCGTTTTGTATTTGTTCGGCGTAGGGTGCTACGAACCGTACTGTGTTATCGAAGTCGATGACCCTTTCCAGAAGAAGCAGACTTCGACAAAGAAGAACACTTCATCACCACAATGGAACGAGAACTTTATGTTGTAAATACAATTATTTTCTTATTTTCTTATTGGTATACTATAAAATATTGTTTTTAACTTGGTGCATCAGTAGTGCAGTGGTTCACATCGGCAATTGATGTGATGGAACATAATTGTGGAATGTCCAAGGAAAATTCCAGAAATATTCTCAATGCTAGAAATTTATCAAAGTGTTATATATATTTTTTATATATTGATCATTAGTTAGGTACAATTAATCCAAATGTTGATTATTGTATACCTTTAAATATATAGCAAGACTTTTGAATAATTTCAAAAAAATATTCAATTTATATAATTTATAATTCTAATTTATGTTATACACTTTTAAATATTCGCAAGTTCTACTTGTACTTGTATAATTTATTTATTTTTAAAAAAATGTCCTTAGAGGTAAAAAAAAAATATTTCGGTAATATTCCTCGGTGGACATTTTTTAGTGGCACATCATTAACTCCGACAGTTCGTAATACTTAACTATTGAATTTGGTTTTTTCAAGCACGTTGAATCGGACAACCGAGGAGATATTGTTCGAAGTATACGACTGCAACCCGAACGGTGGAAATCAGTTTATGGGCTTGGCTATTGTCAGCGTCGAAGAACTGCTCGTTAACCCTTACCAGAGGCAAGTGCTGTCACTCCAGTCGCGACCATATCAAGACGATTCTGTGTCCGGTACTCTTACGTTAGAAGTAAGTGCAACTGTATTTTTTTCCCGTCATCTGTAGAACAGATAATTCATACATAAATCGCAACATCAAAACATTGATTCAGTAATCGACTGGTATTGGTAAAGGGTTACTACCACTTATTTTTGGAATTAGTTCTGACCTTTGTACTAGATTATTTTATTTTTATAACCTGGACCCGGTTCCAATATTTTTAAAATGTAAATTAGGGATCAGGTTAAGCTAATATTCCAACATTTCCAACGAACACGACCATTTTTTTTTTTATTGTTTAGTATTTCTCTATTTATTCTTTAAACATACTTAAACTAATAATGTACAGTTATTATAAAAATATAAGTATATATTTACTTAAATCAACTTTTTATTTAAATTTAATGATTTTTCGAGAAATAATTGGCTTTAAACAACAATGATATAATTTTATTTAACCACTAATTGTGCTAAAAAACAAATAATATTTACGAAGGTAAAACACAATGTATAGATATAATCGTTGTAAAACCTAATTGTTTTCTTTTATAAACATGAGTTTCGATTCCAGCTATCGGAAAATATTAAATTTTGCTATGATTAGATTCAAGAACTTATTCTTTTCAGTTGTGATGCAAATCCCTGCACTAATAGCTACTGACAAGTTGATCATAATTAATAATAATTACACATATTTTTAATTTATTTTTTAGTGTTTTTATTTTCTGTAAGACACAATTTTAAGCTGAAATCATAAAAATCACATATGAGATTTGGATTAATCATTTTATACACCAAATACAACAACTCATTTTGATCCCTAAAAAATTTTACTTATCGTTTTAAGTTATATAATGTCTAAAAGTTCAAGATTTTTTACAAATATTCAGATGATTACTTTTTTAAAATTTTCATAATAATTACCGTGGTAACATATTTGATATTTTTAAGCTATACATTGTTATAACAAAGGTCATAATCATAATAATTGTTTGTACATGAATGGTACTTAAATATTATTGATAATATAATGACCATCTAGTAATATTGTTATTTGTGTTCTCTATCTGCGTTTTTCTATGTTTTATTATTGTTGATGATTTAAAGTGCAGAAGTTTTAATATAAAACCATTTTTATTTTACTTACAAATGGCTATGAATTAAATCCATTGTATACTGCCATTCTTTGCGGTACAGTGGGTCCTTTAAAAAAAATAATTTTTAATGTTTTATTTTGTATTTTTCTTTTAAAGATTCCGCGTTATTGTAGCCGTATCTGATTGTTTCTGATTGTTACAAAATATTCAAATTGAAAACTCAATCCCGTAACGTCAATTACTTGGTTACCTTTATGAGGTTCTATAATATTTTCGAATATTTATTACCTATAATATAAAAATACTATAGAAAAACAACTACTTAGGTACCAACAATTTTATTATATAAATATTATAAATATTTTGGTGATAGGGATTTATCCATATTTTACCGTGTGATATTTATTTTTTTAACCATAAATATTTTACTATTTTTTAATAGATTATTTTAAGACGTTAAAAAACAATATTTTTTTTTCATTGTTAATACTTTAAAATTATAGCATACATTTTTAATTTAATTTTATAAGTATTAAAATTGTACATAAGTAGAGTATTGGAAAAACATTATTTTGGGTATCACTATCCATCTCTAAACTTTAAACAACTGGTTCAAAATGCAATAGTTATACATGGAAATGAAAGTCCTTAAAAACAACATTCTACTTTGGATTAAGGAAAAAATCAAAAACGATAAAACGCTGTGGAATATTTATAATTTTTAACGCCGAAACGACCGACTGTATCAACTACGAGTAGGTTAATCGATTTTTATTTAGTTTGCTTATTACCCGGGTAATGAATACTGCAGTAAAGTCATAACAAACAGATATTACTGTTAACGTGAAATAACGTACCTACCAACCATAATACCTACAAAAAGTACATACATGTTTTATTATATTAAAACCACAGTGGAGATATTTTTCGTTCTCACTAAATTTGTTCTTTTATACATATCACTTATAATTTGATTTTAAATTAAACGTAAGCGTATATGATACGTAATAATACAGAGTAATTTATACAGGGTGATTTTCCAAGAATGCACAGTGCACACACCCTTTTTTTCTTCAAGAATACAGTTTTTTAAATTTTATTTTTGGAATATGTGATTATACTTAAATATAATTTTATAGATTATTGAGATGCATTGTAATACTCAAGGAAATGAAAACTTTTGTTTTTAAAATGAGATCTCTCACATTTCCAATGTACATTTTTTTGAAATTATTTTTCTAAACATTTGAGAGACCAGAATAAAAACTTAAAAGAGTAGTTTTTGAGTAGATAATGTTAGTTAATAAATATATAAATTTATCAACTATAATAATTTTTAAAGTTGGTTCAAGATCCAAGTATAATAAATACTAGATCCAATATCACACTTATTTTATATTTTCGTGAAATTTTTTTAATGATTATTATCCATAGCATAAATATTTCAGTAACCGATAAATTTTGAATTAGTTACATTTTGAAAAAAAAATATTTGTCAAATAATTTTAAATTGTTGTAGAGGTTCTTATTTGAAAGTCTAAAGTTAGTATCTCCACGAAAACTCATTGAGTTCTAGTTACAAAGCAATATTCAAGAATTTTAAAATATGGTCTTGTATCATCAAAAATCTGAATTTGAACAATTACATGAAGAAAAATGTAGACGAAAAAACATGATGAATCACCATATATAGTTATAGGATGGTTATAGGGTTGTTTTTTTTTGCACTTACCAAATTAAATGTATTTTTATAATCTGGAATCAATTCCATTTCCGGTATTTCAAATGAGGTCGAGCATTCATAAACCTTATAATTAGTTTAAAATCAACTGAAAAAACAGATTTCCAAATTCAACATAATTGAAGAGGAAAAAGGAGGTAATCGTGATCTGAGAATCACCCTGTATATATATTCACACGGTTTCCCAAGGTTCGTTTTTATAAATATGCCTATTAGTCTGGACTGAGATTATAACTCGTCGACTGCAGCTGCAGGGATTCGGGAAAATAAAAATGCGCACGGTGAAATTGGTCACTGTGACATCAATCCTTTGGGAATCTAAAACAATAGAGCTTTTATGTAACAGAGCGTTTAATGGCACCATCTTTATTCAGGCTTTAATATTTGTTATTGTCCAATTTGTACTCTGGTATATTGTAATTGTTACGTTTAACTTTTACTTTAAATTAAACGTAAGATTCTCAAATGTCTTATTAAAAATATACACGTTAATAAATAAACATGTCCGCATGATAGACATGTATTAACACGTCGTGGCTAAACATTTATACCATTGGAAACAGATGCATTGCACAAACGTTGGCCAGATATACCATTAATGTAGATGGACCTAAGTGGTTTAGGGTCTCTTCGTCGACTAATATTTTTAATATAAAAACAATAGATTTAATGTTTTTAAAAAATTTAATTTTTAAAATTTTCTGACCACCTACGTGGATTGACTATAATAATAAATGATGATGGAAATATAAATTTAAATAATAATAACGATAATACAGCAGTAATTGGCTGAGAAGAGGAAGCAAAAATTAGAAAAATATTATTTCTAAAATTTCCAATATATAGTTATAAATTGAAACCGGCAGAGAAAAATGCAAGAATACTATACTCAATTAGTTACTAAATGTTAACACCATACATTGTTAGCTCTACTATATTTTTTTAATAAAATAAATTCAAAATTCAGGAATGACGTCAAACACACAATTTTTAAAGACAAAGGTAATTGTTTTCAAATTACGCCAAGACTTAGCCTTTATCATATTAAATTGTTTGTTTTATTTAAAAATAGAGCAACATGTATCAATTTCTCAAATTAATTGGATTTAATTAATCTTATCGTATCGTAAGTCCATGAAAATAATTTACTCGATTAAACAATGTTAAGTTAACTTGAAGAATAATATATTTCACACCAAACTTTAAAAGTCAGTGTGAGTAAAAAGTCGAAAATATTTATTTTAGACAAAATATTAATATTCATCTGTAGCATATCATCAATTATTTCACAGCATTGTTATACATTAAAAACTAGTTGGGTTTACATATTTTTTGAGAAATTTGCATGTCTCAAATGCAACTCAAAAACACTCCAAGAAGCGAGAAAACAATTTGAGCTATCAAGATTTTCGAATTATCGAGGTTTGAGTTACACAGAGTTTCAAAAATCTGTTACTGTACTTAAATTACATCGAAAATTTACGAAAATTCAGACAAAATTTCTATGTGTAGGATAATTCATATTATAGTTACCCAATCAATAAGTATTAAATCGATTGGTTTTTAGTCGGCACTTCTCTTAGTGCTGTCTGCACTCTCCGATAAATCAAAATATATTCACGGTATAACACGAGGAGCATTATAAAATGTATATTATTAGATGGTGGTAAAATCTGACGAACTTCATCTCATGCGCGTTTCATTTGATCTAAGAAAAACCTCCGTTTTGAGTCTTGTGAATGGGAATTCGCATTCAGTAGATAACATTATAATAATATAATATGGGTGGGTGAATGTAGTGTATAGGTAAATGGATAATGTAATAATAGTACAACGAAGACGGGTGAAAAATGAATTTATGAGATCAATTTATTTTCGGATATTACTCGATTTATTCTTGTCAAATGTACTTCGCGCTAGGTGCTGTCCAACGCTTTATCAAAATTTTTATTTTTTATTTTTTGGTGATTTTATCAGTCAACCACGAGGATATAATGACGGCGGACTTTTCAGCACCACGGATATGCCTCTATTGGTTATAAATTACCTCTAGCATACACTGTATAGTGTATACAGTGTGGAATACTTTGCGTATTGGCTCGAAACATTATTTGCCACACTGTTTCCATCCTACACCTTTATTTCCTGTGTTTAAAGTCTATTGAATTTCATGGGCGTACAGAATAAGTAAATCAGAAGGGTCACTGACTAGGAGTTATACAAGAAGCAAAGAGAAATCTAATACACGAATTTTACAATTTTTTTAAGGATATCAGTATGTGTATATTTCTGTGGACTGGTGACTTGCTAGATAATAAATAATCATTTGAATCAGTATACACTTATTACCTCAGGAACCCGCCATAATACGGAATAAGTAATGATCATAATTCTATGAATATAACATTGAAATTAAATTGTGCATTAAAATACGATATATTTATTATAAAAAATGCACAACTAAACGAAAATTATTGGTCGCACATTGCTTTCTCTGAACATGTAAGTCAAAAGTATCTTTAAACACTACTACGAAAAGGAGTTCAATAAAATAATATTCAAAATAATGAATATTTTGGTGTCATTTAGGACACACACTTACAAGCGTGATCAATTAACATTTCCGATAAGATTACATACATACACAACATCCGTAGGAGAAGAGCCCATATAGAGTATTCTAAGGGGAGTATAGGGTAAGAAGATATAGGAGAGCACTAACATTTTAAAATATATTCAGGCGTGATTCGATACAGTAAAACAGAGCCACGTTCACGCTAGTCTGTTTTATAATCTAATTATTTGGACTTAGGATAATTCGAGCAGTAATAATATTTGGATTTAAAAAATAAGCAATTAAATTTTTTATTTTCCAAACAATTAGAATATTTTACTGAACCTATTAGTCGAGTTCTTTATTGTGATTTATCAGTTAAAATCAATATGCTCAAAATTAAAGTATTCAAAAAAAAAAAAAAATTCTATACTAAGCACAACCTCTGAGTGTTCATCAAACAGATACCTCATCCTGTTCCTAATCTACGACACCTGTATACGACGAGATCACTATAGTGGTATATAATATTATTAATTTAAACTACTGATTTAAACTAAATTAAATCAAACATTAGAAAAAAAAATTTGGGAATATTGTTTAAAAACAGTATGCAGAATTAAATATCTATACCCTAAATGAGATTTTTGTTAAGTTGACCGTCTTCGAAATTATGTTTTAATTTTAAAAAATGATGTATCGAAATAAAAAATATTATGTTCTCACCTTTGTTCATGTCACCTTTAGTTTGGGTAGTTTTAATATTATAATATACATAATCATTGACCTATCAAATAAAAATCAAGTATAAATACCTAACAAAATTCCATGTATTTTATGGGGGGAGGGGTGGGAGGTATATTTTATAATTCATATAGATTTGAAGAAAGTTATGACATTAATGAATTTTATTGTTTTACCCACTTTTTTTAAATGTACACTTCAAAATTCAAAATTCAATCCTTTCTGCTCTTAAACCAAAATTAATTGTACTATTCTTTTATTTTTTGTATTTTTCTTAACGCTGCAGTCGTCTGATTCCATATATTAGTATTATATAATGTACACTCATTTTTGCCAAGGATTATGCGTGTAATAAGTACCTATACGTCATAATTTATTATGTCACAATGTTTCGTTTTTTTTCTTTTGAACGGTGGACGCCAGGTCCATTACACTTTAAAATATAACTCGATACTGGACAGCTGAATAATAATAGGTCCTACAAAAAATATAAGTTTTTTGTGTTTTTGTCAGTATTAAAACTGCCCATACTGCAATGGATTTTATCACATAGAACAATATCATTTTAAACAACTTTTGGCTTTGCGTAATAACTGAATATTTTATAATATACTATAAATATTTTTTTAAATAATATTATGTTCTTAAAATGTAAGTATAAAACTTATGACACGTAGTTGCAATCAATAGACTTGATATTCTTTTTAAATTATTCAAAAATTATCTTGATCGACTAAATAATATTATTTGCAATTACTTTTTTTTTCTAGTATCGATAAACTGAAATAAGAAATAATTTAAAAACCAAACACAACAATTTCATAAAATATGTCTTGTCATTGTTAAGTCTAAACGATGGATTTTTTCATTAATACAGATTATTTTACGTATAAACCAAATAAAATAAAAATGGTTTTAATAATCAAAACATAGATGAACGTAAAGAATATGGGCAAATATTGTATTACAGATATTAGATATTATATTATGTACTTATATACATATATGTAATGAGTTAGAAAAAAAGAATAAACAATACATTTTTCTACATTATTGACTTTTAATTTATTAAAATTATACGTTGGTGAAATATAAATTATGATTTTCTATACTCTATAAAGAACTAAAATCTCTTGAAAAAAAAATGAATTATCTCCATATACTTATTATTAATTATTAATAATTAAGTCTAAATCAAATAAACGTGATTTGTTTCTCTAAGTGTTATATTTGCGGCTCGTGTATTATAAGTATAATAGCCATATGGTACTTTTGCAACTATGGTTGTTTAAATTGTGTATTCAAAATATTTCACTAGAAAATGTTCAATCGAAATTTTTCACCTGGACTTTCACAATTTAAATATTTATAAGCAGAAAATTAAAATCTTTGAACGAAATTATTGAAAATACTTTAAAGAAAAAAAAAGTATTTGGTATATGATTAGAATTTATTATTTTATTACATAAATTATTGATTAATTGCGAATGACTTATAAACGAATGTTTACCAAAGTATTATTATATCAGATTATTAATAAATTAGGTATTAATAGTGTGATGTTATATGTCATCGGTAATTTATTTTTCATTCACATAAATTAAATATTTCATGAAAATAAATGTAATGCCATTTTACCACCCTAGCTCTAGCATTATATTTTATTAGTAAACAATTAATAACAATATTTATGCTCTTTAGTAATTCAGAGTATTTTATGAATCAAATAAAATCAAAATATAGTAAAATATATCAATTAGTTATAATTATTGTGCGTCATAATAGCAAAAAATTTTAAACATCACGGCATATCAAAATAAAAACTAATTAAAAATAACTGAATTATGAATGACTCAATTTAATATAATAACTTAATAATACATGAAACGAATTTAAAAAAAAATCATAAAGCAATAAAAAATAATCTAATTAAAAAAACAACAAACCTATATTTACTTTTATAGGTACAACAAGGAAAGCTTTTGAATAAAATTATCTGAAATACAATCAAGTCTGTGAATGATATAAGATTATTAAAAAATCTTGTATGGCTGAATGAAATTCACTCTACATATATGATTATTAATAATAATAATATTAATCATACTGTGTCCGTTCCTATCGTTCACCAAGAATGATTTGTACAATAAATTGATATATTTTGTCTGCTGTTTCAGTTCATTTTTATCGAGAACGAAGAACAGAACGCCGTCTCAAAGGGAACGTCAGATCTTACAAACGACAGGCTATCCATGTACAACGATCATTATTTGCAAGGTAAAACATTTTTAAAGAAGTTGAGAATTTTAAAAGAAACACATGGAAAAGTATACTCACGTTTGAGAATATAATATTTTAATATTGTAATATTATCTTAAATAATTGGGTAACTTCAAAAAAATGGAATTTTTATATTTTTTTATGATGAAATAAATGTTTAGGGGCATTTTAATATTGACGATAAAAAAAAAATAGAGATATTGTGTCTAGAATAAATGTAGAAAAAAAGAAATATTAAATGACTTAAATTAAAAAAATACTTTTTGAGAAAATGAACGTTAATTTTTAAAACAATCACTTTATAGTTTATATTATTTTGTTTGATTTATTTGATTTGTATTATGTACCACGTTGAAACAGAATCATTCGGTGGCAGTATGAATCAAACGCACAAGAATGCACAGGACGAAAACAAGAACAAACACATATCGTACAACGTCAATACTGTGTTCAACAGCAAAGATTATTTGGTACGGCTTTGGTTGCCAATCATAAGCGACGTGAACGGAAAAAGAAACTGTTACCCTAACATTTTCAGCTCACTGGCCGTAGGTTTTATTTTTTAAATAAATTTTCGTTTTCCAACAGCAAATGCCGTCGGACAACAGAAACATGACACGAGACGGTGTGGCGAGTAGAACGAGTTTCTACAATAACGGCAGTCCACAGTTGCAGCGCGAATCCGAAACGGGAATAAGCGTCGACAGACAATACGACGCCGGTTACAATGGAATGCACGAAGGTGAGAGGCCAGCTGGTGGATTCCCACCGAACGGACAGCAATTATTAAGTACGTTGAGAAATTGATAAAAAAAATAAATCCATGTACTTACTTGCACGCTCACGTTTATTGTCACAGTTTATTAGAAGCCGCGATCGAGGCTAAGTGATCGCGTACGATAGTTCACCTATCTAATTGCTTCGTTTTCAAACATTTTAATGTAATAATTTTGCAATCCACCATAATTTTTTTTGTCACATTATTGCATGAACGATGAAAACCAGATTTTAAGCAGATTTATGACGAAAAGTTTAGAGTACCATTACGAATATAAAATATTACACTGTTATCGGTAGGTGTTGCAGGGACAAAACAACAATTCACAAAAATGTATTTTGTAACTAAAAATGTATTGAATATTCAATTTTTATAACAAATGATTGAAATCTAAAACTAGGAACCTCTTAAGTAAATGGTACACTCGTAACCAAAGCATTTTGAAATATATATATATATATAGATTTTATTTTATAGACATTTTGATTTCAAATTCGAAACGAATTGAGAGACATTTTAACGAAGAATAAGGTTTCCAGTTATTGTGTTGTAATTTAAATATATTATATTATTCGTGGGTACTTACATGAAACTTTTATAGTATATTATTACGTTTTATTCACACAATATAATTTTTAAAGTTGGGTCGAACTGTTTGAAGTATGAAAAATCGAACCTAACTTTAGAACTGAATCAAACTGGATTATTAAGTTTGAGATACCAAAAAAAGTTCGGATTGAGATCATATTATAAATTTTGCTCAACTCTAATAATTTTCAAACACAATGTTTAAAAAAAGAATTAATCCAGACTAACATTATTAAAAGTAAAATAAATCAATTTATTAGTAACAATATTACAAAATAGGCTAAATATACGAACATTTGGCCAGCCTCCCTCCCCAAAATCATCTGACTTTAACCCAACTCAACATTTTACCATTCCAAAAAATCCTAATTAGTTTTAACTCTTCATAATCTCAATAAACATATTTTTTAAGCAAATTTAACAACGGATAAAAAAATCTTAACTGGATAAAAAAAAAGTATGATTTTATTAAAAAAATATGAATTGAATAAAAATATATTTTGAATAACAAAGAAGAATGAAAATTGTAGTATGAATAAATTAAATTTTAGGTTTTTTAGTTAAATTAAATTTTTTACATCAACTTAGGTTTTTTATTCGTGATATATTTTTTTTTTTGTTGGCAAAACGTTCATCTAAATTATAAAGACAGACCGTTTTCGTTCTGAATCGTTTTTCGTATATTATAAATTTATATTTTTGAACTAAAATTTAGTTATTATTACAGTAACACACACAACACATACAGTAAGCACAGCAGACCAATACCCATTTTCCAATATATATATTTTTTTTTTTTTTGTTTATTTTCAAAAATGATGTGTTTGTTAATAGTTATAAAAGATAATTTTCAAAACTAAATACAAGGCTCAGGCAGACCGCATGCGAATAAATTAAATAATTTCCAAAAGTCCCACCACAATATTATTGAAGGTCTAATATACAAATTAGACGAAGTTGGTACATACCTTAGCACTGCTTTTTTTTAAGTAGATGTGATAGTAGCAGCATGATGGAGATTGACAGTACTGATATTATTTAGGAGCCATTAACCACTGAAACAAAAATAAAAATAATTAAAACAATTGGAATTTGATACCTACTCATCATGTATATATATGCCCCAATAGGAATTTAGTTGCACAACGGGTTTTCAATTAAGATAAATATGAAACTCAGTTTTCATAAAATAAACTCAACATTAAAAATAAAATCTCACACATAACTTGAACCATAATAATTCTGTACTCTTTTTGTAGTTGTTGTACCATCCAAATAAGAGCACAAAAGTGTGGTACCTATATTACATTGTTGTTTTTTTTTCGATCGACTTTGAACAAAATGAATATAAAAAATCTATTAGCGTAGGTATAGGTACCTACATAATTATTTTTTAAGTATGAAAGAGTACAAATAATTGTGGTTCACACTTTTTATTGGTTTCTATCTTTACGACTTCTAAGTTAATATACCTAGCTAAATAATACGTCACAAATAGCTATATAACTTTAAATTAAAATAAGGTGATACGTGTATGAGAATTATTAGATACTATAATCGTACAGTTTTCCTGTAAATTTTAACTCATTCAATATTTCAAGATATTTTCAAACGACAATAATATGTACTATGTAGCCGTTATACATAGGAACGTTTTCCTATATCCTAACTATACGTCTATACGTAAGTACCTACGTCAAGAAGCGTATTATGAATATCATTGTAAAAAAATCACGCGAATCGACGTTTTAAAGATGTCTGAAATCAAGCACAGTTGTTCCGTGTACTTAAATTCTATTTTTGTGTATTGCCAGTGGGTCGAAGTTACGTTCTAAAAACGCGACCGGATCCTGCGGCGGTGTCAACCCACTCGTGCGTCAAATGCGATGTTTAAAATAATGTTATTTTTCGCTTGTTTTCCGTCGCTTCATACACTATTTTTGTGATTGCTTTATAATTATAATTTAATGATTATTGTATGATATAATAATTATGCCATATTCCGTAATAATGAATCTCGCGCGTTTTGGCCCGAACGGATCGCTTCCGGTGACATTTGCGGAATTATTATAAAAAAACAATTGTTGAGTTGTATCGAGCTAAAAATGACAAAATTAAAAATTAAAATTAACACGAATCAAATAATTTTCAGACAGTGGTAATTATATCAAATTTAACGAGCGTTCGAAAATAGCTTAACACGTTGCGCGCCATGTATTGCGTAGTACTTCCTACTTCGGTATTAATTTACCATACATTTATTAAAGTCTAAAATAATATAACACAAATATATAGGTCACACCTACTTACAATTTCAAATTATTTTTTCTTTTCTAAATAATGATATTAACAACTTGGTTGTAGAAGTTGTAGTGCTTTCTGAAATACAATAGGTTTATCGCGCTGTTCCGTGTTTAATTTTAGGGCGTAACAACAAATATATTTTCCAAATAATAATCGATGTACATGCCGTAGATGAAATTAAAATAGCTTCTAATAAGAATACGTTGATATAGCGTTTGAATTCTAGTAATTTGGTACGAGAAATTACCGTAAAGATCACGAAAATATATTACATAATATCAAAAGATGTGAGGTGATTCACCAGGCAAAGAATTATTCGAATTATGATTTTCCGAATTATCAACTGTATGTGAATCACTAAATGCAAGAAGGACGTGTTCATATTTTTTAAATTTTTCAGGAAAGACAAAAAACTTAATATATCTGGACAAAATTGAAGAAAATAATTGAACTGATTCAAATCATATTTAAATTAAAATGGTTTGTAAGATTTTGAAAAGTTTATCTAAAATTTTATAAAATTACACATCATAATATTTTTCGTTGGACATGTTTCCTTTCTGATATAATTGCAATTCTTAAATATTCAATGTACAAAAATAATGGTAAAATAAACAAAACAAGTTTAAAGAAAATTATTTTATTGATTTTTAATATAAACAATAATGTAGGTAAATATAATAACCTATGAATAAATAATGTGTGGACAACTGTTATAACGACTTTGATAATAACTATTCTGGAAAAATCTTATTCCTTTTTAATCCCGTTTTTTCATATAATTCAAAATATCGTGATAATTTTATAATATACCAGTAAACTGGATATGTGTACCATTTGCACAGAACGATTTATATGTTGAACCTAAACAAAAATCTGTAAAAATGTGATTTTATGAAAATCATAGACATGTGCCTTTCTTGCATATCATGTATTTAGCGATTCTCGTGGAAAAAATATTGATTAGTTACTACAGTCATAAATCGATAAATCACGGTAGCTATGGGCACATGTAAACTCCCCTAAAATTACGTAAATTACCCTAAAAACATTTTGCTACCGTATTACACTTACGTAAACTCTCCTAAAAACCTTTTGCTCCTGTATTACACTAATGTAAATTCCCCTTAAAATATTTTAATAGAACCATTTAGCGTAACCCAGAGGACACCACGTGGAGGTGGTTCTATTTATCCTCCAAAAATATTTGTATTTTGTATTGCATTTATATTATTTTATTCAATTTTATTTTGAAAAATTATTTTTCATTGTCATACTAGATACTATATGTCTAGGTTTATTAAAACTATAATTATTTTTTAATTGAGTAATAGTGTGAAACTGTTTTTATATAATGGAATGTAGTAATTTTTTGTTCTTTATAAGTTTTTATTAACTGGTTTAAAAATTGTTTACGTCTCTTTAATTTATTGTTATGGGAGTTATTTGTTTTATGAATACTTTGTAATTTTATGTGAATTTCTGTCATGTAATGATTCACATACATTTGCCGATTTAGTCAATTCAGAAGAAGCTTCTGCCCAGACTTTAGGTGGAAAAGTTGCTTCTTCGTCAATATATACGTATTTTTTAAATAATTATAACAATAAAAAAAAAAATAAATAAAAAAAAAAATATACAAGTCAATACTAAAACTCACTCTTATCTATCTATCTATCTATATATATGTAATGTATAAATGTATATAAGATAAAATGTAATACGCCTTTGATGCCGCGGATAGTTTATTAATTTAAAAAAAAAAAATAATAATAATTATAAATTAAAAAGTTGACAACAGTCTATCTTTAGTACCTTCTTCAGGAGAATTAACAAACGTAATACGGTAAAGGTAGCAAAATGTTTTTAGGGGAGTTTACATAAGTGTAATACAGTAGCAAAATATTTTTAGGGGAGTTTACGTAAGTGTAATACCGGTAGCAAAATGTTTTAGGGGAATTTACTATTTTATTTTTTAGGGGAGTTTACATTTGCCCATATCCAAGTTTGATTAGTTTGATCTAATTATTAGATAAACAATATTTTTTTGTTAGCTACATAATACAAACTGCATACTAATGCAGTGTTGTCACATACTCACATATCTAGGTAAAAAATAACCCATCTATTATCTTATATAGATAACCATTGTGAAATTCTTAGATGATTCGTTTACTTATCTTTTTTACTAACCTATTCAAATCATTTTCATTTTATTTGATCAACACTATCCCATTAGTAAATAATAATGAAATATGTACTATACTTATTAAACATTAGTTATTTTATGTTTAGATAAATAAAGGAGTAAATTTATTATTTGAATACAATACAAACTAGTTTTATTTACCATATTATTATCTAGATAAAAGTTATATAATCATTATTTAATCCAGGTAAATTTATCTAAAATAATCTTTATCATATCTAAATAAATTTTTATATGTTCTTAATATTGTTTGCGTGTTCTAGAGCTATTACTGCATATATTTTTATTCAAAGTTTTCGGGTTTTCTAAGGAAAATGTATTAAAATTCGATACAATAAAACATCTATTAAAAAAATGTTCGATTGGTGTAACTTTATTATGACTATAAAATATGTATAAGTATAATATAAAATACATGATTTTTATTTTATTTTAAATTTTAATGAAAGTAAATTTAATAACATTTTAAAACACTAATTTTAACTAAATAACAATATAATATAAAAAAGCGGGTAAGTCGTGGATGTCGCTCTGCTGTACAGTAGGTTACTGTAATGGATGGGATTAAATTTTAATGCAATGATAGGTGCCATTGTATACGAAAAACGATTCTGAACGGAGATGATTTGTCAGTCTAAAAAATATTGTCATATTATATTCTATTTTGAAACAAATATTTTATTTTTCAATTAAGACGCATTTTGTATGAGGCATGGTTAATCAATTAGTGTAGTTATCATGTAGTTATCATAATTCATAATACCTTATATTATCACAGATATACGAATACCTGGTTTGAGGATAAATCGTTATACGCGATTTCATAAAAATTTAAAACTCAAACGCTCAAAACATTTTTCCTATAATGACGCTTCAAATTTTATCTATAGCTATTTGAAGCAAAACTTTTGGAAAACTTAGTGTTGAATTTTTTAACCTTAGATATAAATACAAACAATTTTATGAATTTTGAACTACAAAATAATTTGCAAATATTCATGGTTTTGACGAATTTTTGTCAATATTTGAAATTCAAATGCTAATAAAAATATAATTTGAATTTCCCATGGACTTTTTTTTTGTGATAAAGATTGAAAAATTTGTAAGGAATCTTGTATTAAATTTTCAAATCTTAGATTTAAAAAGAAAAATTTTTATGAATTTCTAGCTTATAATAATTTGCGAATTTTCGTGATTTTTACGTATGTTGTCAAAATTAAAATTTGAATGATTGTAAAAAAAAAATGTGACTATACATTTCTTGTATTTTTCAACTGCTATTATAAAAATATTTTAGAAGCCTTGTATTAAATTTACAAATCTTAGTTGTAATAGGAACATTTTTTATGAATTTCTAGAATAAAATAATTTACGAATTTTCGTGATTTTTACGTATGTTGTCAAAATTAAAATTTGAATGCATTTAAAAAAAAAATGTGGCTATATATTTCTTTTATTTTTCAACTGCTATTGCAAAACTATATTATGAGCCTTGTATTAAATTCTCAAATCTTAAAATTAAAAAGAAAAACTTTTATGAATTTCGATCTAAGATAATTTGAACATTGCCGTGATTTTTATGTATTTAGTCAAAATTTGAACTTCAAATGCTAATAAAAAAAATCGTGCCTATGTATTTTTATAATTTTTTAGTCACTATAAGAATAACTTATGAAGAACTTTGTATTAAATTTCGAGTTTTCTCTATAGCTACTTGAAGGAAAACTTATGGAAAACTTAGTTTTATATTTTTAATCCTTAGTTATAAACGCAAAAAATTTTATGATTATTTAACTTAAAACTAATTTGCAAATATTCATGGTTTTGACGAATTTTTGTCAATATTTGAACTTCAAATGTTAATAAAAGAAAATTGTGCCGATGTATTCTTATAATTTTTTAATCACTATAAGAATAACTATGAGGAACTTAGTATTCAATTTTCAAGTATTTTGATAGGGCCAAAAAATTTTTATCAACACTTCAAAAAAAAATTTTCAGACAAATTGAAAATTTCAGTCTTCTATAAATATCTCAAAAAAAATATTTTGAAAGTTAAATCATGTAAAGAAAATGCCAACCTAAATAACTGATAAAATTTTCAAGTATCTACGACTTATACTTTTTGAATAATAACAAATATTTAAAATCGTTTCAGGATAAATCGTTATCGTTACACTTTTTTCGTAAAAATTTAAAATTCAAACGCACTTAAAATTTTTCCTATAATGATGCTTCGAGTTTTCTCTATAGCTACTTGAAGGAAAACTTATGGAAAACTTAGTGTTGTATTTTCAATCCTTAGTTATAAACGCAAACAATTTTATGATTTTTCAACTTCAACATTATACTTGCAAATTTTCGAATTTTCAACAGATTTCGTAAAATTTTGAACTATAAACGCTTATTTTTTAGCTACAATAAGAACAACTCATAAGGAACCGTGTATTAAATTTTCAAGTTTTTTTGGTCATTCAACATTTTTTTCCGACACTTCAAAAAAATTGAAAATTTCAGTGGTCTATAAATAACTCAAAAAAAGTCAAAATTTTGAAAATTAAACTGTATATAGATAACACTAACATAAAAATTTGGTGAAAATTTCAAGTATTTACAGTGATTAGTTTTTGAATGACAACCATATAAAAAAATCGATTTGGTCGAAAACTGATTTTGCGTAAAAATTCCCGTTTTTCTGTGATTTTTTTTTTGTTTTTCTCGATTTTTTTGAAAACTGTTGGAAAATGTTTACTTTTGACCTTTTAATGCACCAAGGATATTCAATTTTACATCGGAAACCACCCCCAAAGTTTGAAATTGATTTTTTTGCGGCTAAAATATCTTTCATGTACTTGTAGACAAATATGTTTTAAATAAGTAAATTAATCAAATTATTTAAATACTTTAAAATATGTTTTTAATATTTTTTTCATTCCAGAATACTAAATTCTTTTTTCTTTTCCATATAGCTGTATTTAAGTGTCCAATATTTTAAAAATAATATTTTATAAGACTTCTATTCATTTATAAAATGTCATCAAATATACAGAAGACAAAATAACTTAAATGGGAAATGCATTTCAATTTAAAGAATGTGTTTATTAATTATTTAATTAAAATACTAATATATTTTTTAAAAATATACAAAATATTTCAATATACAATTAAAAGTACTTGTAATGTATTTTGAGTATTTTGAAAGACTGTATCTGAATAGGTACGTAGTTAAATGGTAGGTATCTAGTATTTAAATATTTACTCTACATCAATTTGAAAAGTATTCAATAAGACTATTGAAAAATGCGTATATTTCACATATCATAATATATCATACTAAGTACGATAGTCTTGAAAATGGTTTGATATAAGTTTTAAATCCTCATAATCATCTACATCTTCCAAATCTATTATCTTGGTTAGGTAGTTTATATCGTTTAAAGTCAAATAATTTTTAACTCGTTTGGATTTAAATTTTGATACACCAACATTTTGCAACATACCTAATCATCTTTTCTATAATTTACTGGAAATAAATAAAATTGTGAATCTCATTTGAAAAGCAAAAGAATGCGGTATAAAACACTATATATATCATATTTCAAAATACGGTAATTCTTAGAAATAAAACTCAATTTTATTAATAATACTATTAAATGAATGAAAAAAAATTACGACCATTCTGTATGTTGAAAATATTATTATTTCACTTAATCCGCATCAACTTGTGTAACTGACTTATATTTCCCCGTTGAATTTAAAATTCAACAAATTAATTAAATTGTGATTAGTATTTGCTGTAGGTGTACGAACTTGTTTCCGTTTTAAAACGCTTTTCAATGAACAAAACTTTTCAAAATTAAAACGAAAGTAAATTAAAATGTTTTGTGAAAAAATAGGAGCGCTGTTCGATCCGTGCAATCGCCTAGAAACGTTAGCCGTTTACTAGAAATAATCAAGAATTAATTTGTTTCGACGCGGAAACTTTTTCCCATATATTTGCTTCGTCCGATCGTCGTCGTCTAACCACGCGACACATTTTACACACAACAACGGAAAACGTCATGTCCCCAGTAATAATTATTATTTATGTAGCTAGACCAGAACTACAATCATATTATATGCTGTCGGAGTACCTGCTTCAAGAACGTATGGAAATAAATAATATTATTATCATATTTTTTTATACGATATTATTTTATTATTATTTTTGTTTTTGTTTTCCACAATTTAGAAAAGTGTTACGATTGGCAGGATTTCAAACTGCAGTGGTGTATTACTATCTTGGCTTCGTTCCAAATCCGTTAACCATGTGCTCCTAAATTAGTTTCAAAGGGAGTTTATACTATAAATGTGCTTCAATTGTTGTTGCAGGAGTTTCCTTTTTATTTTCACGTGATTGTGTCAACGTTTTAAGGATTCCACATTCTCGATCCGCATTCGATACGGAAGCAGAATGGGATTTTGTTAGTACCTATTTTTCGTGACCTTTTTGGTCATTTTGATTGAAAACGCTTAGTTCCACGAAACTTTGCCTATAAATATATAGTAATCTAAAAATCTTGATTTCAATGACAAAAAAATCGGAAGGTGTGTTTATAAAATATTATGTTGACGTATGTTAAAGAAAATTAATATCGGTTAATTAAAATACAGTAGGGTATCGATAATCTGAACACAGACTCATCAGAAAGACGCGGTAATCCGAACGGGCTTGAGAATTATCTTATCGCCATAATATGTACATACATACGTATTTATAAATAATATTTTCTGGTAATACAATTGTTCGATTATGTTAAACAATGCATACCAATTCATAATAAGAACCAGTGTACAAAAAAAAATAATAATATTTTAAATAGTAAAGTTCATAATATTATATTAATATTTTTATATATTCATTATCTTTTGAAATAACGAGTTTTTACACGATTAATACAAATAAAAATAAAATTACATAATTTAAATAACAATAAAATTTGTGTTTTTTTTTTCAAGCCATATATAATCCGAATGATCACTTTCCTCAATCTCGTTCGGATTATTGAGACCCTAATGTATAACTAGTTCATTTTGTGAAATCTGTGTGTACAGTCTTATAATATATACACATTATGGACAATGGTCATATTTGAGCTTTGACTTGAATTTTTAAATTTTGAATGAAATTCTTATTATATACATTAAACATGCTGCTAATATTCCACATGATTTCGTTCTAAATGTTACTGCTTTGGTAGTTTTATTTTAAATTTCAAAATAATTGAAATATGAATGGAATAATATTGAGAAGAAAACCAAACTACAATATAATAAATTTGTTATTTGTTAAACTAAACTAGTTTAAAGATAGCTGAAAAATATGTAAAAAATACCACATATATGACCAATACACTAATGTATTATTGATATAATAAATAAATTGACTGCAAAACAAACAAAATAAATCATATGGTGGAATATATGAGGACAATTCCTCCTGCCTGGAAATTCCCATCTCTCCCCCCCCCAAAAAAAAAAAAAAAAAAATGAGAACATCCCACATTTTTAAAAATGTATATTAAATCTATTATTGTTTTACGAATGTATTTGAAATGAGAATGTAATAAATTATAGATAATTGTTTATTAGACACAAAAAGTACCATTAAAATAATAATAAATAATAATGTTTGAAATAAGTTTTATAAGAATCACAGTATTTTGTTGAAGACTATTATTATAGGATCAATTAACAAAATAAAAAATATGTTTTATTTAAATTTATTAATTTTTGCTTTATTGGCCACTCAGGTCTTTTGCAGCTTCTACTAATCCACTCCACACGTCTCTATGTCTGTTGTTCCCTATATCATCCTTATATGTGCATTGACTCTATCTTGCAATCGTTGTCGAGGTCTTTCCCTGGGGTGCTTGCCAGCTGGTTTATTTATCAGTACCTCCCGAATTATGCTTTCTTCAGCGCGCCACACATGACCTGGCTATTCTAAACGCTTGGAATTCAGAAAGCATTTTATACTTGGTTTATTGTACAAAGATTTCAAAATTGTATTTTTTATACTTTCATAGATCCCAGTTGTTTCATTTTTGAAAGCACCGTATATTTTCCTCAGCATTTTTCTCTCGAAGATAAGAAGTTTCTCCTCATCCCCTTAAGTCGTCGACCATGTCTCACAAGAAGTATACATTACTATTGGGCATAAATATGTTATATACATTTTTTCCTTTGTCACCCATGATAGCATTTTTGGGCTTAATGATTTATTCTGAGTTAATTTTAAGTACAACTTCGTTATGCATGTCATTTTAGATTCTGAACAGACAGATGAATGTATTGATTTTACCATAATGTGTGTTTTTATTTTTTTTTTTTTTGGGTCTGTCATCCCGTTTTGGGACAGTAAAAGTGCTTCAATTTTTGACTTCGGTACCTCGTTCGATCAGAAAGTGAATCTAGTTGGTACTTTGGGGGGTCAAAAGTAAAAAATTCTTAACATTTTTCTAAATAATCAGGATAAACAAATTAAAAATTAAGGGGAAAATGGGAAATTTTACGCACACTCATTTTTCGACAAAATCGATTTTGGTTTTTGATATAAATTTAAAAAAAAATGACCATATATACATGAAATTTTCACCGAATGTTTATATAAGTATTATTATATTCTACCGTCCATTTTTTTCAAAAATGTTCAACTTAAGTTGAACTATTTATAGGTATTTGCAATTTTCGATCATTATTAGTTTTTTTATAAATTAATATCGATAAAAAATTATTTGTTTGGTAGAAACGCTTGAAAATTTAATAAAAGGCTCTTAACATATTGTTACATTAGCAGTTGAAAAATAAAAATAAATTTATAGTCACAATTTTTTTTTATAATCATTAAAAGTTTGAATTTTGACAAAATACTTAAAAATCACAAAAATTTGCAAACTATTTTAAGCAAGAAATTAATAAAAAATTTTCTTTTTAAATTTAAGATTTGAAAATTTAATACAAGATTCCTTACAAGTTTGTCAATCTTTACTACAAAAGAAATGCCCACCGGAAATTCGAATTAAATTTTTACAACATTGGATTTTCACTGGATTTCACATTTAGCAATTTTCTTATTTTGATGTAACTCTAAAACTAATGACTGCAGCTACTTGAAATTTTCACTGAATGTTTATATAGGAATTTTCTATATTTGATGCAATTTTCAAAATATTTAGATTTGTTTTGAGTTCTTTACTGACATTTTAATTGTTCAACTTTTTTAGTATTTTTTTCTATAAATATCGATAAAAATGTATTTGTTGGGTAGAAAAGCTTAAAAATTGAATACAAGGCTTCTAGCACATTGTAACAATAGCAGTTGAAAAATAAAAACAAATACATAGTAACAATTTTTTTTACAAGCATTCAAATTTAATTTTGACAACATATGTAAAAGTTCAACGAAAATTCGCAAATTATTTTAAGCTAGAAATTCATAAACATTTTTTTTTGGAATTTAAGATTTGAGAATTTTTAATAATCTATAAATTATAATATATCCTAAACAGATAAACCGTCTCCGCTCAGAATCGTTTTTCGTATACAATGATATAATTCATTGGATTCAAATTTAATTCCATCCGTTACAGTAACTGCACAGCAGAGCGACATCCACGACTTACCCGCTATATTTTTTGAATTATGTTTTCTAAGCACATCATTATCTTATGATTTATATTTGAGGTTATGATGAATTTATAAGTTATAACCATAGTTATTATATTTGTGGTATAAAGTGTACATCCTTGACAACTATATACAGTTGATATTAACACTCAAGTACTTAAAATCATCGACTTGTTCGAAGATGTATGATCCAACTATTAGATAATCATTAGCATGTATTTTGTTTTTTCTTCGTTAATTATGAGACCCATCTTCCGACTAGATGCAATGGACAGTGTGTCTTACCTCCTTTTGACTATTTTCTAGTATGACAACCTCATCCTCATACCCCAGAATTGTCATATTTTTATTGAGCTCCATTACTCGGTCTTCTCCTACACCTTTATCTACTTAATCAAGAGCAAGGTTAAACAATATGGGAGAGAGGGCATCTCCTTTTTTTCACCAACGATTTTACTTCAAAATGGGGGGGGGGGATAGCTTCCCCTGCCATCGAACTTTGCAGAATGTGTTTGAGTTGCATATTTTAATCATTTTTACTTTTAATTTATTTGGAATACCTAGATTCATCAATGCAATCCTTAACTGATCTATATTTATGCTGTTATAGGCTTGCTTAAAATCAACGAAAACGATGTGGAGCTTTTTATCGTATTCGTAGTATTTCTCCATAATTTGTCTGATAATAAATATATGGTTTGTGGTTGATTTACCTCTTATAAATCCGCTTTAGTATTCTCCAATTATATCAGTTGCATATTTTTCCAACCTGTTGAAAATTGTCACAGACAGAACCTTATAGCTTATATCCAAAAGGGAGATTCCTCGGTAATTTTCAACTTTTGTTGGGTCTCCCTTTTTAAAAATCAGACAAATGATTGTCATATCCCAATCCGTTGGTACTTTTTCTCTAGTCCATACGTTATAAATAATTAATTCGTGTATTTCAGTTATAAATTGTTTGTTTGACAGTTTAATTAACTCTGAATTTATGTTATCCTCTCCAACAACTTTATATTTTTTGAGAGTATTTATTATGTTTTAACTTCATTCAATGTAGGTTTTACGATCTCTGGTTCAGCTGTATGGTAAAGATTCTTTTTTCGTAGGGTATGATGTTATCCCCCATATTGTTTAAAATTCTCTTAAAAAACTCCATGAAGTTTTCTTAGTGTGTGTTATAAGGTTTCCATGTTCGTCCTTCATTATTGATGCTCTTGCTTTGTAACCTTGACTTACAGACTTGCACGTTTCAAAGAATAATCTAGGCCCCTTTTTGAATATTTCTATATCCTCTATTAGTTTCTTTTCCGCTGCTCTTTTATTCTGTCTTAATATTTTACTTTCTTATTCTTTCCAGCTCTTCATAGAATTCAGTTTTGATTGTCGTTGTTACCTTCTTCAGTTGGGGCATTTACCACTATAATATCCCATAAATTCCCATAAATTCCCTTCCAATTTTCAGCAATCGCTGACTGGCATAAATCGTTTTACATGTGGTAGTATTACGTCATTAACCATGAAACCCACTCCAAGTTCATGTCTACCAACTCTCGATCCACTGTAAAAAATTGTGCAATTTTCAGATTTTACACGGCCCCTGCCAGGCTATCATATTTCTTGTAGTGCTACAACTGGTAGTTTGTATTATTGCATCTGGCCTGTGACAATTTTCATAGCACCCGGCTTATGTTCCATGTACCAATGATTAATCCATTGCTGTCCTTTTTCTGTTTTCCGTTTCGTTTTCCAAGGTGACTGTCCCGAGATATATTTAGAAGATTAACAAAAATTCAATTTTTCACGAGGACGGGTTGTTAGCTAGTCGCTCAACCCCAAACCGGGAGGACCAGACTATTCAAACCAATTAAGGTCATGGGAAGGTTGCAGATCACTAAACAAGGTGCTCTGGGCGATGGGGACGCCTCTTTCTCGACGCCGGTTAATATATTTCTGATACCATTTAAATGTATTTCAAAAGAGTAATATTTGTTACCATGAAGCACAGAACACACAGTCAATGGGTTAACGAAAAATGAACATTTGTAAAAGAAAAAATTACAATATAATAATATTTAGTGAATATAAAATTAAAAAAAAAATATCAATACTTTTTGATACGATGAGTGTCTAACGAATACACATATACATCAGAGCCGTGACACTGATAGTAATTAACACATACAGCATAAGCCGAACGAAAAATCGTGGCGGTCATCTTCCCAACAGGCTAACAGTGTGACCATTCTGTAAAACTAATCTTATTGTTTTCAATTAGTATAAAATATAATTATTAGTATTTAATTAATATTAAAATGAATTAAAATACATGGGGTAGTAAAGTTAAATTGCTGTTTAATAAGTTAAAAAGTGTAAAAATTTAAACTTAAAAGATTTAAAATTTAATGATTTGAATAAATGAAAACACGTTTATCAAATGAATAATGATAACTGATGAGAATTGTTCCTGTTAGGAAGATGGCCGCCAATCCGTCGCGATTTTGTTTACATCTAGAGTGTCCTTTCTGATTGTATCTATTCTGTGTATACATTATGTGTGTGTATATGTTCGCAAAGAGACACTACAAAATGTGGAGGTAAAATCTCGAGCTAAAACGTCGTTCTTCCTTCCGTTGGAGTATGGAAACCCGTCACTAGATAGGCATCCGTGGCACGTGGATTCTGATTTGATTCTCGTATCATTAAACTCGCGTTATATTAATACAACAATAATAATACTATGATGATGACGATATTGTTGTTTTTTTATGACTCTTCGACGTTTACGCCGAGTGTACAGATTTTTCGATTTTCCGACTACTCAGCGAAATCCGGACGTCATTAATGGCATTTTCCGAAAAAGCCGTGTCGCGCTGTATATCGTTAAAATAATAATAGTATTATTATAATATAATATAATCTCGTCGTCGTCATCATCATCATATTGTTATTGTTATTATATCATAACTACTGTATAAATGGTGTCCGTTCCGCCGTCGTTGTTTATTCAAAAACACAAAAGTCATCTGAATAAAGTAACTATTACAGCAGCGTTTAAAAGCGATTATTTTTAAAAGGATTATCTTGGCATCTTTCGGATAAAAACAGAGACAATGTAATAATTGAATTATATTCACCCCGCGGCAATAAATGCAGTCAAAATATTTACTAAGTCGCTATATTCCGAACGTCAGCCAGTTTCTCGGGCATTGTGTGGTGTGTGTATGTGTGTTTTGTTTTCATATCTATACGGCAGCAGTGCTATTGAAGTTTTGAAAAATGATGTCCACAATTGGCTCATTAGTCGGGTAGATCACTTTGTGATGGGATATTAATGATTTATCCCTGGAAACCTCTACTCACGAAATGGCGTTATATTATATATATTATATATATATATATATATATTATATATATATATATATATATATAATATCATAATGTATTATTTATAGTACAATGCACTGGATTTATTCCAATATTCATTATGAATGCGTTTTACACGGCGACCATTCGATATCGTTATTATTATTATTATTATTATTAATAGTATATAAATATAACTTTATCTAAAATATTATATTTCAATACTTTCGATGGCAGTCATAATAATAATAATAATAATAATATACGAGTAAGTATCGTTATGATAGAAACGGATGGAAATATAGGTTAATGTATTTTGCTTGACGACCTTTTGCACACGCTGATACATTAAAATTGAATTATATCAAAAAAATAATCATTAATACAATATTTTATGCATTTTGTGAAAGTAAATATGAACCGGATCACTACTGTGTACTTCAACAACATTAGAAACATATTTTGTCAGACGATTCACTGATTGCGAGAACTTTGAAAACGTATCAAATTCAGTAATAAATATAATGTTTACTATAAAAAAAAAGAAGTTAACAATAGGATGATGTTCTAGCAAATGTCCAAAAGTAATTTATGATTAGTTTTATTATTATACATTTGTTTGTAGATAATTTTACGCCAGGTAACTGATGGATCTGCAATTTAGCTTTTTAATTTATAATGTAACTAAACATTTTTACATTTTTAATATTATCGAATAAATTTAAGAGGGGCTCTTTGAACACCGTAAAAGTACGTGTAGGTAATCAGTTAATGAATAGAACCGAATGTCACGATAAAAAATAAAATAAAAATAAATTTCAAACCACCATAGTCATGATTATCTGGGAATACGTTTCCTTCAGGTAAAAACAGAGCACATAACAAACGCTTAGGCAAACACAAGAAGTGCACACCCCTGACACAAGGTGATTCATCTAGCAAACTCACATCCCCAATTTGATTATTAAATTTTTTTTATTTTTTAAATAAACTGTAAGACCATATTTTTAAATAATCAATTTTCGTATTAAATATTACTATAAGAGAGTATTCTGTAACCATACAAACTCTCGTCTCTCAAATTGATATCACCTTTTGTGCTGTAAATTTTTTAAGGGATGATTCTTTGAATGCCTTATCCAAAATTTAAGGAGTGCGCTTAGTTCTTGAGATATTTAACATTGCGCTATAAGTATATGATATTGATCTATAACAATAGGTTTAGATAATTTATTTAGATTTATAGTGATTTAAAATTGTTAGTGGTAATATTATTAATCTGCCAACATTAACTATTTGTAAAAATGTTCAAAGCTTATAAATACTAGATCCAATATTTTCTTTAAATTTATCAATGTAACTCTTTTTTAAAAGACAACTATTATTCTTAAATTAAACGTAAAAAAAAAAACAGGAGATCTATTAATTCGAATTTTAACTTTAATGTGACTCAAATTCAAATAAAAGTTATGTGCTAGATAATTTACTGTAAAAAAGGAGATTCTTATTTGGGATAACAACAGTTTGTATCTCTAAAACAGGGGTTGGCAAGTAATTTCTATTGGAGTCCGGAAGATTAAAATAATAAATAAATGGGGTCAAGTGAAAATTTTTTTTGTCAAATCTTTATGTTTAATAATAGTAATATGAAGAAAAAATTTTAAGACATGTCGACGGTTCAGAGGCTTTCTGCATTTCATGGTCCGGATTCGGAACGCAATCCGCCAGTTGCATTAAATTAAACGATTTACCTTGGAAATTATACTAGTAAAAATATCAAAAACGATATGCAAGTCAGTAGTTGTTGTGTAACTTGTATTAAATATACTTATTATTTTATATTTTAATTTAATAATGAAAAATAGATTTAAAGACAAAATTCTGAGTGGAAAAAGTCTATCAGTTTATATTAGTAGCCAGTGGCGTATATAGGAATTAATTGTTGGGGGGCGGGTTGACCCCCCACCCTATATATGCCACTGTTAGTAGCCAGTAAGTCTAAACAAATTTTTGCAAAAATTGATAATCACTTTGACATAAAATATAATTTATTTTCAGCATTGATAATTATCATTATGTTCGATAACGAATAACGTGGCGATTCGTATAGGCAATTGTGATACTTTAATTCATGTCCCGTGTTATTACATAAGAAAAGGGCTATTAGATAATTATTAAAAAAAGTAGGTAAGTGGTTATCACTCTGCTATACAGTAAGTGCATATCCAGAGGTCTTACTGAAATCGATGTGATAAATTTGAATTTAATTATCCATATAAAATCATTGTATACATGTACGAAAAAAAGATTCAGAGCGAAGACTGTTTGTCAGCCGTATATTTCTAGATAATATATTGAATGATATGATTGCTATTAAAGTAAATTGTTTTACAATTAATAATGCAGAAAGTTCAATTAATATTGTTGCCAAAAACATTTAACCTGAAGACGCGTTGTGTGTATAATATAATATTTCTACAGTACAACAAAAGAAATAAAATTTCGACCAACTCTTAAAGCAAGTAAATAGAAACAAAATTATGTTTGTATATTTTTTTAGAATCATTGGTTGCCATATTTGACCTATTCATGAGAAATTGTGTATTTAATTTTCAATCCTGGACAATAAAAATTGGATATTTCATAAATGTTGTACTAAGAAAATAATTTAAAAATTTTTGCGGTTTTGACCAATTTCGTCAACATTTGACCTTCAAATGCATAAAAAAATCATCTTTATTTATTTTTAATATCTTAAAACTACTAACTATGAAAAAACTTATATCAAATATTAGAGGTTTTGTATCCAAGAAAAAGTTATTTATTTACATTTTAAGCAAAAAACTATATTTTCATGCTTATAAATTGCTAAAAAAGAAAAAAAATTGATCATTAAACTTTCACATGGTTTCTAAATTGATAAAATTAAAATAAATTAAAATGTGTATTTTATTCGAATATGTCTTATAAAATAAAATTACGTTACCTTTTTTGTTGACTGTTTTTATGTTATTACTTTTAAGGTTATTTATTTATTTTATTTTTTTAACAGACAAAAAGCAGAGAAACCAATGTAGCTTATGTAGTATTGTCCTCGAAAATATAGTCTACGGAAATGATCATCTTACGTGGAATCAACATAATTTATTTTTTTAGGGAAATATTCTGTAAGCCACATTGATGTCAGTTTTTTAATATTCATTTAATCTCAAACTTTTCAATAAGTTTAAAAATAAGAAAATGTTAAGCTTTTTATATAACTATTTGAAATGAAATAAAAAATCAGGGTTTAATGTGGACTGTGGAATGTGTTCTTTTGTAGGGTTAAATCAACAATTTTACGGTTCTATGATGTCAAAGACTTTTCTTGTGAAGAAAATTTTGTAAATAAAATACACTATATTATACTAATCTCCCCCCCCTCCCTAACTAAATTGGTATTGGGTTAGTAGATTAGTGGAAAGTATTATAATAATTGAGTTGGCAGCTCAAATATCATAAATAATTTTCAATTTGTATAGAATTGCTTTGGAAAATTGATACTGGCCCCCTTAATATAAAACATTCTAAGTTTCCTGTAACAGATTATGACATAGAGTGAATAATGTTCACACTATTAATCCAACTAAAACCAAATAAAATATACCTATAAGTACCGAGAAAATCATAAAAACTAAAAACCTAACAATATACTTATTATGCATTTCAACACAAAAATAAGCTTTTTAATTTCCTATTTTTTTTTTTTTGAATAAATCATTAAATAATAATTCTTAATGCTTTCTTGTAAATAAATACCAATGATAAAATGATACACTACATTGTCATTAAATTAATGTGATATATATTTTTTTTTATTTGCATGATAAATTATAAAATTTTTAGCATTCTATATTTTTATTTTATAGAATATTATAGATGCCTAACAATCCTTACATTTTATTTTTTTTAACTCTAAATATCCCGTTCGGCAATGCTCGAGTCAAAGTTATGTTATATGTTTTGGAAATAATACAATAGTGAAAATAATGTATACCTATAATTATTCTATGTATGATTTATCAAATAGTTATTATAATAATTTAACCAATGCAATGGTGATCACAAAAATTATTAAATTAAATTCTTTTTTTGAAATTTGGAAAAAATCGCAAGTGTGAGCTACACATAAGTTACTTATATGTCACAAGGGTTGATAAAATAAGCAACAAAAAATTTTATGCCCCATAGAATTTATTGGTCTATAGATTTTTATTGAAGTTGGTTCAGTCATTTTTAAGTATATTAACTTTGATAAGCCAACATAAGTTAAAAATATAGTGACCAAATATCAAAAATATAAATTGAAATAATTAGATCTGATTAACTTTCTACATTATATTGTGTAACCTATAGCAACAATTTATTTTGAAAAAAATTATGTTTTTTATCTACGTTTAATATTATGGAATTATTGAAAACCATTGATGTCTATCGAAAATCCTATTGAAAGGGGCTTTCAGGTTTTTACAAATTTAAGATTGTTTCAGTACTCCATTTCTGTTAATATTGACGACGTCGAATCTAATTTACAGTTGGAAGTTGTAGATATGAAAAACAACTAGGTTCTTAATATTGCTTTAAAAATTAAGAAATAAGCTAAAGAAAATCTGTTTTAATCTGATATAGATTTCTGCCTGAACATATTTCTTATATTCAATTATTTTCCCATTTCCCCGTGATTAGGAGGAGCAATTTTTTCTCAGCTATTGCATCTCACCTAGTTATAATTGAAATCAATTAACTGACAATGATTATCATATTTAAATAATTATTTGAATATTTTTTAAGATGAATGTAACCACTGACTGGAAGCGCCTTCACAAATAATAATACTGTTGCTCTATTCATATCATCATATCGGTTCACTGTGTTTTTCAGATGACCGCGGCCGGAGCAGGAAAAAGAAACGTGACTTTTTTGGTGCCATGAGAACCCGGTTCAACAGATCAAAGTTCAGGTCCAAGTCGATAGACGCCAACCAGCACGAAAAGTATAACGATTTGTACGGTCTGTCACCGGGACAGGCCCGATCGATATCGGCGGATGGAACCAGAAACTCATCAGAACCGTCCATTGGTGAGTGAAACTCATATTTAATAGTGGCTCGTGTTTGATCGAGTAAGTTAAAAAAAAAAAAAACAACGGAAATGATTATTTTACCAATACTGCATGTTCTGCGTGTAGATAGGTACAATATGTACCGAGTGAAATATTTAGCGTAAGAAATGTATTAGTTGCAACAATAACTAAATAATATTTAAAGTTTTTGAAATGATGAAAATATTTTCATGATTTCATGTCGTCGAAACTTCTTGAATCAGAATTGTTTTTAGAGAACCTACTTTGTATGTTGTTTGTTAATTATAAGGTTTTAGTAATAAGTGAAGTGTTGTAGAGGAATAGAGGATAACACTTTGTGGGGTGCTAAATGATAGACAGATACTCAGCTCATTAAAATTGATAGACTCTTCAGTAAAATATTTTCTATTTATCAAATACTCAAATTAATATGCCACTTAAAAATATGAATTTAAAAATGTATTTTTTGTTAAAAAGAATAAAAAATATAAAATATAATAACGATAAAAATTCACAAAAAAATGAATAATATAATTTTAAAAAAAAAAAAATGTTTTTATGGTACGACTCAAAATTGTGTAAAAGAAACCTTTTTAAAAACGTTAGTGTTATTTAAAACAAAACTTTCGTTAAACTGGTAACCTTCATAAAACAATATAAATGTATTGAACGGCTGACTTTATTTTTATAACGAAACAATTAATGAATGTTATTGTTGAAAATAATTGTATCAGTATTTTCAAACCTAATTTTATTTCATCGTAACAGTATTTTTAATATAAAATCAAATTATCGTATAATATATTCTCTTAACTTTTTTTTTGTCAATTTTGTTTGCTTATTTTGACATTTTTCTATTTTTAAACGACAATAAAACGTATTTAATATTATTCTGAGATAGATTAATATTTTGATATAATATGTCTCATGCTAATTTTTGAATATTAGATAAATAGATTTTTTTCAATATTATAATATTTTTAAGACTTAGGACCACGAACTTTCTGTGCACCTATCCGCAATTCTAGAACATTTTTACAACCGTTGTATTAAATTTGACAAATTTACAATAGCATTCTAATTCTGGTTATGATTTTTTTTTTTAATCTCTTTAAGCATGGAATAAGTATATTCACAATATTTCGTACTCTTATTATTCATAATAACTTAATGATAGAAATATGTACTCTGATCAACATTGTTTATCCAATCTATAAACTAACGTTTAAGTTACCCAAAAATATTTCACTAGTTTGAATATATTTATTCTGTTACCACTACTACAAACATAACAATCTACGATGTATGCACATTACACATACTAAATCGAAAAAAAAATCAAATTATATTTCATGGCTGCTTGTCGATTTTTATTTTAACAATATTTCATGGAAAAATAATTTTTTTGGCGTTCCATAGAATATTTACACGAGTAGTATTATTATTTAATCAAACACTCTAATATTAATATCTTTTTTATTTTATAGGAAAAAAAAATATTTTTCCATTTTCTCTAATCAACATATTATAATTATACATAATATTTTATTTTATTTTAATACAATGTTGTTATATAATTTACTAAAAAAATATTACTCAGTACTCAGTAGTATTAAATGTATACATATTATCTTAGCACATATTTTAAAGTATATCTTTGGAGTTAATTAATACATATTACATTGAATAATATATTTTTCCAAATATTATATTATCATTACCTCCAATAAATGTTGATATGAAGCAAATACAATATATAGATAGTTAATTATTTGGGCGTAGACTTACTAACTAAATAATAAAATATGAATCAATAGGTACTTGTGATGAGAAATTAGATAACGCTACAGAAGATATCGACAGCACGAAATTATGAGAATAGGGAGGGCTTGTGCCAGTTTTGAAATCCTCAACTGGTTATGATATTCGAAATTTATATATTCAATCTATGTTCACAGAATAACAACTATTTACATTATTTTCATAAAAAATAAATTAAATATCGTATTACATATTATGTACTTTGAATGGTATGCGAACAATTTTTGTTTTTGTTCAATACATACAATTTTGAACTATGAATTTACAGTGTACCTAGTTAAAATGAACCTCCTGCACATAGGTGGTGCACCGGTGTGATGGCGAGAGTTAAATGAATAATGATACGCCAGAAGACAAGTCAATATTATTATAATTATATGATATATTATGTGAAATACAGTGACATTATATAGACGCGCATAATATTAATACCCATGAGGTCGATACGGTACCACGAAAATTTGAATAATATGCGAAATCGGTATAATAATAGGTAAATGTAGGTATAGGTTATTATAAATATTATAATAGGTATACTAGGTAAAAACTGCTGGTATTTGCCTGATTAATCAACACCAAAGAAAAAAAACAGTTTTTAGTGGTATAAAATGTCCAATTTTTTGACAAAGGTGATAATTTGACTGCGTTCTATTTGCCAAAGAAATTACTTAGACAACTCTGTACACTACTGTAGCTTGTGTGTGAATATATTATACCACCAGTACCTATCACATACAAATTAACATTGATACAAATGTATTTATTTATTTATTTATTTATCATACATTTCAGTGCAACAGGAAAACTAAATAAATAAAATAACTTTTATCATAATTCAATATTTACAAAAATGTAATCTGATTTAATTTTTTTTGAAAATGGTCAACTTTTAAATTTGGTTTTTAGGCAACTTTGATCTCATGCATGTGGTTCATTTTTATAATTTTTTATAATGTTATATGAGTTTTTTGAAGTACTTGAAATTATTTCGAAAATTAATATCTTTAAAAAAAACTTGTTTGATTTAAAAAAAACCTACTTTAAAATGATTTTAGAATATTTAAAAAAAAAATTATAATTTTAATTTAAAATATTTTTAATGACTTGGTAAATTTCAAGTTAAAAAAAAAAAATTTAGTAAAAAAATGTAAATGAAATCACTGTAGTGTAACCGCCTACCACAATTTTAGCGTTAAATGAGCATGTTGTTCATCGTGTTATTTTTTCATTAGTTTGTATTATATAATTCTCATAAACATATGGAGATAGATACTTATTAGTTATATCTATTATAAAGGATGAAACCTTTTGTTTTCAATAACTATTTATTTAATTTAATACCAATATATCAATCTATCTTGATTATTTCATGGAATACATTTATTTCTAGATAAAAATGTTTTAAAAACACAATAATTAATCAACTAGGCAATAAAACTTTTTTACTTTTATGATATAGAAATCTTTGATTCCAAGCCCAATATCAATTATTTGTTTGTATTCCTTAATTTTGTTTTCAATTATATAAGTTATTTAGGTATAAGAGTTTACAATAATGAAAACAACTTTCAATCGGTGATAAAAATTTGTTTTCATGGCACTGGTTCTACTACAATATTATTATGGTTATTATGACCAATAATAATAATAATAATTATAATTATAATAATAATAATAATAATAATAATAATAATAATAATAATAATAATAATAATAGTATTATTTTTATTATGATAATTCCACGCTGCAGTATATGGTTTGTTGTATATTTCGTGTCATCCAAACAAATTTGATGCAGACACAATAATAGGTACACTCCCGGGTACACTCTTTTCATTTATCAATTCGGAGAAACTTTATATTAGATGTGTATAATAATCATACTTAAGTTGGAATTTGAAGAGGAAAAAACGTGAAACAGGTGTCTATAACTTTCAATTATGTTGAATATATGGATGATTGGTATTCGAGTAAGATCCTTTTTAAAATACGAATGCTCTGCCAGAAAAATTTTACCTAGGGAATAACGTAGGTACTTAAATACTTTGGCACGACTGCAGGGTTCACAATATATTTGAAAAACTACGTAACGAACGTATTGTTATTATGGAATGTTTTATTTCAATCGTTTATACGCTTTTTAATACAATTTTTTATACCTTTCCAAACGAAATTTTAAATATATGGCAATAATTTTTAAAAATGTCATATATGTATATATATTATATAAGTATACAAACTGGAACATTTAAAAAAAAATAGATATTCAAACAATGAACAGCAATCTTAGTTATTTTATTACAATATACGTAAAAATATTATTCATCGGTATGTACTTAATACTTTTAGATTTTATTATTATATTTTAAAAACATAATGATATTTTCAAGTGCAATGCTTTTGTCAATAATTCATTGAACTTACTGTTTTACTAATAGTGAAATAAATTACTTTAATAGCAATAATAGTATAATACGTCTTAGTAATAATATATAATTACGTACCGTTTTTTCTCAGAATTGTTTCTCGTATAAAATAATTTCATATACTATTGAATTTAACACGTCCAATACTGTGACCCACACAACACCAAATATAAAGCAGAGGGATACCACTATCTCACATTTTTATTTTGTTATGTGTAGTTGCGTACCACATCAGTAACAGGAAGTAGACCGGTGTATCGCTATTGCCTATACAACGCGCCGTGGTACCCTTTATTGACAATCAAAATATTATATTAATTTATTAATAAAATAAATATTATTGTCCATCATACTGTTTTTGCTACAAACTGATTTCTTATGCAATGTTTGTACAACCTTGAATTAAAATTTAATACTATAATAATGTGATTCTCTAGATACATGCTTTTGGACCATGGCTGGTGTTAATGGGAGAAAGTGGGGCATTTTTCGGAGAACTCGCGTATTTAAGGGCCTAGTAGTAGTTGGGTGTATATCGGGTGCTCTTGGCTTACTTTTTTTTCTTATTGATATTCACTTTTTTGGTGTAATTTCCTCCTCACTCTCCCGATATCTGGTGAATTGTTGTATTCTGGAATTTTTTAAACGTATATAACTTGGACACAACTTAAGTTTTTTTACAACGATTTGTTGTTTATATAACTTAAGTTTTTTGTAAATTAAAAAAAATATATTAATTCATCGCTCCACCCAGAATCCACAAAATGTTGGTTACAGTGGGGGACAACATTAATTTACTGAAACTGTTTGCAATCATCGTTACACAACGTTCTACAAGCTTACATCACTTGACTATATTATATTGATTTGTGGAACACCTAGCTTCATATAAGTTTGATTAGAGGGAATTAGTTGTTAGGTTCCTTTGTACAAAAATCACATTAATTATGTTTATGAAGTAACCACTACAATTAATTAAAATATAATGTTAGTTATAACTTCCCTCTCAATATGAGATCAACATTTTCTAGTCAAGCCTCTGTTGATTATTCAATATTTTTCTATTCAGTTGAGTATATTTAACGATAAAAAAATCAAAATCATGCACAGTTTTACATATAAATATTAAATTGAGTACTTAATATTGAATTGAGTTTAATTAATTTAGCGTGGATGTTATGTCATTGAATAACCGTCTAGAAACTAACGGTTCTAGACTTAATTCTATGATTTTCAAGAAGGCGTTTACATTACCAAGCTTATGTACTTGTAATATCGTTGTTAAAAAGGGAAGTTGGATTAAATTTTCTTGTTTATAAAAAACTAATATTATGACTAGGTACCTATGTAGTTTTTTAATTACAAATGTCCATAATATTTTGTAAAACTGTATTATACCTATGTGTCGATAGAAATTCGTTTTTTAATTAAATATTTTTTATGAATCAACGTGGGTATCTATACTTTTGATAAACGATTGTGAGTTTTTAGAAAAGACCTTGGTCCATTTTTAATTAAAAGTAATGTCCTCGCTTTGAAAACACTTCTAGTGATATTTTTTTTGTAACCATTCTCCGTCTGTGGCGCCATTTTCACATAAATATAACATATATATATATATATATGTATATACACTGCAAACGTATAGATACCATTTACTGTAATCAATAATCAATTGGACCAAAGCCAAATAAGCGGTTTTTAAATTTTATATGAACTCACTCGTTGCTTGGTTAAAATATTTTTTTTTCCGATTTTTTTCCAGCAAAACGTGCAAAAGTAATGCTTAAATGTGCATACATTTACGGCAAGTCACCGACACCGAGTCGTATTATTTTTATTTTAATTCTACGTAAATCATTCTGTATAAGTGTTTCACAGTAATATTTACTCAAGTAATAATATTTAATTATCATTTTCTAAAAATGTTTTTGTTGTCTTTAGTTAAATAAAACTTAAAAAGCGTAATAACTTATGGGGAACCTTGTATTAAATTTTCAAGTATTTTGATTGGGCCAAAAAAATTTTATCGACACTTTAAAAAAAAAAAATCAGAAAAATTGAAAATTTCAGTTGTCTATAAATATCTCACAAAAAATCAAAATATTATGAAAATTAAATTATGTAAAGAAAATGTCAATCTAAATAACTGGTAAAATTTTCAAGTATCTAAGACTCATACTTTTTGAATATTAACTATATATAAATAACACTAACATAAAATATTTGGTGAAAATTTCAAGTATTTCAAGTGATTAGTTTTTTAATAAAAACCATATAAAAACATCGATTTGGTCGAAAACTGGTTTTGCGTAAAATTCCCGTTTTTCTGTCACTTTTTTTTTGTTTTTCTCGATTTTTTTGAAAACTGTTTAAAAATGTTTACTTTTGACCACCTTTATAATGCACCAAGGATATTCACTTTTCCATCGGAAACCACCCCCAAAGTTTGAAATTGAAGCATTATTTCGACTAGTTATGCTGTACACAAACACACATCATTGTAAAATCAATACATTCATCACTCCATTCAGAATCTAAAATTATTATGAAATGGTAATCAGCATTTAATGATAAAATATTTTTAATTTCCTAATTTACATTAAAAGATCAAACAATTTATTTTTATGTCTTTTCAAATTTATAATATGGCCTAAAAATACTAAAAATCTTTAGAAAAAGAAAATCTTACCTATGAATTATATGCTACATGAAACGAATAATATACATGGAACGCATAATCTAAATACATCCAAAAATAACTCTTATTTCATTGAAATCTAGACCCAATTATTATTGAACTTAATACTTTATACATAATGAGTACCTACATGATAACAGGATTGGAAGATGTGAAGACAACGATATATAATAAAAACATCATACGATAATATGTTATTATTATTTTCAAATCAGCATTGCTATTAAGTATTCGTAGATAGTTTGTTGACATATTAATTATCACGGGGATCAATATATTAATTTCATTAGATGGAAATTAAGTTTAAAAATATTAACACTACTCGTAGGAATTTTGATTAATATAGATGAGAACATACACATTTTTAAAATAAATAAAAAAATTAATACTCTTCTCAATAGTTATTATTAAGCCGTAGAAATACAAATATTTAGGTTCTCGTGTGAGAGAAAATAAGTTTTATTAAGAATAAAAAAATAATTGATAAATGAGGGTAGAAAATAAACTTATTGAACTGCTCTTTCTAAGTTATATCTAATACATTACATAGATAGAAAATATTGCAAATCATCAAACTCGATTACATATTTTTGTTGTACGATCGGTGGAAATGTCTAATAAATTGAATAAATTGTAAGGGTGTATTTATAATTTCCGGGAAAGATAAGGTATCGATAATTGAGATATCTATACCATCTACGAGTTTATCACTTAACATTTAGTCGCTGAAAAACTTGTGGACGCAACTCTTATATGTGACGAGAAAACCGCGGACGCAACTCGGATGTGTCGTGACAAAATCACGGACGCAACTCGGACAAAATATAATTTAGAGACACAATTCGAATGCGCTGATGTCTACAATATTCAATACGCATCCTTTCACTACTAATAAAGTTTACAAAACGCAATTGGATCCCAAGAATGCATATTTGAATTGAATTTTGGAGGTGTTATACAGGGTGATTCATGAGGCGTAAAACACTCATTATTTATAAAAACAATTTACCTTTTTCAAATTTTTTTTTTCAAAATTTTTGATACATGCAGTTCTAAAACTATAAAAAATTTTAATTTTTTTTCACCCTTATATTTATTAGGTAAACCGCAATCAACTTTTGATTTTTAAATAGAAACCTATATTTTTATATCATAAATTAATAAGGCTATTTTTTTTAAATAAATGTTCACGTTTAAATTTTCATTTTTCGTTAATCTGTTGACGAGATATAGTCTCCCAAAGTTGGATGGTTTTGGGGTATATAAGTTAATAAAAATCGTAATTAGTAGGAATCGCCTCATCTCACTACCACAACTTCACACATTTACCAACTATCCTATGATATTAATTTAATATTTTATTCTTGCACTACCTACTTCATTTTCTATTATCAAATATGACTATCTCATAAATAGCTCGATCATTGAATTGGTAAGTATGAAAAAGATTTAGCTGTTATACTCAGTCCTAAACTGAGCTATCAGTGCTATCACCCTCATATCGAAACAATGTGTTGTAAATGTCTAAAGACACTTGGTTTTGTGTTACGATTAACTAAAGAGCTTAAGTTGTCTGCTTCTCTCAAGTTTATTTACTGTTCCCTTGTTAGATTCCTCCTTGAGTATGCCTCAGTACAATGGGACCCCTGTACGTCAGTGGATTTTTTACTTTTAGAACATGTCTAGAGAAGATTCTTAAGCTCATCAGCGTTTATTCTGAAAATTAATCATCCGTCACACGACTACCAACCAGTTATGCACAAACTAGGTCTTGTGTCTCTAACTGATAGAAGAGTTGAAGTTAATTTACTATTTTTACACAAATTAATTTTTGGATGTATTGATGCTCCTTCCCTAATCGCTCAAGTTGGTTTTAAGGTTCAGTCTCATAAAACTAGGTCGTCCGCTCTCTTCACTGTTACTTCACATAACATCAATTACAGCAGAAACCAACCAATTGATAGGATGATGCACCTTGAGATTGATCATTCTCACTTGTTTAATAGATACTAATAAATATTGCTATTACAATTATGTACATAAAAAAATTTAAATTTATATGTCTCATTATTTCATATCATGTGCTTTGTATTATTATTATCTCCACTATTATACTATGCATGCAATTTCATGTAATTTATACTAAAATATCTACTTGTAAAGTTGGGTAAGTGTAACACCCACTTTGGCTAATGAATATATACATATATATGTGTGTTTATACATTATATTGGGTTCACAGCATGTAAAAAAAAATTGATCAACGTCAAGTCTATAGTGTTGGTGTAATTATTATCGAATTATCGTCATAAAAAGTGTTTGTTAATGAATCATGTCTTACTTTTATAACCAATACGATGTAGGTAATCCAATAATTTTATTTAAAACATAAAATTGGACTCGGAAACATAAATAAATACTACTAGCTGTATTACGCTTAATTTTTTCTTTTTTTTAATTCATCAATTTCATCTAACATCTAACTACGGTATCGAGTATCCTCGCATTCCACTGATTCACGTATCTAAATAATAATAATTACATAATTTAAACTAGTTAAAGGGTTTCAGCCATCTCACTTATATAATATTTGCAATTTAACCTTGCATTAAACATACGGTGCCGTATTTGTAGCCTCGTGTAGGTATATACGCAGAGAGTTACCCTTGACGTACCTACCTTGATTACATTAACGTCAACTTTTTGTGACCTTGTTTGTTAATTTTCTGATTGACGATTCGACTTTTCCATTAAAACGTTCCAGTTTCAATCAAACATAAACAAAGTTACGTGTGAGTGTGTGGTGTGCTATATATGTTGTAACATAAAATAATATAATATAATATGGCATATCGGAAATACGTTTAGAACTGGCACGACTGCATTACGCGTACAATATTAAATTATACATAATATACGATTACTCTGTAGATAAAATAATATTTTTATCGAACATGTAATATTATGTTGTTTTTATTGCGATTTGGTCTTGTGACAACATCAACTCTAAAAGATCCCTGTAGTGCTGTTTTTATATTTGGCCATTGTGCCGATGACTTACGTTCTAAACAATTTCACAAATAGGTATCTTTAACGTTTATAGGGATCTATAAACATTATTAAATGAAGAAAATATGTAATTTCAGAGTTGTAACGTAACTGTTTCAAACACTGTTCAACTTTCAATGTGATAAAAAATGATGTGTTGTGAGTATTTAGTTATTGCTGGTGAAGAATTTTATTATTTTGCGCATAACGAAAAGTACGCTTGTTCATATTGCTACCTTTGACGGAAGGGGAGGTAAAATACCTAAAGGTTGTATGAGGTATATTAAAATATGATATGTTATGAAATGCACATTTTTTTATGTCATAAGAGTGTCATAAATGTACATTTAACGCATGTACTGATAATATTATTAAACGCGTTTATATCGAAATTATTTATTTATAAGTCGCAACTAAAATGTATGTTAAAAACTATATATGTATTGTTAAAAATATTGAAATCTATAATACTAATAGTAAATACAATCCTGTAATTTTGTAAATAAAATAAACAATTTAAATTAATAATTGAACACTTAGGGGAGGAAATGCCGTTCATTAACAGCATAATTTGATTTTTTATTTTCTGATGAAATGGGTTTCTGTAATTATCTCAATGTTAGTTATGTTTTTATTATATATTATACATTTAGGTTTTTGTTTTAAGTAATCCATTTAAATTTAATAATATTATTGAAATTTTAGATAGATAAACGGAATTTTAGTCAGCTGACATTTTTTTAGATCAATTTGTCAATGACAGTTGTCAGGGGTAAATTAAGTTGGTTGACAAGGATTTTAAATTCAATGCAGAAATAATTTATTTATTGATATAATATTTATTGAACATTTAAATATGAATATTTATTTAACTTTTGTATACTGATTTGTATCTTTTGGAGGATTTAAGTTTGGTTTAAAGTAGCACGTGAATATGTTTTTGTAAAAAATATATTATTTAAATCTGATGTGGCAGTAAAATAAAATTGGCATAGGAATTTAATATGTATTAATAAATAGTTAAGGCAATATTAGACTGTGAACGCAACTAAACTGTGAGTTCTTAATTTGCATAAAAATTAAAACACAGGATTTGCACAATCGCAAATTTATTTTTATTTTTTTTTTTATTAGAATTAAGCCTCAGCAACTATGGCCATTGGCAAAAATGGGTTTAACACTAAATTATTTACAAGTTATATATGTTACATCTTAAATGCTATTGAGAAGGTTGGACTTAATAATAAAGGTTATTATTTGTCTTATGTTGTCTGGGTGGAGGGCTTCTGACAGGATGTTATTACAATCACGCATCATAGGTAGTCAAAAAAAGTGTTTGCAATTTCCACCAAAATGTGTATTTATGCATTGAATTATTTTGTCACTGTCCTCGTCGATTTCAAGATACAGCGAGATTGAATCAAAATAAACATTTTCGGATTTCCAACTACTATCCACCATATCTTGTAATCATTAGATAAAATGTGTACCTATATCCAATCTCTCGTTATTACACAGTATTACATATTTGCGATATTTGACAAAAATAATGCATTTTTTATAATAATAAGAGTTCTGAATTTGAAATACTTGACATTTTTCAGTTAAAATATTTCAAAATTTAAATTTTTTCTCTTTTCGAAATATTTTAATAAAATTATTATAAATTTATATGTTTTTTTTTTTTCATATAAGCGTATTTAATTATGAAGAATCAAAAATGGTTATAGATTTTCAGACTTCGGATTTGAAGGCAAAAGCTTCTTTTTTAATAATAATAATAATATAAAAAGTGTTGCATAAAAACAGGTGTATCATTTAATATTTAAGATGATAGATTACTTTTTAGTATTTTTTTTTTCTTTAAGATGCTTTGTTTGTGTATTATTGTCAAAAATGATTCGTTAGTTTTATACACGTCATACGTATAACGGTACAAATTGATAATAACTTTTAAAGACAGTGCATTGTCATCTGTTAGTTATTTTTAATTGGTTTTATCATTAGTGATTGTTTATCGATATCGCTAATTACTTTACGAGTATTGAATATGGGCTGTTAATTCAAAAGTACTAATATTATCTATATATAAATCAAATGATAGACTACAGTGACCTGCTACTAGGTAGTGCGTTGTTGAAAACCTAAACCCAAAATTATCACGTGGACCTATATAGGTCTCGTATAATTTGAAAAAAAAAAGCTATTTTAGTAACTCTACAACGTTGGTTATTATAATAATATAGTTTATCCACGGTATGAGTTCGTTATTTTATACATATAAACCACCACTGTCACAATGAAAGTCTTCCCGCGATATTCGTACCAATCGTACCTCAATAATAATAACGATACGGTGTGTGTGTGTGTGTGTTCATGATACAATCATGAAGATACATGATATATCTTGATCATGTATTATGTTCATTTAGTAATTATCTATCGTATATGTATATTATATTGTAATAATAATATGTTTTGGTATTTTTCAGTAATGCATGTCGATAACATGTTTTATTTTTCATCGACGTAATTCCAAAGTGTAATTTATGTCGACGTATTATTATAAAATGCAATTATAATAACAATATATCATAATATTATATATACCTTCGTTACCGGGGGTGATATATGTGTGCAGTAGATTCCAGTCATGATGTCCTCTGGGGTGGTTGGGCGCATTACGATCGGTGTTCGTTCTGTTTAAATAAAATATTTGAAAATCGATATTATTTTTCACTCCACTTTCAACATAATAATATGCTCGTATACATTAGTTGTATAATACTGCTATTAAATAATTATTACACTACATTCGGTGGTGCAGAGTGAATACGCCGAACATTCATGCAATACACTGAAATTAATTATTAATAAACGGTGAAGGTAAAATATTATAATATTGTGTGATATTGAGTGTTTTATTTTTTTCTTCATACAATTTGAATTTCTAATCATTATTATTAATTTCCTAGTAATATGCTGACGATTTTTAACTCATTATTAACTTATTTTTTAGTTTTGCTACACACAGTGATCGATTTAACACATCAGAAAACACAGAAGTTTTTGAAAATATTTATTTTACATAATATTTTAAGTCGTTGTAAAACAATGTTTTTGTAAAATACAAAAAAATAAATTTTAAAACTGTAAATATTTTTTTATTTTGTCTAAATTTTGCATATTTCCAAAATTTTAGTGCTCTCTAAAGTACTAAAAAATATCGTTTTGTATAACTTCTGTGTATTATTTATAATTTATGAATCGCACGTTTAACAGAACTATTTAATACTATATACGACACTGGTCATATACCAAATGACTGGCTACAATCCACATTTGTAGCAATACCTAAAAAGCCAAACGCAAAGAAATTCAATGAATATGAAACAATCAGTCTTATGAGCCACACACTAAAAATATTCTTGAATGTTATTCACGCCAGAATTTACAAAAAAGCGGAGAAACATATGAGTCAAGAACAATTTGGATTCCGTAACGGATTTGGAACTAGAGAAGCTTTATTTAGCATATAAATACTTGTTCAACGATGCCGTGATATCAACCTAAAAGTATATTTTTGCTTTATCGATTTCGAGAAAGCATTTGACAAAGTGAGGCATAAACAACTGATCGAAGGTTTACAAAAAATTGGTATAGATGAAAAAGACATATAATTCATAACAAACTTATATTGACATCAACAAGCTAAAATTATAGTAAAAAACACACTCTCTAATTACTTCAGAATTAGGAGAGGAGTTTGACAAGGATGTATCCTTTCTTCAATATTTTTCAATCTATATTCAGAAAAAATTATGTCAGAAGCATTGGAAGATACGGGTGGTTTGCGTTTGGGTGAATTGTCTTTTTACCTGTATAATAAAAGTAATGTGTTTGGGCGGGCGATTGTAAACTCTCCCGATTTTAATGGCATAAACTCTCCCGATGGTAAATTTTCGCGGATTTAGTCCAATACTACCTGAAGAGAACATGTAAACTCTCCCGGGTTTACTTCAGTACTACTAAGCTAGCTGGGGAGCATGGGGTATTATTTGTTTTACACAGTTAGAATTGGTTGAGCCATTATATTCGATATCGTTTTAAACATTTAAATTAAAAATACTTTAACGGTAATTAAATATTTAAATGACAAATACAGGTTAACACAAGATAAATACAGATTAAATACGGTAATACAATTCATAATAAAAATCTCTGCAGTGTAACTAATTCATAGGGTAGCAATAACATTTAAAATAACTCGGGAGAGTTTGCACATTTCTTTCAGGTAAACATAATATTGACCAGGGAGAGTTTACACATTTCTTTCAGGTAAACATAATATTTACCCGGGAGAGCTTACCACCAGGAGAGTTTACCATCGGGAGAGTTTACCACCGCCCGTTTGGGCGAGTTAACCGAGTTTCTTATAATGTGTTTGGGCGAGACAATATATTTTTTTTTATTCCTGAATTTTGTGATCGGGATTATCATTTTTCGTATTTTGTTTATCATTTATCTTTAGATTAGACATAATAAAATTAGTGAGCGAAGGTCGTGGTTCAATGTAGTACTGAAGATTCAATATTATTAAACAAGTGATTGACGTGCAGTGTGGACGGTGCGACACAATATAAAAGATAAAATTGTAATGATTAAAAGATAAATCAAAAAACAAATATATGTTTTTAAATTTAATTATATTTTAACTTCATTTAAAAAAAATCTAAATCATTTCAATTTTTAGTTACACGCACACACACATAAATAAACAATCCATTTTTAATCATACCCGTGGAATTCACGGACAGCCCCAAGTCTGTCAAAATAAGAGGGAAAATGTATTAATAAAATACAGCATCCCAGGGTATTCACCCAAAATGATCACCCAAACGCATTAAAATGTTTTAAAATCACTCGCCCCAACGCACTATACTAAATTATTGCACAAACACATTGCAAATTTTAAAAATTCACCCAAACACGTGACGCCTGGAAGATACGGAAGAAGGTATTATCATAAATGGGAAGAATATTAACAACCTGAGATATGCAGATGACACTGTACTGATAGCTGGCAGCATAGAAGACCTACAAAAGATACTAAATAAAGTAGTAACAGCTAGTGAAAAATTAGGCCTAAATTTAAATGCCTGAAAAACCAAATATATGTTAATTGATAAAGAACGAAATCCGAAAAATGTCCTCAGACTCAAAAATGTACCCTTAGATAAAGTACAAAAAATAACTTATCTTGAAAAGTCATTAATAGATAACTGGGATAATTCTCACGAAATAAGATGCCGAATAGAAAAGGCCTGAGTGGTTTTTGTGAAAATGAAAAATATTTTCTGTAGTCATCAGCTAAGCATGAATCTCCGAATTAGAATGATTCGTTGATATGTATTCACCGTACTTCATTATGGAGTAGAGACTTGGACTCTATTAAAAGTTTCGGTTGATTGAATTCAAGCATTTGAGATGTGGATATACCGTGCGATCACATAACAAATATCAATGTACTAGAAAGAATGAATAAAGATCTTAAAATAGTGAAAACGATAAAATCACGAAAACTTCAGTATCCAGAAAAATATAATTTACTACAATTAATAATTCAAGGTAAAATAGTAGGAAAAAGGAGCCGGGGAATACCTCAAATTTCTTGGTTGGACAACCTTTGAATATGATTCAACACATCAACAATATCCTTATTCAGAACAGCCATTAATAAAGATAAAATTGCTAACATGATTGCCAATGTTCGTTAACGAATATGGCACTCGAAAAAGAAGAGTAAAATTATGATTTCACTTTGCAAATTTCGTCAAAATTTTTATAAACATGTTTATTATTATTTATACTTTACGATTATTTATCAACTGGCAAATCATAAATCTTATCAAAATATTAATAGTTTAAAATATAAATAAAATTGTATTGTTGATATCTATAAAAACAACACGTCGTGACGTGCCGTAACGCGTACTTGTAATTTGGTCCACATCCATTGTTTACACGCTGTCTCAAACAGAATTATATGGTATTTACTTAAATTCATCTGAAAATTTCGATTGTTCAAGAGTGCAGAGGACATGGAAAAAACATTTCTAAATGCAAAGACAATCATAAAGGAGAAATTTTAACAACCAGAGTTACCTATAAAATATTTCTTAGAAAACAATTTTGAACTATAAAAAAAAATAGTTATAATTTAATATTTTTTTATAATAAATAATATTGATGGAAATATTCATACTGGTCTATCCACCTAAGTTGTATTCAATGTACATAATATCACTAAAAACTGGGCTAAGTATTATAAAAATATATTCTCAAATGACATTTTCAATATAAATAAGTTTACAGCCAAATTGGCAATAATTTCATTTCTAATAATGTTATTAAATAATTCTAAATAATTGAATCCTATAATAATATACATAATATAACTATGGTATTAGTTTACATTAACTACGATTAAAGTAGTCATAATATTTACAAATTCTTATTTATTGATGTAACGAGAATTGAATTTGTATTTAAAATATTATTTTAATCATATATGTTGAAATTTTCAGCTCGTGTTTATGCAACCTAACCTACCTATACACACATGTAGGTATAGTATAAATTTACCGTAAAGTATATGAATATCCAAGCCACATAACACTTATCAGGTTTATTTAAAAGTTTAAACGAGTAGTGTAACCAACATTTTTCGTTTTCCTCTCATCAACTAATCAGAACTTTAAATAAGTACTTATAATTAATTACTTATCCTCTATACTGCACATTATAATTTTTTTCTTTTAATTTTGTTAAAATTCTCAGAAAACTACTTTGCTTCAGAAATTTAAATTAAATTATAACACTGTATTTGAAAACAGTAAAAATTATCTTTAAAAAAAACATGTTTTGTAGTTACTTAAAAATATTTAAATCCACTTGCCCGCCACACCTTTAAAAATATATATTTTCTAAGAAACAAATGTTTTGCACAAAAAAGCTGTGTTATCCTTGAAAAAATTTATTAAAATAAAATAGTATAGTAGATCAGTGGTATATCTCTGTTAACGAGATAATAGTCATTGGCGTAGCTAACTTTATGAACTACGTCCACATGGACTAGATAAAGGACTTTGTATATATTTTAACTTTGTCAAATTATCCTCTACATTTTTCTCGTGATTCTAGGTTAAGTATATAGATTGATCAGTTGTTAGGTCTATGAACTAAAATCATACGGCATAACCTGTATATCATTTGAATAATAAATGATAAATTAAATTAAATATTATTTTATCATCACATGTATTATGTCACATTGATTATATTAATTTATTTAAGATCGTATTTGTGTAATCAATGTCAACCCCTAATAAATAATTTTTATAAAATATAAGTGGGTCAATTCTTATAAGTCAAAATAAAATCAACAAATGAGTCATAAAAATTACTTTCAAAAAATTTAAATTTCAATATAGGGAGTACATAAATTAATTACCTTATAATATAGTTACATAAACCTTACTCTACAGAAAGTAACTATTTTTTCTTTTAACTGTTTATAATTATAATGTATAAGACTGTCCTTTCTATAGCAGAATTGTATTATAGATTTTTAAATACTGTATTATTTAAATATACAAATAAAATGGTTATATATGTAACAGTATTCAAAAATCAGGAGACATGACTATTAATAATACCATTAAGGCATTACAATTATTATAATTTGGAATAAAGTTATTTTGACGATTTTGGAATTTCTGGATATTTGTTTTATGGCTGTGATCAAACAATACAACATTGAAAACGTCATTAACACATAACAGAATGTCAGAATCAATGACCAGGGAATTTTATTTTGTTATAAAACTATTACCTATAAGGTAATAATAAATACATATGACTTTTTTTTCATGTTACCTTAAATAACGTAGGTCTCACTTTTATAGACGACGATAAGAATTATTATAGAACTTCTAGCTTAAGCTCTCATTAATATACAAATAATAATTATCTAATTGACAATACAATTCTCTAGGTTTTGTATATCTGCATGTGCATTCGATTTTCAATACCTAATGTTTTTGTTAGTAAAATGTTGAACAATTCAGTAACTATTGTATCAATACTAATTAAGATTGTTGCAATGTTTGCTACATTAATATTTCTTAATATAAATATATAAATTTTAAATATTACCTAATAATATTTTTTATGGTAAACAGTGGGAGAGTGTAAATTATTTTTGATGCTATACAAATTAGAAAACCATAATCATTATTGTTAGTCTATGTTTTGGCTCAGTTTATAATTTGAATGATAAAAAGATGAAAAACTAGTGGACTGTATAATGAATAATTTAATAATTTATTGTTAGTAAAAAAATATTGAATTAACACAATATAACTGTTGTAATTATTTAAGTGTTACTATACGACGCGCAACGATCGGCAATGCTTCCGACGCATCGTTGAGAATGGACTGGTGACACGTTCCTTAAAAGTTGTTTCCCGACCCAGGGCGATATCATGAATACCTACTATCTGCACGATAATGATGTCGATTGATAATATTTATTACTTATACCTACATTAAACAGTCTATATTAAACAAGTTTTATGTTTTACCATTTGGGTTTTAGACTAATAAGCTTAATAAACATACTGAAATACAATTATCTATTTTTAATGATAATATTAAAACCGAAAAAATAATATTGTTATCATTTTAAATTTTAAAAATATAAATACATTGACATAATTACACGGAATTCCACAAATATTCTTAATTTATGATGACAGCAGTTTATTTTTAGTTTAAAATTAAAATATATTTATACAATCTTAATCTGATTTTAAGTTTTTAGTAGGTTTTCAATGAGTTTTGTAGAATTTTTAAATCTAGAATATTTTTTTTTTATTACCAAATAGTCTTATAAACTTTTAATTGTATAATTATTAATTGCTCATACTTAACAATTGTATATTATTGTTATGTAATTGTATTACGTTAAGTACAATATGTTTGTACAACTCATCATCTCATACAACATCGTGCGCAGCTGTTTTGTGATTGGTGAACATATGTGGTATGTTTGGAAAATATATGAATTTAATATAAATTGGAAATTCGATTGTAATAATTATAATTGTGAATTTTAAATATTTTACTTGAAATTTTTAATTAAAATATTTCAAAGTTGAAAATTTCATTATAAAAATATTGTAATGCAATTTAAAAAAATATTTTATTTTATTTTAAACGTATTCGAATATAGTTAATTAGAAATAATTATTAATAACACTCAATAATGAATGACTATGTATTAATGTTTACGAGTTACTTAATCAATGCTTTGAATTAAGTAAGTGTAAATGGTACATCATACATGCAGCTTAATTATATTTCGTTAATTTATTACACCTTAACGAAGTTCATGTATGAATTGTATGTTAATTATTTATTCTTATTTGACCCAATAGAAAAACTTTTAAAATGTTCTCTTGCATCATAATATTGTTATTTTTCTTGATATATTCTAATTGTATTCGATATAAAAAAAGACATTTCATCAACATAGACATGTTTTTAGGCTGAGAACAATTTTTTTTTTCTAAAGCCGAATTTTAATTACACGCACAAGAAACAAATGGCCAATACGAATATTAAGAATACATCTCATTTCACAATATTCGAGAATACAAAATAATAAAACTTTACACAAAAATAGCGAGGTCATACACTTTGGTTATTCGTTATCCTTGTGTAGTTCATTTTTAGTTATAATTTCTATGATTGATACAAAATGTATTGAATAATATACATAAATACCAACAGCTGATGATATACGTCACAATACAATAACAAGGATTACTAAGTTTTCTCCAAACTTTTTTCTCAACGGACGACTAAATTTTTTTAATGCTTTACGGGTTAACGGGTTAGAGCCTAGTATATTATTTTATGATTTATTGATACCGATGGTTATTCTTATTTTCCAATCATATTTCATATATGATTATTGATTATATATGTGTGTGTGTATAGAGCGTAGTGACGAAGTTTGTGAGTAGCGCAATCGAACGACCAACCTGCTGTCAATTATTATTATTATAGATTCATTATTAGTTATTACTCTTATCCATATAATATTGGATCTATGTTTGGTCACTAATCGCGTTGTATGATTTGAATATAAAAGATGTTTAAACAATAATATTGTCAGAGAACCATTTGCTATTTATTTTACTTTATACTTTAATAGTGTGACTTATGTTTAAGTTCATAAAAATAATAACTCCAAGTTAAATTAAACAAATACTGAATATAAAATCGTTAAGTTAGAAGTTAATAGTTAATAGTTTATAATTAATTCATCTCGTTAAACTTAAAAATAATATTAGAATAAAAAGTAAAACATTGACTTAATTCAGTTAAAAAAAAATGTTATTTACTTTTTTTTTATTAATATGTGTATCACGTAAAGAGTTTATATATGTACACCTATCTATATAATGTAATATTATTTTACCAGGAAACACAACATTATTTGAGACATCAGCCTTTACTGTAATTATTATCTTAGTGATTTAATTTAAGGATATTTTTTTCTTTTCGCTTATTTTCTGTTCTTTTACAGACCTATCTCTTGAGCTTTTGTTATTTATTGATCTAGAATTCTAGAACATTTTTATTTTTATGTTTTAAACAATTTACTTTTATGAGTATTGAAGGAAGTATACTCCCACCTTTGAAGTTTGAATTTATCTAATAATATTTAATCATACTCCATAAAAACTATGTATAGGTAACAAGAAAAATACGAACCCAACATTTTCGATTCGTTTGCTTATGTTGGTTAGTCAGTTAGAAATCATCGGTGGTCTAGTTGTTGCTTACATACCGTAGCTTAAAAATTTTAATACTTACATATTTTTAAAATGTAATCAATTTTCAGTAACTCTATTATTCTCATGAAGGATAAACATAAATCTGGCTTTTAAATTAATCGAGTTATACATAATATGTATTTTAAACACTTTAAGGGACAAGAAAAAAAATCGAGTTATCGAAACTGGGTCGTATAGTATATTATACCTTTTGACATCAATTTCATTTTTATTCTCAATATTAAACCTACTCTTTGGTTTTTAGATTTACTGGCACCACCTCGGGCCGGGTCGGCGCGGTCAAGCCTGAGCGAAATGTCAGGAGCCAGCGGTACTTCAACGGGAACCTATCTGAATGAAGCGTCGACGCTGGTGTTGGAGACGACGGAAAACAATTTGAAAAAGTGAGTTTAACTTTAAACAACGGGTGGGTATATGTGTGTTTTTCATTCACCTATCATTAATCATTATTGTAATTGTTTGTACCACAATCACAGTGCTTACATTTCATTATAATAATATACATTGTTCTAAACAAGCTCTAATATTAAATCAATATTTTCTGAAATCTCATATTCAGCCAAAAAGTTTATGATTTCGTAAAATAAACATCAACTATGTTACTGAATACGCGAGAAATCTTCATTCTATAGCATATACTGCCGATTTTAAGAAATCGAAACGGATCTTTCTCAAAACAAAATTTGATAAATGGTAAACTCTTAATAACCAAATAGTCTTTTTTACTGCATCAAATATTGTTAACTCAGTGAATAATACAGGCTACAAGAAAATAATCTTTTCTAATAGGAAATTTGATTTAGATGATATTTATTTGATGAAAAAACCCAATTATGAGTATAGCACCTTTATTTGAACGAAACGAAGCCAACAATTCGTAAAGGAAATATAACGTACTTAGAGTTATCTGGTTATTTATTTTCTTGTGTAATGCTTAACAGTCTACAAGATAATATAATAATTAATAAAGTAACTAAATATTATATTTTGAAAAAATACAAGTTAGCTCCTATGGTTAAAATTATTTTTTTAATCCCAAAATAGATATCTTAATTTTTTTTTATAAATATCACTCTAAAATGATTAATTTTGATGAGAAATTATTCACACATAGACAATATTAATGATGCATAATTCATCAACGTTGATAGGCTTTGTTCAGGAATTATATATTATTACGATTATTGCTACCAAGTGGATTCTCTATAAATAAATCTGTATTAATGAGCATTAGAAATCCAAAAACAATTTGAACTTATTAACTAGCAATATTAATAATTATCGTTATCAAACTGTATTATGTAATGAATATCAAAAAAATAAGTATATAGAACCATACTACACTATATTAATGCTCTTTTTTAAATATGTTTTGAGGATCTAGTGAGTTGTTCAATGAATTTATGAGATTATGTAGTTAAGTTAGTATTTATTTTTTAAAGATGTATAAAGTAACTTCTATATTTAATGTTGACAATTTATTTATTCGGGTATCATACAATAAACAGTATTTTTTTTTTTTAATGTTTCATATACATAAAATATTTTATGAAACTTTAAAACTAATATTATGCACACTCGTTTTGTTATAAAAATCGACGCAAAACATTAAAGAATGTGTTATATTATTAGTTTATATAGGTCAGATCGAAGAGAGCAAGTCCAAACAAAGAGTAAACTAAAAAAAACAATCAAAGCCCCTTTAACAACATAGGTTATAATGGAATTTAAACGTATCATTTATAACGATGTGGTGTCGAACGTCTCGTGTAAGTTGACTTATATTAAAAACCTATTTTAATGAAAATTAATTCGATATACTGTAATAATAACGCAAATTTATTGGGGATTTGTATAAATTCCTATACTTATTATATCGGCAACAATATAACAAAAATGTATTTATTTTTTTCAAAATTGTTTGTACTTTTAAAAATTAAATACACATCATGTATGATTTTGTGATCTTCGTTTATTATGATGCTGTATTCTATAATTGTCTATTTTAAACGGTCCCTTGATCGTCGTCAATGTCGACACAGGTGTAGCTAAATTGCCTATTCGAAGTGCCGTGCTAGCGCATTTCATCTGCATAAAATTTTTACAACAAATATTATAAAAATGATAAAAATAATAAACATAATAATAATAGAAATAATAAAAACGAAATTGAAAGATAAATATATTTCATAACACGAATAGGTTATATATATTTAAAATTTTTATTTTGCATATTTTTGAATAACGTTTTGATATTATTGCACAATATACATTTAGAGAGTATTAGATAAATTAAGAGAATACAAGTTTAACATTTGAAAAATGTTTACACTAAATAAAATTATATAAGGAATTATAACAATTCATAAGAATACCTATAAACATTGGGCATTTTTCAACATTTTAGAATTTACTTAAAGTTATTTTTTTCAAATACGTGATATTTTTTGTAACACCTATAAGTTATGCACGTCTTATAACAGTGATAGGTAATACAAAATTCTGATTCAACAAATATGAACCCATTTATAGCAGACATTTATAATTTGTAATATAAATGTAAGAAAAAAAAATGTAAGATTAATTATTATATATTTAACTGAATCAAGGAGGTCTAAAACAAGAGAGCATTGGATAGAAGGAAAAAATAGACAAGGCATCGACACCATTTCTCTTATAATTAATCCCTTCATCTTTGTCATTGAGTTATCGCGGCCGTCGCCTTCAACTACAGACTGTGTGTACAATACCTTCACACCATTAAACAATACTGTGTTAGATTATTTTATAGTGTTTAATACACATTTCGTACTATCCACGATGTGTATCGTCATGCTGACATACTACTCCATGGTAACAAAGCCATTGGAGGAACGCCGACAATGATTTGCCTTGGGTTAGTTTTAAGAAGGGGTGTTGAAGTGATAAAAAAAAAATATTAGTGCAGGTGCCCGTATAACTACATTCGCAAACTGCATCCGACCCAATTAAACAATAAAACATGACTTTACGCACGAGCAATAATAATCTTTTGTTTTTTTCCGACGCAGAATGTGTGACGACTTGCTAATCGTTTCGGTTCCGTCACATGCTGAATTAAGATAACAACGACGGCGCTAAAAATATATGCAAACATAAACCATTTTATTTATTTTTTAATGTTTTTTTTCTACGAATATATTATTATTATTATCATGTATTATATTTTTTGCAGACTGAGAATAAATTTATAATAATAATTATTATTATAATTATAATACAAGTATGGCAGAAAAAAAAATTGCTTAATGAAAAGTCTAGTGTTGTGAACATATCTGTGTTTATACAATATTTTATAAACGTGTGTGTATATTATAAACATTTATACAAAAAAAAGGATACAATGCGCTAAATGTGAATGCTGAGCCGCTTGGAATCTTCTATGTGAAATCGCACTTAAACTTTTCATAATTATCATCGTTGCTTAATAGTAATATTGTTTTACCTAGAGATTGAAAATGATTGTACTGTTCCAGTGCAAAATAAAAATAAAAATTAAAAATTAATCGAAAAGTCAATACTTTTTATTACAGTTATTGAAATAGATTTCGAAAAATTGAAATCGGTAATTTATAGCAAAATAATAATCGTTTTAAAAAAATGTTTGTTCATAAAATATTAATGAATAAACTAATTATAATCAATTTAAAATTTAGTTCAAAATAATTAAAATTTGAAATACAATAATAGTCGATATGTGTACAATATTATTTTTCTATAAGTCACAATCAAAACTGGGATTTTTTTGCATCTTAATAATTTAATATATATTTCCTTATATGTTCTTATTCTTGAGTAATGGTAGGGTAAGCTTAAATTTGTCTCGTGGTTCAGAGATCTGAGATTAAAAATTTAATTTAGCATATTTTGCTATTTTTTAGATTTTAGTACTTTTTCTGGACCTTTATTATTTCGAAGTTTATAATTTTATAAATTTGTTATCTGTTGATTTTGATGGGCCACTTATTGGTAATTATTCACAGTTACAATTTATATTATCCATTAAACGAGTATTGAAAGCGTTTTAATATAATAATGTACTAATGCAGTCGACTAGTTTACTTGTGTTAAATACTTAAGTTGTGTTTACTATTGTACGTATTATTAAAGCGATTATTTGTATATATATATATATATATAATATTATTTTATTTTTATATAAACGACGAAAACAGTAATTTAATGAGGAATATGTAATGATAAAAAAAAGTCAAAAAGCAATATTTCGATAACACGTCTATATTTAAGAAAGAAACAAAAATAATATTGTTGATGTAATTTATTAGTGTAATTTTTCAATAATAAGGTGATTGTTTTAGTTTTGAAAGATTGTATTAACGCTTTTTAAGTACCCCAAATTCGTAAAAATAGCTATTTATAAATACGTTATGTAGAATTGTCCATTTTTTATCCAACAAATTTTAATGTCTCAAATTACACGAGTTTTCCATTGTTATTATAAATTATTATAAACTTAGGTAAAAACTTTTTTTTTTTCAAAAAAATAAATATATTTTTATATTAAATCCATATTTGAAAAGTAAAATATTATTCAATCTTTTTTTTTTTTTTTTTGTAACCGTTACAGGCATTATTTGATTCCGTTCACTCAGGCCAATAAAAGCAAATGGAAAAGGGCTGGAGTTAAGCTGCACATATACAATGATCATACTTTTGTTGCAAGGCATTTGTCCAGGTACGTTTAGGACTATATACTATAATACGTATATTTACATAAGTGTACATCAATAAATCTTGGCTCTGAGACAATAACACCAACATAATCCCAATTGACAACGACTATAATGTACTGTTATTTCCCTTCTGTGTTTGATCGTACACTAAATGATGGCAGAGATTTTGTTTAAAAGCTTACTTGAGTTTCAAACACGATTCAATGTACTAGTGTTCATAAAAAAATTCATTTTATTTTTTAATGTTTTATATGATTTTATCGAAAAGGATTCACATTATTGAAAATATTTTTATTTTTATCGAATCATTTTCAAAAATTTAACTTTTGATGTCAGTTAAACCGTTGAAAATTTAGCATGGATTCGTCCAACGGTCCAAATTAGTTAGATATACACAACCAAAACAATGCGTTTCACCTAACATATCAACAAGATATCTGTCTTGCTACTCCCGTTCTGTTCTGTGAAATACAGAGAATGGCGATAACAATTTGTCATACGGATTAGTGACATATAATTTCCTTGTCCTTAAGACCTCAGAGTTTCATATCGTAAACTTTGCCAATAATTGAATGAAACGTGTATTATGATGGTTAGATAGAAAAACGATGTTATTAGGATAGAAAATGTTTAAACAATAATATATTATTGTAAATTAATTTGATTTTTTTACGTTGCAAAATTTGTTGACGAACGACGTCCGTGCCACAGCCGCCTCAATTGCTTGGTGTGCGCTAAGTACTTCCCGCGGCGTATCGGAAAACAAGGGTACGAGTGCAGGGACTGTCTGATCAAATGCCATAAGGAATGTCACGTAAAAGTGTCGGTGGTGTGCACCAATTCAAAAATTCATAATATTGACCTGTGAGTATATTTAATATTATATTATTCTAATAGGTACCTACTTACTGTTAAGTTGCAATGGCAGTTGGTATGACAATCCACGCCAACCATGATATACGTACACATGCGTGTGCGTGATGTGACGGAGATGATCGATGAGAATTATAATTCTGAAAAGACTGCATTGTTTGTGTTTCTTCTGTGCGTGAGCCTTGGCACTTAACCATTTTATCAAACCACAGTGTGAAAAAGTGAAAAATCAATGACCTTCCTTTTGTCTTATCATATTTATGTAATATAGAACTTTTTGACATTAATAATGTCAGGTCTTCACAAATTATATCTTTTGACTGAGCGTCTCTGACAAAAACGCATGATACGCTCTTTTCATCACACTCAATGATGATGGTCCCATCGTCATTTGTTACTATATTTTATCAGTAGTATGATAAACGTGTAAATAGGGAATGACTTTAATAAAATAGGAACGTCCATTATGTTGGCAACAGCTCCATTTGATACTTTAACCTCAAAACATCCGTTAATATTTTGCTATGTATTATTGGGTCAGGGGAACTAGTCCGAAAACATAATAAGGATGTTTATGCCATGATGTACACCAGTGAACCAGCCACTGCTGGAGGTTTTCGACTAAGTGCTGGCGCTAGAAAACTTTCTACTTTATATGTTTCTGGAAAAAACAGATAAAATAAAACTAAAAAATATCAATAAGTTAGTGAAATGTCGATACCTATTTCGATATTTCATACTACGTCAATATATCACTAGTATTTTTGTTTCTAAAATTAAACAACAACCAAAAAGTATCAAATTTAAATAACGTAATAAAATTTAGTGAATTTGTAAAAAAATATCGACGTATGTTTTGAGGGTGTAGCATTGAGTGTGGGAGCCAACTATGTAGACTTCCTTTATGCTATAATATTTTATCACATTTGAAAAACATGTTCATGACTCAAGGTCTCACCTAGTGAGGGAAAGTTTGCTTAAACGCCTAAGATATTAATATATTACTATGACTAGAGATCGAAATATTTATCTATTAGTATTTATTTTTGATAATGCCCATATAATCATATTTGGAACACATTATTTGACATATGTTTTGAAAAAAATGTGTGGTTTTTACAATTTTATTACATTCTAATTTACTATTGCACGGTGTTATGTGCAACAAATAACAATTGAATTATATACATTTTATTGTAATTTATAATGTAACTAAATTAAATCAAAATAAGGATCCTAGTCTATTATAAGTAACATGTAATATTAAAGTATTATCACTATTATCATAATATACAGTTAGTACAGTAAAGTTGGAATAGTTTGTGGTTTGGTTGTTTCGTTCTATATTTTTTTTTCATCAACATATATATATTTATTTCCCAAAGAATTTCATGAATTAAACAAAGTAGATACTCAATTCAATTGATTACATTCGAGTTATTTTTATTTATTTCTAAACTAACAACATTCACTGCTAGAAAATGTAATGAATTAAGTCCTGAAAGTCTTACGGTAGACCAATAATACAACTGAATATCGCTAAAAGGAAAAAATATACCTATATAATAAAATAAATATTCTTTGCACACTCAAAGCTATTAGATTTTTCGTCAAATTAAATTAATTTTAGTTTAAAATAATGTATATTTTCCTTCAAATTTATCAAAATCACATAATATAATATATATATATTGAAATACTAACTAATTCGATGGTAATAGATAGTAATAGTATATTCTATCTTATTTGTATTTGCATAATTTCAATGTTAGAATTAAAATATAATAGTCACGCCTATTCAAATTAACAATGAAATAAAATTTTTTTATGATTATTTAAAAATATATATATTTATATATTGTAAATATTTTTTGTTTTATTTATTTATTTATTTTTTTGATAAATTGAACAGTGGATGAATAAATTTATGGATACAAAATATTTCATTATGCTTTTCATCCCATTAATCGTAATGCATGCAAAATATCACTATAATATAATACTCACCAGGTTCACATCATATCTATGACCGATCACTCGGGGATATTCAACTTTTGTTTATATTTTATTTATTTATTATTTTTTTTCAGGAATAATTTAACGGTATTGCCATCGATATCGGCATAGTGACGAGGCAGTCGGCCGCGTCGGACGTACCTCACGTCGTCCGTTGACGTCCACGGACACTTTCTCCACCCCCACCCGCTAATAATTTAATAATAATATAATATAATGTAATGTATTATTATCATAAAGCTATAAAATCATATTATATTGTATCTTTAAGATAACATTATTATGTTTGTGTACACCGACCATCGTATTATTATAATATTATAGAAACACTATCGTTAAAAAGGGATTGGAGTGAAAATATATAAAAATCGGGTATTTGATTCCAACGCTCATAATATTATAGTGATGAATAATAATAATAATAATAATAATATTTTATCCGATGCACATTTAAACCACCTACCTCGGTAACGAAAAATCATTCAGTCTTCTGACGATATCGACGATGTAATATCGATTCTAAATAATGATACTAATAATGTTTATAATATTATAACTGTAGTGCCAATTACTAGTAAGGTTTATTTCGCTTATATTACAACAGATCGTATCTCGATTTTTTAAACTTTTAAACTCTTACATTTTTAAGATGATCAAAATATAGAATTTAAGTGATATTTTATCCTTGCAAAGTTCAATACTGGTAATGCTTTTAAAATATTATGCAGTTTTATTAAAATTTGTGCTAATAAAATTAATTTTAAAAATAAATATTTTAGTTTCAATTAAAGGTTTTAAAATATGAGATAATTACGTTTAGTTATGAAATAATAATATTTTTGGGAAAGGCTGTTTTAATAAATTATTATGCATTGATTTTAAAATGTTTGATCTTTAAAATAATTGTTTTCTTACATTTAACTAAAAAATTTAAATTTTGATAGGTACCATTTAGGTAATGCATGACAATTATTTTTATTAGTGGGTATAGAAATTAAAAACCATTTATTTTATTTGATATAATAGTTAAAATCATATACCTTTATGTTATGGACATTGCATTCAATTTCACCAACATAACGAGAGAAAGAATATAAAGTAGTGAATCATGGAGAAAACTTAATTTTTTTTTATCATTAACTTTTTTTAAATTTCAAACTTTACCATATTATTATGTATAAGAGTCAATAACCAAAATTTATCACGTCTTAAAAACAATATAGTAGTCGACGAGATTTGATTGTAACTCAATTTTTTATTTGGCCATAATAACACTGTATTTTATTTATTTGTCTCTTTTATCAAACACTTTTTATGTAGTTGTTTGACTTCTCACTCACTCTCTCTCTTTCCAGTCCATGAGTTTCAAATATATAGATTGCACATCGACCCATGTCCCATACCATAATGATTTGAGTTTGTTTATAAAATCGTCTCATAAAATCAGCTGTGGAAAAATATGCCAGCACCCCGCCCTCTGCGTATATCATGGTATGATACATCATCATTCAAGATAATATATTGGTATATTCTAAAATTTGAATTGTGATTATAATTTTTTTTTCTCACAAGGAGTGCTCAATTTAATTTTCAGCACTATAAACAACTTAGTTTTTTGGTCACTTTATCATAATATCCTAATTATGTACAACCTGTTACCTGTATATCTTAAATCGTGGATTATAACTTATAAGTATATGGTTGAAATATGTCGATACAAGGCTTTGTAACCACAAATATAATAAATAAATAAATATATATATATATATAGGTGATTCCCGAAGCATGCTCACCCCCTTTTTTTCTTTAAGAATGGAATTATCCAAAATCTGATGTTTGAAATCTTTTAATATACTCAAAGATCATATTTCCAAATTCTTGAAATTTTTTTGTACCACTTAATGAGTGTCCTGTAGTGATACACATTTTTGTTTTAAATAACAATTCAAACGAGTAGTTTCTTAATTATCAAAATATTTTTACTAAGGATGATAGTCCTTAAAATCATTTTACAAAAGTATAAAATACAAATACCAGTACTAGTGTTTATGATACTTAGGTCATTTTTAAAAATTATTTATATTGATAGATTAATCTTAATGACAAATATTTTCAAATCCACCATACATCACATACCATATAAACTTAAACCATTGACCTTTTATGCTTAGAACATAAAGTTAAATAACTCAAAAACTAATCATCAGAATTTTGATTTCAATATATCAAAATTCTTAAAAAATTATCCGTTAAATAATTTTCGGTAAAAATGTTCTCATCAGAAAAACAAAAGTTTGTATCGCCACAGGACACTCCTTAAGTGGTAAAAAAAATCTGTTAATATATATATATATATTGTACAAAACATTTTCGGAAACACTTTTACTATCAATAGTGATATTAATCTTATATCTTAAAATGTATTGAGATACGTGCTGTTGCAGTATGATTAAAATAGTTAGGTGACACCTAACTAAATTATTTAGGAGTAACAAAAGTGACACGCCGGGGCGTAGATAAAAAAGATAGTTGTTGACGGAGACGCAGAGCTAACAATACTGTCTTATGAACTGTATTATAGGTATTATAGGTATTATAGGTATTATTAAAATATTATAAGGTAGGAAAAGGTAGCTAGGTTATATCGTATAATATATAGTAGGTAATTGTTTTGTGCCCCGGGCGTGTATGTAAATAATAATGAAATAAAGAAACAAAACATAAATAATGAACAATCCAAACATTTTTTTTTTTTTTTGAGTCTATATATCACGTATTGTTATTGGCAGGCGACATTTATGCATGTGGTCATAAAACATCAATCGTGTATACAAGACTGATGAGAATAATGTTAATTTATAATAATAGGTATAATATTAATCATAATAAAAATAAAAATAATAATAATAATAATAATAAAAATAATATTATAATGAAAATAGTTAATAATAACAATAATAATTATAATAATAATGTATAATGTATTAAAAATACTAAGGTTAAAATAAAAATCAATACTACAGTAATATACAAACACACACTTATACATAAACACGTAAACACACGCACTTTTTCAAACACACATAGTTATATAGTTTATGCTGGGTGATTATTTTCACGGTCAACACTCGTCAAAACAAAATTTATTAATGTCTTGAAAATGATTTTTTTTTTACTTTATTTTAATCTACTGTAACAAAAATGTGTTTGTAATATAAATAAATAATTTTTTTCACCATATTATGTCGTAAACATTTTGATTTCACATTTCAAAGAAAAATATTTTTCTGGTATATACTCAGATTTCATTTATCAAAATTCTCGTCAAAATTTTCTGAATTGAAATAATATGAAACTGTAAATGTATATTATCATTAAAAAAGTGAAACACTTTCACAACGATAACGATAAAAATATTAAGCAAAATATTATATATTTTTTCCCAAAAACATAGGGTTTTTAACCAATAAAAATGACATAATTACCAATTTTTTTTTAAGTTAAACTTTACAAAATAATGATGAGTGTTCACTGCTAAAAGAACAATCACCCATTTTATTATTATATAATATATTCATAAACATTTGCAGACACATATATGTTATGCAGATATATAAACCGGTAGTGTAAAATCATAATAATTAATAAATAACTCACCGATTATTATCATTTATCTAAACTACATTTTTGGTGCTTCAAAAATGTTCATCTAACTTCGTTGTTTAGCGACAATATTCAACAACGGTACTAGTTATGCATCATCGTACATTGTCGCTTTTATTTTTATTTTTGTTTTGTATTGTTATATGTTTTTTTTCACACTTAAAAATTAATAATAACGCTATATTATATATTATGTTCGTTATTAATATTAATATTCATTGAAAACAAAAATAATATAATATAATTTTCCTTATCTAGCTTTTAAATATTTTTTAATAATATTGTTATATAATTCATATATAATGTAATTTTATCAAATGCAGAAAAATATTGTTGTAATAAATATTATGTATTATTATTTTTTGTTCCATTATTCATACGGTATAATATAATATTATTTTAGAAAACAAAAAAATAAACGAATAAAATTGAATGCAAACTTCATAACACACTCTCACCTTATTATAATAATAATATATAGTTATAATAATAATAATAATAATAATAATAATTATAATAATAATAATAATAATAATAATAATAATAATAATAACAATAATAATAATAATAATAATAATAATAATAATAATAATAATAATAATAATAATAATAAAAATAATAATAATAATAACAATAAGGTCAATAATATCGATAATATTTAAATTATTCAGGTTTCAATCGGTGCCAATATTCCACGCTCTGTTTCGGTTTGCTTAACATGTCCTTCCAGTGCTGGGCCTCTAGCTGTCCAGTCGCGTTTTTGTTGGCTGACAAAAATATATCATACGTACCCATTATAATATGACGAGCAACATGCAATTGGGTAGTTTGTTATTGTAGTGGGTTAGATGGAGGGAGGAGTCATTGGTATAAATAACTATACTAGAAGTTCAACGAATGTGTTAGCCTTTTTTAGGACCTTCCCAATATATATCTAAACTGAGTTCCGATGAAAAAAAATTATATGTGTTAAATGTGAACAAAGTTAATTACCTAGTTTACTACAAGGCTGGATTATGATTTATTTTACGAAAATCTAAAGTTGATAATATCGATTGTGTGTGCTTATAGGTTTCGATTACATAACAGACGAGGTTTCACTCGCAAAAGGAAATTGTTTGATATATTTTATAAAATGATTAGCACATAGTGGTTTAAATAATGAAACAATTAGTGTTTAGAAAAAAGAGAAAGATTTAATCTGGATACAACTAGTAAAACGTACATAAAGGGAAATTATTTCGTAAAAATTGGTTAGAACTATAGTAATTATCAATTTTGAACAAATGGTGAAGAGTTTTGAAAATTTTAGTGCCAGGAAAACCAGTCTTCGTGCAGATGACTAATGACACGAGTGATGTGGCCATTTACTGTCCACAATAGCAGATGCACATATGAAATACAAATTAAAAATTAAAATTTGAGACGGTCGATTTGAAGGTGCGTTAAATTATTCTCCCTTCATCGGCTCAAATTCCTAATTCTATTGTGTAAATAAAAATATTATTGTACTTTCGAAATGACAGACATAATGCACATGAAAATAAAGATTTGATATAAAAAATATTATGCGTAAACAGTGATTAAATCAGTACACTGAACTCGGTATTATGATTTATAGTTATCTAAATAGAACTTATTAGTTTAATAGTTTTCTGCCGTTTATTTGTGAAAAATTTATCACAATGTAATGCACAGCTAGCACAAGAATTTCAATACAAATTGTATTTTTATTGGGTTCTGGAGAACAATGGGGATTTCCTAGTGCATTATTCGTTTCATGAAACAAACAGATAGGTACTTCAAAAGAGAAACTTTTATTTTGAATTTGTCGATGTTTTTCATTATTTTTTTTTAGGGTTTCCTGGCCAAGTTTTAAATGGCTATACGATTATATAAATGCGTTGTTTGAACTTCTAACGTAAATTAAGAAATTCAAAATATTTCATTGAGAAATATTGTTTTCATAATATTCACTCTAATAATTGTCATGTATTTTTGATTCTTATTTAAATTTCAATCATTATATAAATGAAAATCTTTCTCTTTCCCCAGCAACAATTTGATAAGATGACTTACGGAGACAAAAAATTATTAACAACTTATTTTTCAGTTGAAGTCCTATTATCTTAATGCCAAATATTTTTTCCATCATCTACTTATACTATATTTATTTACTGTATATAAGTTTTGTATTTAGTTTACTTATTTGTGTTAGTTAAGTTAAGATCAAGTGCAACGGAATTCATAATAATTAATTTTTTTTTTTATATATATAAATATTATTTTATTGTGTATTAAGATTTAACTTCTTAAAGAGGTAATGAGTATAAATAACATTAAAATAATATGTAAAACACTATTTATACAAAAAAAAAAATATATATATATATATATAATATATAATAATACTTAAATCAATTTAAGAAATATTCATTAAATATTTTTGAATTTGGAAAGTAAATCAAACAGAATCAAAAATTTTATCAACCATTAGAATCTGTACATATAAAATGACTTGTCCTGGGTGATTCATCATCGCCTAGCCGGAATCGCTGAAGCTATGAGTATGACATTTTGACGGTAATTTTGTTTCATGTTGTTACCTACTATGAAAAGATTGTTTGAAATTCGAGCTCTACGGGGTTAAAGGGTTAAAAATGAAAAAAACCACATAACCGGAACCACTGAAGATATGATAATGAAATTGTGTCAGTAAGTTCATTTTATAATGCAAAAACTCCTTAAGACAGGATTTTTCAAAATTCGTTCCCTATAGGGGTTAAAAAGGTTATATAAAGAAGAAAAATTGTTCGTTTGATCAGTTAAATCTATGTAACTAATTAACTGGTTTTAAAATTGTTTACCCTCAGAAAGCTATACAATCCCATGAAACTATAGGCCACTTTTTATCTTGGTAAGTGGCCCTTAAATTTTTATTGAAAATTTGAGGTTTTTATAAAATAATAAATATAATAATACACATACATATATTTTTATTTATGATAGTGTTGCTATTGGTTAAAAAAAGTTAGTATGGAAGAACAAGACATTAGCAATTTGTTATAAGTTACTAATTTTAAACATTGTATTACATTAAAAAAGCTAAAAATGTGTTAAAATAATATGATTGAATATACTTTTAATTCTGTATTTTAAACGACAGTGTTAAAAATCTTTAATGGAGGCTAAAATAGGTAAATTCACTAAAATTTGTCACACGAAATTTCGATCATGACTAGTCGGCTAAAACGACGAATTAGATAAACATTTTGAATCATATAGAGTTGGTATTTTTAACGGGAAACAAAGTTCATGGAGATCAGCTAGTTTTCTATAAATCAATACTCCGGAATTAAGTTATTAGAGCATTGACCAAATATAATGGAAGGATTATTTCTGCATTTGAAAAATGGTACTTCAGAATTATTATTTTTTATTTTTCTTAAACTCAATGCAAGTCAATAGCCGAGCAATTAATTTAAAAGTAAGAGCTACATCATGAAATAAACGACTTTAAGTTAATGGTTCTAAACCAAGTTCTTTAGCTTTCCAAATGTCATTATTCTCAAAGAACGATATATTTTTCAAGTTTATCTGCTAAAATTATTTCTTATAGGATTTCAAACATACGGAAAAAAAACTTTAAAATTGATCTAACAAGAATATAAAAATAATTATTCGAAAAATTATATTTTATTAATCAATTTATTAATTGTTTTTCTACAAGCCACAGAAAAATAACTTGTAATAGGTATACAGTGTGCACGTTCTATTAACTACGACCATAAATGTTAAAGATTAAAATGTGGTGGGAAACAAAATAGCGGGGATTTAGTGGAAAATGGAATCCAAAAATTATTATGATTTACCAGAAAAGTGAATCGACTAAAATATCGGAAACCAGCAATGCCTATATTTGTTATAAACTATACATATTACATACTATAGGGTTCATTGAATAATTAAATTACCCATGCCACTTAATCATCAATACATATTATATTTGAATTATACTTGTGGGACATGATACGATTGGATCAACAATCTCCCTCAGACAGAATTGTAAAATACGTATAGGGTACTGAGTAATATTGTTAACTGAGTTATAGAGTGTGCCCAGTTTCATTAACACATGATACAAATACTAATTAAACAGCGAAAACATATTATAAAATATGCAATAATTACTGTGAAAAAAATAATCTCCCCTCCCGAGAGTTGATGGGTTAATATTAACTATATCAAATTAACTATACCATAACTAGGGTTCTAAATTTAAAATATTTTAATGAAATTATGTAATTTTTTTAAATTTATTAGATTACAGATGACAAGAAATGGCTATTAATTACGATATCTATAATCTTTAGAAAATTGAATATTATCCTTCGCGTTTCACATTAAAAAATATATATCAGCAGATGATACGTTAATGAATAAGAAAGCTTAGTTAGGGTACTCGCCATTACTCTAAGATCAAAGTAGACAACTGTTGTGGAAGTATAACAATGTAACGATGATATTTCTAATAACTAGGGAACGGATTTAAATGCTCTAAAAAACAAGAAAAATGCCTTAAAAAAAAATACGATTTTACGCCTTAAAAAAATGCTTTAACATCAAAAAATGTACTAAAAAAATGCCCTAAAAAACTTTAAAAATGGGTTTATATTCAATAAAAACAAAATTTTGTATTTAAAACTTATAAAAAAACACATTATTATGAAAAATCTAATAAAAAATATTTTAATACAATACAACCTTAATTAATTAACTTTAGATAAATAGTTTATCGTTTCTTATCTTTATCCTAATGTGGGTAATAATCTGTTGTAACTTGTATGTATATATTTTGTGTCTACACGTGTCAACAATAATTTCGTAATTTCGTAACATAATACATATTTAGGTAGGTATTTTAATTTTTTTTTTTAGAATAAATGTGGAAAAAATGTTGAAAAAATGACTTAAAAACCACAAAATGCACTAAAAATTTCAAAAATTGCAAAATAAAAGTTACATTTTTTAATTCTTTGGTGTATGAAATTAACTTTTTGCTTGGAAACCAATGTTTTCGGACATTCAGAAAAAAATGCAATTTGCATTCAAATCCGTTCCCTACTAATAACATTATACTATTTTCCACACTTAAACGGTGGATATGTATTTCACACTAGAGCACACACTCACATGATATTGTTATCTTGCCGATGAGTTCGTTGCGACCAATGTTGTCAAAGTCCATGACCATCACCTCCAAAGCCGCTTCCCTCAATTGTTCCACAGGCAACGTGTACTCAAATTTCTCGTCAAAAATCGGGTTCAAATTGCATTTGAAAACCATGCTCTTGCGCTTCTCCACCTTTTTATCACCAACATGCAGCCACACTTTCACATATGGATCTGCAAACAATCATATAACTTCGAATCAGTGAGGTCATAATATTATAAACATAAACTCAAATTCTAAGTATGATTTAATATTATATTTATTAGTATGTGATATTAGTGTCTAGGTATCCCAAAGGCATTTTTCGTGTCTAGGATATTATGTTTATTTTATATTTGTGAAAAATATATATTATGCAATATTTCTTCAGCTCATAATAAATATTAAATACTTATTGCTTGGGTCAACGACTCAACTCAGCTGAGATTAAGGGGACTAACATACGCTAACTGAAAATGGACCCAATCTATGTGTGAGCAATAAAGTGGTTGTACAGGTGCACAACCTATGGCCTAGTATTTGTGGTAAACATTTTACGCACAATTGCTATGTTAGATACTAATAGTAGGTACAATGATACATCCTTTGGAAACAATCAAAATCTAATATTTATACAAATAATATTTATTAAGTTTGGTTTTCTTACCAATAATCATAACCATATATACCAAAATAACACTTCATGGAGTGTGGTCTGTAATTGAGAACAGACACAGACTGTTTCTATACAAACATGCCATATTATATGATATAATGATATTGTTGCTCTCAAAAACAATTATTTTCAGATAAGAAAAATTGATAAAGTAGATTCAAAGTAAACATCAATTATTTTAACCACCATTACAATCATCGATGTTTTTTTTTTTTTATAATGCCCTGGGGCTTTATTATTTAAACGACCCAAAGGTCTTTATAAATATGTTTGACAATTACACATATTTTACATACTTTACATAAAATATATATGTTTATTACACGTTGATGGAGTCACTTCCAATGAAGTGTCTCCTGCCTTAATCTAAAATCTTAAACTAAGTCGTAAGGTTTCAGACGCTTAAGACGTCGGATATCCTTGGAGTTATCTAATAATTGAATGGCCAATGGATTGACATGGTGATCTAGCCTCGTCTCGTGTTTGCGAGCAAACCTTTGGATTTTGTCTGCTATTGTAGGCAGCATCATATCACGGTGAATTGCATTGTTTCTTTCGAACCGGTAGGCTGCAGTGATGGTCCTAAGTGCAATATTTTGACAGCGTTGTATTACATCGATGTTAGACTTACTGGCACAACCCCACAATTGAATGCCATATATCCAGATCGGTTTTATAATTGCTACATACAGTAGACGTTTGTTTTCTATGGTTAACTCGGAGTGAGGCCCGACTAACCAATAAAGTTTCCGCATTTGTTCTTTAATCTGAATTTTTTTCTGACGGACGTGGTGTTTCCAGTTTAGATGAGAGTCAAGGTGCATTCCAAGATATTTTGCTGAATTTTTTTGTGGGATTGGTGATTGATTCAATATTATTTGGATGGTTTCGGTTTTGCGTAACGTATAGTTAACGTGCACCGATTTATCGCCATTAATCTTAATTTTCCAACGTCTTGTCCAGGCAAAGATATTGTCGATTGACCTCTGTAAGTTATTGGTTGCAGTAAGCTGACTATTACGTGTTGACAAAATTGCTGTATCATCGGCAAACATAGCTAATGTTGTGTTATCATCGTTTGGTATATCAGCCGTATAGAGTAAATATAAGATAGGTCCTAAAACACTACCTTGCGGTACTCCAGCTGATATATCTTTCCATTCGGTTATCGCGTCTTCGTGTATGACTCGAAATTGACGGTCAGTCAAGTATGATTCAAGAAGTGCACACCAGGTATGTGGCTGCTGATCACGCAGTTTGATGAGGAGTTCTTTGTGCCAGACTTTGTCAAAAGCCAAAGTAGCTACGTCAAGGAATACTCCACAGCAGTACTTTTTTTCTTCAAGAGCTTTACTAATCACATTAGTAACTCGATGTACTTGATCGATTGTTGAATGTTTGTTGCGAAATCCAAACAGATGTTCTGGTATAAGATTTTTTCCTCTATAATCGGTTTTAGGCGTTTGAACAGAAGTTTCTCTAAAAGTTTAGATAAACTTGGAAGGAGTGATATCGGTTGGTATGATGTGACATTTTCAGGTGGTTTTCCTGGTTTGAGCAACATAATAACTTGTGCCCGTTTCCATTGTTCTGGAATGTATTCCAAGGGCAAAATAGCGTTGTATATGTGTGTAAGATGAATGATAGCCTTCTTTGGAAGTTCTTTCAGTATTTTTGGACTAATTTCATCATAGCCTGGTGATTTTTTTGGGTTTAAGTTGTTATCTATTTCTTTTGCAATTTCCAACGGTGAGAAATATTTGATTTTTTCACGTGCTGCATTAAGAGATTGGCATTGCAAGGTGACAAGCTCAGAGTCAATAGTGTTTGGCATAAATACGTGTTCAAGATGCCGAGCGTATATTTCGGCTTTTTCTTGTTCGCTTCGTGCCCAGGTGCCGTTTTCGGCGTTTTCTTTGCGGAGTGGTGGTATCTGAACACGGGGCTTCTTCATGATTCTTGTGGCTTTCCATAATGAATAATCAGTATTATCCGTCGCAGTGAGACCACTTAAGTATGATTTGAATGTTTCATTTTTCATTTCTTTGATTTTGTCATGAAGAATTTTGCTTACTCGGTTCCATTCCGTTTTATCCGTTGGGTTCCGTGTACTATGCCATGTTCGTCTCGCTCGACGTTTATGTTGGACTAGTTTTCTTATTTCTAGTGGGTAAGTTAACTGGTGATTACCATTGATAGCTACCGGAGTTGCTATTTTCGCCGCACTAACAATGTCATAGGTTATTTTTTTTACGGCAATATTAATATCTGCTATTGTTCTTAATCGAGTTGAAAGTATTATTTTTTCTTCGAGGGTATTTCTGAATAGGTCCCAATTTGATTTTTTGTTTGTTATAGACATTTTTTTTTGTTTCATTATCACATCAGAGCTTAATGAGAGAAGCACAGAAATGTGATCTGACGTAAGTTCTAGTAGTCTTTCAACTTCCGTATAATTTGATGAAATTCCTTTCATTACGTAAAAGTCAATAAGATCAGGTAATTTATTTGGGTCAGTCGGCCAATATGTTGGTTTTCTAGTTGAAATGAATTGTGCTTTAATTGTATTTGCTGATTTGAACAATTCCCGCCCTTTGGTGGTAATCAATCTCGATCCCCAAAATGTGTGTTTGGCATTATAATCTCCTCCAGCAATGAATCTGCTACCGAGTATCTGGAAGAATTCAACGAATTTTTTGTCATCTACTTTATGTCTTGGTGGACAATAAATTGCAGAGATAGTTAGATCATTGTTGCCGTCATTATGGACACTAGTTGCCTGTAAATATTCTTGAGGATGTTTATCAAGTTCATAATGTTTAATTGTTTCTTTTATTATTACTGCAGTCCCTCCATGAGCACGATTGCTCGGATGTTCTGTTGTATATATTCGATAGCCATGTAATTTTAGAGTGGTCCACGTTGTGAAGTGGGTTTCTGAAATTAAAGCTATATCAATTTTTTCGATATTCATAAGATGTTCAAGTTCTTGTTTTCGTTGTACAAGCCCATTAGCGTTCCATGTTATGATTCGAAGCGTTCTACTCATTTCTTTTTCTTATGCGCTTTGGTTTTTGGCTGGCTATTTTCAAGCCTGTCCAATCTCTCATTTAATTTTGTTAATGCTGACATAACGTCAGATAGCGACGGTACATTTTGGTTTTGTTGTGTATGGGTTTGAATCAGTGGACCCTTTTGATTTTTGTTTGAAGAACTAGCCATCTGTGCAAAAGAAACTTCTTGAGTGACTGGTTTCGCAGGTTTCTGTTGTATTCTTTGTACTGCTGTAGTTTTTTTAGGGTGAGCTTTTTCTATTGCATTTTTATAAGTGATGCATCCTTTCCAATTTGCAGTATGTGCTTCACCACAGTTTGCGCATTTCGCCTTTGATTTCTTAGACTTAGGGCAATTTAGTGAAGTATGTCCTTCACTACATTTTACACATTTTGGCGTTTTAAAACAGTAGTTTTGAGTGTGACCAAATAGTTGACAATTTTTGCATTATGGAACTTCTTTTTTTTTCCTTGAGGGTTCTACTTTTATTATATGATAACACAAGTTTTTAATATCATAAATATCTTTGTTGTTTGCTTGTGGTTCCAAATCCACGAAGAATAATGGAAGTCTTACAATAGTTCGATCACTAAACTTGTTGTTAGGGTCGACTTTTTTTTTTATTTGAATGTTCGTGACAGTATGTACAAAATGTCCTAGCTCGGATAATTCGTTTTTAATATCACAGAGATCAGTTTCAGGATGTAATCCACGAATTACCACCCGAAACTTTTTTTCAGTTTTAAGTTGGTATCTATGATACTCAACTTTTTGCTCTTCTAATACTTTTATAGTTCGTCGAAACTGGTGTTCGTCGCCTGTTAGTATCTTAATTTCACCAGTAGCCAAAGTTTTCATTTGTTGCTCGTGTCCTTCAGCTTCTTCGAGTTTTAAATTAATCATTAATTTTTTAAAATCGTTTACACCACATACTGTTATTGGAGGTGGTTTATGGATTTTTACAGAAGTTTTCGCTACTTCTTTCGTCATTTTAATTTTTTTTTTTTGGCGAACTCAAAATTTCTTTGGAGCTCCCAGCGTTCATTTCAGAAATCTGAAGTTGTAATTTCTCATTGTTTAATCGCAATTCCGTTACCATTTGTTTCAAGGTCGCATTGTCGTTTTGTATTTGTGAATCATGGATGTAACTTAAAAATTTTTTTTTTTTGGCTATTTCCCATCAAATTTGTCATTATGTATAGTGTCACTGTAGTTGTCATATTATTGCTGTCGTTTAACGTAATTGTTAGTTGTATTTTTGATCATTATGGTTTTAGTACCTGATGGGACTTAAAAATGTATTATCAATTTATAATAAATAATAAACAGAACACTATTGTTACGTACAGATAGTAAATTGAAAAAAACAATCCGAAATTTATTAGGCAGATGTATTATTTTAACGTGAAACCACAATAAAAACATCCAACATTTTGTATATAAAAAGATTTTGGTTTAATGACAAAAAATATGGGGTAAATGAATAGCACTATTTTTAGATGCCTAAGTATGCCAACACGCGTGAGCTACCATTGGTTATCTATGGGGAATGAAATATAAGCTAAAATCATCCTATAAATCTCAAGGAATCTGTTGATATAACTTCTATCGAAAACAGTCTTGAAGTTTATAGGACACAAAAAATAGTAGAGAATTTTACCGTGTTGAAAAGGGAATTGAATATCACATAAACATTAAGATCATTATTGGATGTCTCTGAAAATGTATTTCATGATAAACGTTCAGGTACGGAAGTCATAGTATAATTATGAATTGCAGTTTCATGAGTTATCAAATTATACAATTAACTTCACACTGCAGTGATTTCATCTGTCCCACAAAAAAATACACCTACATTATGACTCAAAATTAACCACTCTAATTTAATTTATGTAAAATCTAAATATTGTATTCCGTGCAGGTAAATATCTGTAAAAAAAACCAAGATAATTGATTTTTTTTAATTAGTGTCTTGTAAATTTATTGTGTGTCACAACGGTGATTTTTATATATCTTATTAATTATTATAGTTAATATATTTTAGATTCTGAGCAAGGTACAAATCTCTTCCAATTTTAAAATATGAAATAAAAATATAAAATGTTACAAAGGACTAAAACAATAGCAGAGCATAATGAAAATCATCCAGCTAATTTGACAGTAGCTAAAACACAAACTAAATACATACGTTTTTACAAAAAAAACTCATGAAAGGAAATAAATTGAATTTCTTTACTAGAATAAGTAACATATGACATAAACGGGAAATAAATATTTGAGTTTCACAAAAATTCACACTAATGGCGCACTAATGTTTAACAAAAGATACATTTGAAAATCTTTATGTTTTCAATGGTGGAGTGGGGGCAGCGAACATTTCTCCAGTCCCACTTTTAAATTTTCGGTTAAACCAGTAGTTCACAAATTTTGTAAATAGTCACACGAATTCCCACTAATGGCATACTAATTTTTAACGAAAAAATTTCAAAAATTACATTTGAGGGGCTATTGAAATGTATATAATATTTTCTATTTTTTTTTTTCAATAAATTTCGGAAAAATGTTTTACGATGATTTTCATCAATAATCTTTGACATTTATATAAAGTTCCTCAGTTTAAAAATATTTAAAATACGGTGGCTCATTTTTTTTTATAAGCACCAAACTTGAAATTTGTCAACATTTTGACAATTTTTAAATCGTTTTGATGTTATTATAGCTAAGCATTGAACATTTAAAACAAGGTATTATATAAGTTGTTCATACTATCACCGAAAAATCTAAAAAAATGTATTAATACAGTTTTTTATGAGATAGTTTTTGTTCAGAGATGGACAAAATACAATATCCCAATAAAAAATAATGATTTTAGTTATTTTGTTATAATTTAACAATATTCTTCTTGCGTACTTGAAACTTTTAATACCTTAAAGTAAAGTATAATCTTATATTTTATAAAAATAATTTTATTTTGCAAATGCAATGTTTTCGGAAAAAATAAATTCATCCAATATTTGTTATACTACTAATAGTACTAATTGTTAAATAAATTATTTTAATAGGAATACCATGACAAAATATACCTACTTAGAAATATAGGCTGACAGACCGTGTTTGCTCAGAATCGTTTTCGTACACATACATTTTATATTATTTAATTTAAGTTTAACAAATTCATACGGTGAAAAACCGATATATAATATACAGAGCTGTATCCATTTACTGAAATACTCTCAACACCTACTATACATTAAGGAAACTTCCCTGGTTTCTTCGATAGTATATTTTGTTTTATTTAATTATTTTAATTACATCATATTATTTTATAAATGTATTGGCAATAAAACTTTGTTAACCAGTCATCAAAAATAGATTATTGAGACATTTCCAAATGGCCGAGCCCGTTAAAATTACTAAGGAAATCTTAGTTTAGTGTAGTGTTTCTTAACGATAAATGTCCGGGATTCGGCTACTGCAGTAGATATACAAATCCGAAACCCTACTAGTGTGCATAACCATTAGGTATAATGTTGTAATATTACAATAATATGGTTTCAAATGATTGCCATAACCGGAACACTCGGCAGCATGCGAGTGATTCAATCAATTATTTACTTCGGAAGCGTGTGCATAATAATTATAACAATATTAGTGCATTATGGAAACGATGATTGCTGCAGATTATCTAGTGATTGCAGGTCGTAGTTACGACACCGTATCCGAATACGGGTAGAATATTAAATCTACTACTATACTACTACTACTACTACTAATAATAATAATAATAGAATATACAAACGTGAATCATCGTCATCGCACTGAATATTATTATTGTTATTATTTCCAAACATAAATAGGTAATTAGTATAAATTGTCCGGCGTAACGACCAGGATACAACTCTGTTTGAATAACGGAACCGTTTAATACCGCAACAGAAGTCCGTTTCACCGTATTATGTTAATAATCGTTTGTGCAGTAGCGCCTCATCGTAATGAAAAATTATCTGGTGCGCTAACGATCTCGATTTAATGCAAAATAATAATATCATGAAGTGTACCTACGCTATGTATATATACAAAATTAGTATGTATTGTAGGTGTAATGTGCGTAAATAATTTGTAGTCACCGTTTTAGCCCGTTCATCATTACGGATATTTTTAATAATACAATGTGCTATAGTATTAGAATCGTGGAAAATTTATTTATCTGCAGGCATTTTTTGGATTTTCTTTACGGATTTCTTCAGGAAATTATAAGTTTTATTTAAAACTTTGCCTAATAATTCTTACCGATGGAATATAATTTTTGACACAAATTAGTTTAAACATAACAAATAACGTACTTTAATTATAATTACTTAAATATGGAAAAACATAAAAATGTTATCAGTAAATTATTTCGTTGTATACTTTATAGATGTCCTACTTAATAAAAGAATATTTATTGATGATAAAAAAAAATGTTCCTACCTTGATATTTTTAAACATATGTTCAGAAACCCTTATTAGGTTGTTACCTACGCTTGCAGACTGAATTTTCCAAACTTGTTTGATAACTTTTTTATTTTATTAATTGCATTATAAGGTAATCCTAACCTAGGCTATTTACATCTGTGGATACTATGTAGAGATTTATTTTTGGATGTATTCTTGAATTTCTTAAATTTTGAAGCCCTTATGCAGGTTACTATTTCTTATGAACGAAGGAACATCTGGAATTATTCGAAGTACTTTATTTTGGAAGATTTGTATTTTTTTAAGTGGGCGGACGAAGCATTTTCTATATACTGTGGATTTTTTATTTATTATAGGGTTTAACATTGAAAGACGATGGTAAACTTGTTGAAGGTTAGTCGAGATATGGAGCTTCCAAGTTAGTATTTTACCGAGGTATTTCACTTTTGGCTGCCAAGGTATGCTTTCAGTATCAAATTCTAGTTGCGTGGGATAAAGGTAACCACATGCACTGAATATGACGCTTGTACTTTTGGTAGCATTTATTTTGATCCACCAGTTTTTACACCAGTAAAATAACCCAGAATAGATCCAGATGGGTTTCAAGGTTTGTAGGTATCGCTTCAATGTCGGTTGATTCAGTGAAGTTTGTATAGTATCATCTGCGAAGATGAAAATAATTGTTCAAGGTGACTGGGGGATGTCAGATATGAGTATGTTGAATAATATAGGACCAAGTTTGAAACCCTGAGGTACACCTGCAGATATAAGCTTTAGGTCAGATGTGCTGTCATTTATTTTGACGGAGAACTGCCTGTTTAATTGAAACGAAAGTATAATATTGAATAAATATGTTGGAGTATTTATCGATTTTAATTTGTACAAAAGGCCTTCGTTCCATACTTTATCGAATGCAATTGATATATCAATAAAGATTGCTCCAGAATGGCAGTGTTTTTCAAATTCAGAGTTTATGTGTTTGGTTAAACGAAAGAGTTGCTGAATAGTTGAGTGACTAGATCTAAACCCAAATTAAAATTTTGGAATAAGATCTGTGACGTCCAAGTACGTGAGAATTCTGATATTAATGATTTTTTCAAACAATTTTAATATGGACGTTAAACGACTAATTGACCTATGGCTATAAGAATTTTCTTAGTCTTTAATTGGTTTTTTAATAAGTATAATTTTTGCTACTTTCCATTTGTCCGTGAAATAACTAAGACGTAGTAGCGATTTAAATAGGGTGGCCATAAAGACTAATGGTGGAAGTTTTTTGAGGATAATATTTGTGATTTTGTCGTAACCCAGTGTTTTTTTGTTGGGAAGTGATTTCGTTACGAGTTACATATGTGATAGCACTTTGGTCTGAATAGTCTAGTATTTTTAAAGAAAATTTTACTCTTAAGACGTTATTTGGGTTACTGAATTGATTAGGAAAAAAAGTGCTGAGAATAATGTTTGTGAAGACATTAAATTTTCCTATGTCAGAAATGACAAATTTTTTGTCTGTGTGGAGAGGAGCAATTTCTTGATTTAGTAGTGATTTTGTTGCTTTCAATAGGTTTGATTTTCCCGGGTGCATGCTTGACAGATAACTATTTTACGAGGATACATGGAGATTTTGTAAGACTGTTTGAACTTCTTTGGTGAGTGAATTAAGTATTTTTTTATTGACTGGATTTTGTGGATTTTGCAATATGCGCCTAGCGTTATGCTTGCGTCAAATTAGTAAGGATATAATATAATGTAGTAAAGTACCAAAACTATGTAGATTTCGCGATACGGGATTTGAATAGACCAACACAGTCTCTGTTATGACGTCTGTTAGGTGTTTGACTGATGTTCAGTTAATTTGATCGTAGATAGTTTTTATTATTTTTAACTTTGTTTGTACGAGGTTACAAAAAATATTCCAGACTGGTAAATTAAACTAAAACAACATAATGGATGGAGAATGACAAGAATCGCTTTCTCTTGGTATCCTATGAATAATGGTTCTCAAAAATATTTTAAACTAATTACTATTTAGGAGTGGACTGTGTTTACGCTTATACGCAAAAACCTCGATCACCCTTAAAATACTTGTTTACGCCCATTACGTTACAAATCAATAAATTTGGCAACAACGTTTTCCCAACTATTTTCATTTTTGAACCACTGTGAAATATTGGGAAATTTAATTTCTATATCAGTCGTGACTCGATATACCTTCATAAGATACTTATCTTTAATCATATCTAACCTTTTTATCTTTGCTAAAGATAATTTGTATCACCTACATAGTCTATACACGGCATTTTTCGGTGGTATTTCTAAAATCTCGATCGCAGATAGTCAGCCGTCGCTGTACTTCACTTAATTACACATTTCAGTTTGGTGTATTTTTGTTTTTCAAAAATGACAGAAAATAAAATTATATTAGTAAAAGGTACGAGTAACAATTTTTAAAGATTTACTTTTAATCGACAGTTTTAAATTCAGAAAAGTTTAAGAAAGTATATCTGGTAATGTAACTTGGCATTATACAATGAAATCATGTTTAGCAAGACTAATTAAAAATGGAAATGTGACTGTAAGTAGCAATTAAATCATAACCCTAATACTGATGACAAAAAATTAAATCGTCAAATTATTCGAAGTGCGTGTAAAAAAAAGAGCTAAAGACATGACTGATCGTCCAATTAAAATTATACGTTCTTAAATTACAAAGAATAATTTTGACACGTTAGATTACGGTGACGTTAAATTAATTCGTGACAGAATTTGCCCACGTAGAAACACACAAACAAATATACCAAACAATATTGTTGAAGTTCAAGCATTTTTAATATCAAATAATATATTATCATCTAAAGGAGAATCAATGATTGCAGAAAATGACATAGAAAAAATATTGTAATTTTTACTTGTACCACAAATTTGCAATTTTTAAGTTTGGTTAATACTATATACCTACGTCGATGGTGCATTTACTTATTGCACAAAAATTTTTTGTCAACTTTTCACAATTCATGGATTTTATAATTATCATTACATACCTCTAGTGTTTTGTTTGTTACCATCAAAATGTTGTGACGTCTATGAATATGTATTCGAAAATATTAAGCGTTTATGTTCAAATTCAAACTTTGAGTTTTGTCCTGTTGAAATATATTCTGACTTTGAAAAAAGCATTTTAAACTCTGCATCTAATATTTGGCCGGATATAAAACTTTCCACCTGCAGATTTCACTTGGGGCAATGTTGGTACAGAAAACTTCAAATTCTTGGATTAACTAATATGTATAAATCTAATAGTCCAGAAGGAAAAATGTTACAATATTGTTTCGGTTTTCCATTTTTACATTCACAAGAAGTATCAGATTGCTTTTTTGAACTAATGTCTGAAATTCCAGCAGAAAAAAAAGTACAATCATTTGCTGATTATTTAGTTGAAAATTTCGTATTTCCCCCTGAATTATGAGCAAAAGGTTGTAATAATCTAACACAGACAACAAACGCATTTGAATCATTTTATAAACATTTCAATTCATATTTTTTTAACGCTCATCCATCAATCATAACATTTGTGGAAGTTCTAATAGAATTTCAAACAGATACATATTTAAAAATAAATCTCGCTAAAACAACAATAAAACAAATAAAACATAAAGTAGTTATTAAAAAAAACCAGGTTATCAAAGAATTAAGAGATACATCAACATCAACAATTAACTTCATAAAAAATATAAGTAACAAAGTCAAAGTAACGCGAAAAATTTAAATTTATTTTATTAAAAATATAATAGGTGCCTACAAAAGAAATAACAACGACACAACAGAACAGTGAAGAAAAATTTAAATTGAAAATTATTAAAAATATGATAGGTACAATAAAAAATAATAACTACACAACAGAACAGTAAAGACAAATTTTTAACCACACCAGAATAATTCAATAAATTTTATTCCGTCAGTTCGAAGTCTGAAAATAGTGGGACGAAAAATTTAAGTTTTACTGCAATGTTGCCAAATTTATTTATTTGTGACCTAACTAGGAGCAAATAAGTATATTTATTGTATTTTAATTTTATTAAGCGCAATCGAGGTTTTTGCATATAGGCGCATATACGGTATTTAGGCGCAAACACGGCCCTCCCCTATTTAGATACCTATAAGGAGGTCTGAGCATTTTTTTTTTTTATCCGATTTTACATCCATCAATTTCTTGTCAACTATTTTTGATAAAGCGTAGGACATATGCTTTTTTTAACAATTCTGAATGTTGAAATTTTACCCCCACAATATTTTTTTCTTCAAAATGTATACTTATAAAATTTTAAATTAGTTTTTTTGTCTTATGTATAATTTTGTCTCAATAACGAATAAATATCCAAATTATATTTCTATATTATTATTATATTTATTTGCTAATTTACCAAAGTGTATTGGTTATGTTTTTTTGGACTAAAATTATTTCCATTTTCCTGTAACTATTAAAACATTTAGCTGATATTTGTTGTGGTGCACCGTGTCTCCAGATTTAGAGTAACAGTTGAACACATTGTAACGTTGTAAATTTGATATTAATTATAATCAAAATACGTGTCTATTATATTTTATTTATAATTGTTAATACAATAATATTTATATATATGAATATAATAATAATACTTAAAATATATTTAATATATTTGTAATTATTTTTGAAAAAATATTAGGACATTTTAATCGTTATTTGTGAAAAACAAGAGGTCAAGCTACTTGAAAAATCTCCCAATAAACCCCCAGATTTTACCTTTATCAGAAATTTCCATAGGTTTCCAAATACCAATCACCACCAATAAGGTACCTACGTTTGCTGTACATGCAAAGAGATTTGAAAATAAAATCTTAAAGGCCACGAGGATTTTCATCAGGTTTTGATATTATGAAATAAAAATGTATAATACGTACCATCAAAAGAAATTCTACATCGCTCATAATAATAAAATGAAATATATGATACGCACTGACCCGTGGTGGACTGGGTAAGTAGCCATTTATTTGCCAAAATCATATTAACCTTTTCAAATTTGGTATATTTATTTATTTGAGAAATTTTTATAATTAATAAACTAAAAATATCACTATTTTTATGAAACTGTTATACACAACATAATTTTATTACAATATTATAAAATGTTTTAAAAATGTATATTAAAAACAAAAACAATGCCCCTACCTACATACTTAGTTAGAGAATAATGTTATTTCCTTTAATATTTTTTTTTAGACAGGTCATTAAAAAAAATAAAAATAAATATTGACTTGGATAATTTAGTACCTTCAGGATATTTAGTACTCTCGCTATTATTTCCTTTAAAAAGAGGGAAAATAAACGATGGTATTCACCAAAATTTCCATTTTTCAGATATTTACTACGTAATCACTATGTCTTAAACACTCACATGCAAAATAATGTTGCGTTGTAAACGGTTCAACGTTTTTATTGGGATATTATGAACACGTCATATTATAGCACCGTAATAGGTAAAAATATGATAATAATAATGTAATGATTAATGAACTGAACGGCGACTACTAAAACACTCACTCAGGCGTTTGGCATAAATTAATAACTTGATATTGGTTATTGTATTTAGATATGATCTGTTTCCACGGAGAAACTGCGAGTGATCGTAAGCTTTTGTTTAACGAAAGACACGCGGCGTTACGCATATAATACAATAATATCGTAAAAAAAATATTGTATTATGCAATATACGGCTGTATCAGTATATATTATATTATATACCTGTCTGCCTTCCTTTTCTATTAGGTGAGATGTTAACAGCTGAAGTTTCATTTTTTACTTTAGGAAAATAATTTTCAGCACACCATCGGCCCCTAGACATTGCGCGATGCGAAATTGATCGAAAACGGGAACTGAAGAGTGTACAAAAAGACACACTCGCCTCGACCATAATATAATAAACAACGCACCTGTATATACGAGACAAGAGGTATAGGTAGGTACGGTAGAGAAAATTCGTCGACCGGAGGATTGGAAAATAAAAGAGAATTCCAATGCCGAATTTTCGATCTTAATCGAAGCCCACCAGCGAATGCCGCCGCCTCCACCACCACCGTTTCGTATAGCACACATATAATAATAAATAATATGATCATGATGATTAATAGATTTTCGCACTCTAAACTGAAATAGATTAAACTTCGTGCAATAACACACTCGACACGCTACACTACGATTCCGTTATATATCATGTGCCCACAGTCGACCGGTGATCTACGCGTATTATACCATTATACTGCTAGGCTGCAGGCTTGGACTGGCTATAAAAGGCCTACCGTGCACTTAAGTTCAGTATTCACTAAAAAAATCTTACTTTTCAGAGCTGAGTATCCTTTAACAGAACATACCTATAGGTTATAACCACACAAACCAGGTGATTCATCAACGTACGACATTCATTGTTCTAAACGTATACATTTTATTTTGAACGTTTTTATTTTTATACGGTTTCAAGTCGTTCTAAAAACAACTTTTTACTAAAAAATTATATACTTTTAATACTATAATTTTTTTTTTTTTTTTGAACTAAAAAACTAAAATACGCAATGTTGATTTTCTATCCAAAATCAGGAAATCCTTCGTAGGATTTATATTTCTATGTATAATATCGAATCTATAAATATAAGCATTAGAATTTTCGATAAGCTGATTAGTAGAGCAGTTGGGTAGCTATGACTTTTAGAATCCGTATATTTTTCAAAAATATTTACATTATTTGATATAATGAGTGTCCGATGATAAAAAAATCATTTGGCACACTATACCCATGGGATCTTTGCGTATTATAGAAATAGCTGCTACCTAGTATTAGGAAATATTTAAATATTTAGTATATCGGAAGAGTGCTCAAATAACAGTTTTGAGAAAAAAAGAAGTTAGGTATTTAATGAAGAACAGCGATAGTTGTTTTATCATAATTCAAAAATATTATTTATAGGAATATGAAAATGTTAACGTATATCATCATAGTTTATACACACAATGAAGATTTTATATGGAATGTTTTTGCCAAAAATTAATTCAACCTAACGCATTAATATCAGGAAAATAAATATTTTAAGATCAATATTATAAAATATATATTTAGTAATATCTACTGAAAAACAGACTTATATATAAAAAAAAAGCAATTTGATAAATTAAAATGAAAACAATTCTAAAAAAAAAATATTTATTTTTCCGAAATGTAAATTAAATTTAAAAACCAGAAGTTCGTAAAAAAAAATCGTATTTGGCCATGTTATTTATTTACATAATTTACTTCGTACACATGTTTATATTTACATTGTGTATATTATATTATCTACAAATATAATATTATCACTGTTTTGCTGAAAAATATTTGTTTAAATTTGATAGAACCTTAAGTTCTACTTAGGTTTTTGGATACTAAAAAAAGAAAATATAATTTGCTATAAATTGTAACAATATCATTTTAAAATTTAAAGTAATATTATTTGTAGTCATTAAATATAATATTAGTTTTAGCATGACTTTAAATATTAATTTACTCTAAAATATCACTATTTTATAACTATGGTTTATAAAACGTTTTCGGAAATTATTAAGCCCTTTTGAAGACGCTCATAATATACTATAGTGTTATAACATGTATAAAGTTTCTTATAATTTAAGTAACTGCAAGGGTATCTACGGTATATTATTTGTACAATATGGTATTATACAAACAAAAAATAAAATAATAATAATTAAACTCAGCGTTTCCAAATGGAAGGCTATTTTGAAATGTGTTTGTTACAATTAATCAGAAATTAAGAATTGTGGTTTTATTATATCGTTCACGTGTACGTCCATATTATAATTAATAAACATGAAAAACTTATTTGGAATATTATTGTTTTTTTTTTTTTTTGTTACATAAGATTTTATATTCAATCTATTTTAGTATAGAACAATAAGATCAATTGATATCATGATTATAAAGATTTAGAACAAGAAATTTACTAATAAATGTTGGTCAATGGTAATTAAAAAAAGTTCAAACTTAAACATTTTAATGATAAAATAATATACATAAAAATATTAAATTAAAAATGTTATTTTTTCGTATTGGTTTTACCTATAGGTGCGTTTTGAATTGAATGTTTTTTTCTACAAAATTCAAAATTCAAAAAATATATATATATATTATATAATAACAAGTTTGGACGAAGAGATATTTAAAAAAAAAACTATATTTAAAATGAAAAAATGTTATTTGCTTGAAACGTGCACCTAAAATAATATTCATGTTTATAAGAAATATTTAATTTAATATTATGAGCTTGAAATTATATTATTTTTTAATATTTAAACTCAGGACGCTATTCGAATAAAATTTATTTTAAAATAAGAATGAGTCACAGGAGTCCAAAGACTGTTATGCAATGATTAGTGCGCACCAGATTTACAAGACAGACTAGTTGAAGTGGGCAATTTCAGAGTAAGAAATAATAAAAATAAGCATTCACAACGTTCCAAAGAATTAAACCAAAGTTCTGATTGGCAAGCTGAGTCATGAAATCTCAAACGATGCACACAAAACATAGCTTGTTTTTTTTGCAATTTTCTACAGAAGAATGAATAATAATAATTCAGACGCCTGAGGTGATCGCAGAGATGAAATATTTTTTCTCTGAATTTAACTAGATTTTACTCAACTACTCAAATTGTGTTACACAGTCTCAATTTGGAATATTTTGGAAAATGTTGGTGTAGTATGGCAATAAATTGCAATCACACATGTACACAATGCGGGTAAATACTTATCGAGTCACCAAAATAATCGGAATGAATCGCATTTGAACCGAAAAACCTCATCTGGAGTGACCTTTGGAATGACCCTACTCCCCCGATACACCCATGTGGTCATGTGGAGAACCTATACTAAGAATCAACGGAAATTCAAAGCATACTCGTATTTCAGTCCTTTTCTCGATCGTGGTAATTCACATTAAAACAAAGTTAAAACTTAGTCGGACGTTGTAAGTTAATAATTTATATAATTCCAAATAGGCTTGCGGACCCTATTGTACACTAAAACATATGACTACCGTTTCAGATGCCTGAAAGCTTTGCGATATTATAATGACCTCAGAAAATAAACCACTCCCGAAATTCTGGTGGCGGTGATTCAAAACAAGATTCGCACACAAAACCACTGGTTGGCTAAAACAAACAATAACTCATCACCATTGCGATAATGTCTTATTATATCTAAAGATTTTGGTACACCGTTATAATTTAGTCAATTAAATAAGAGACTTCGAAAACCATTGAATTTTTGAAATTTTAATTACTTGTCTTTATTAAAGAAACTTATCAATAATACGTATTTATATATTAATACATTATCATGACATTATGTTAATTTATGTTAAAATATGAATAAAAAATATACTCATAATTATACGCCACACGTAGTTTATTATAAAATTAAAACGCAACTCTAAATATGTTGCAAAATAATTTTATTGTCCTAAATTAATTGATTTTTATTTAATTTTAGTTTCTAACTGTAAATACTGAGTAACACGTCTTATATAGAGGCTCACAACATAACTACTGTTTTAGAACGTCTCGTATTTAATAAAACTATTTAATTGAATATAATTTTTTTTTGTGCTATATATTATAATATTTTGTAATTTATAAAACACAAAACTATTGTATATGATATTTTTGTTCAAAAAAAATTACGTCAAATGTATTATTTTATAAACCGTGTTTCACGTTATCTAAAAAAATGTGTTTACCATAAATATTATAATTTTGTCAATTGTATTAACGAGTAACACGGCGCATTGTATAGGCAATAGTGATACATCATTTCCTGCGTTATTCAAGTGATTGTATTTTCAAGTGCTAGCAGTTTTTATTTTTTTTAAATTTATTTGTAAAAATTGTTTGTCATAGCATTCTAATGATAATAATATAATATAATAATATTTAACGAGTGGCAACCATTTAAATATCCACAAATAATATGGGTTTTTCGCGAAATGAACAAAATGCACGTGAATAACCTCCGTTAAATATTCTAGCTGTAAATATGCAACCAACAAGTTGATAAATAATTTACCTATATTTTTTTTATTTATAAGGACAATTGATACAACTAAATTTAAACTGACGTCAGATTGTATAACATTAATTATTTTCAAATACTTATAAATTTTTAAACTTTTTAAATTCTGTAATCTAAAATTTGTCTTTGTCATATTCTTAAATTTAGTTACATAAGTATTCATGAGTAATCATACTTGGAGCATGACATTAATAATATAAAAATACTAATAATAATTGTGTAAATACTTCTGCCATATTATTTGTGTTAAAAAAAAAAAAAAATGTTTTGTTTTTAGTTTCTTCGTTAATGGTTTTCTAAACTTAAGCGAAAAATAGTGAGCGATGATTTCAATTGGTTTTAAAATACACCCACTTTCCCGTGGCAAGTTCAAATAGTTATCAATACCAGACAATATCTCTGTCTTTCGATGTGTGAACATCTCAGGAAACATCACTTAGCCTAGAGCAGATATCAGAAAGTTATTTAAACTGATTTAGTCATTACAATATATTATTTCATGTTCAATATTATTCAAATGAAATTGTTTATAGTTTCACCAGTTGTAGTGACTATCAAAATTAAAAGTTGAGGAAAATATACCATGTTTTATATTGTGTCAATTTTCATCGGCCGTACATCTGACGTGACCATTATGACGTTAAATATTTTGGTGAATTTAAACAAATATTTTTTTTACGACGATTATGAGTCATATTATTAAAGGTTTATGGCCATATTTTTTTTTTTTGCAATGAAATGCAAAATATTAAAGAATTAGTGTCAAATTGCGCAGCCATTAATTATATATAAGTTTGAAAACAAGTGTTGAAAGAGTAGAAACGATGAATGAAGATATGCTAACGTTCAGTCATATACACTCTGAACATTGATGAGCAGTAGATCTACTAAAATTATTAATTGTCTTTACTTGTTATGCGAGATACATTCCATGTGAAAATGAATCTGAAATTTGCGGTTATTAATATTGAATCATATTGTTCTAAATTCAAATTATTTTAAAATAAATATGTCACGTTCAGCTCAAATATAATAATTGGCGTTAAGGATGCCTTCACGACAAGGCGTTAGTTAAATATAAGTGTTATACTAACGACCTTAAATGAATAATGAAGAAAATAAAATAGGTTACCCGAATATTAATATGTTAAATAATTGTTTTTATTATAATTCTAAGTGATAGTAGGTACTTTGGTTTAGCATAAAAATGATTATACAAATGTTACAATATAGCCAATGTACCACCATAAACATTTAATACATCGAAATACAGAATTTCGGTGGCACTGAAAGCGTTACACAACATTATGAACGAAGAAAAAACATTGGAAGTACATAAAAATAATAATACTGCATTACGAAATGTGACCGTTAGAATACACGCTTTGCCACTATCAATTAGATAACGGCGCCTCATTATCACGAGCTACCGGTTGGACAACGTTCGCTCTCCTCGATTGGTCAGCCGCGCTGAACGCACTGGCAAGAAAAACCATGCTTTTGAATAATTGTTTACGGAGCGAACAATAATATACTTTATTGAAATATTATTAAATTATGAAAATTTACATTTTTCTTTTAAAAATATATGGTTTTAGATGATATGAAATAATTATTTGCCACCCACAAAAAAATATTGAATGTGAATGACTTATTTATTTATAATAATATAATAATAATATAATATAATATAATAATATAATAATAAACATATTGTTTAACTTTTTGTTGACTCCACGCCCCACGGGTTCCAACGATGAAGAAATTGAAGAATTAAACATTTATATTAGACACTTTATCAGCTTATCCAGTTGATGAGGGAAAAATTACACTTATTAATACTGGTATTCCTCTGCAGAACTATTCAACCTTGTATAATTTACTTTGTTTTAAAGAAACATTCCGATACCTTGGGTAATATCCACTGTTATCGCGAACGTTTCTTGGGGAATATTTCTAGTGATCCATCACTTATTGGACCTAAATTATTAAATCGGGTCCCAAACAAATTATACCACCCCAGTATGTGTGTGTGAGTAAGAGAGAAATATATTAAGTGTGTGGATGATGTATTTCGTGTATCCCCAGCGACGGGAAGAGATTTTGTTAACTTTACGTGCACCGGCCGCGATTAGCTATCATTATTATATACGGGCCAAAAGTGGGTACTTTGAAATCCTCTTTCACACCTGTAAGTTTACCACCCACGTTTCACGTGCCCATTGAACTAGAATTGGTCCGCTGACTCTAAAATTCAGATTTCACCTCTAACGTACCGTTACACCAAGTTATGATAATAATATATAGGTAATTTTATTGAACGTCTGCGGTAAAAGCTTTCGATAGACACATGATAATATCATATTATTATTATTATGTGGTCGTAGAGTCTTCCCACGCAGTTGACGTGTGTGAATGCATTTTAACAATCGATGTTGATCAATTATTTAAGTTTGTATAAGGACGGAAATTATTTTTGATTATTACGTTCTAAAATAAGTTATTCTTCTATAACATTTCCAAATATAGTTTTTGATATGTTTTTTTTTTTTTTAATTCTTAAAATAGAGAACCTTTTATAGTAGATACCTATTATCTAAAAGTTCAAATAAAATTTCCTAAAATTTATATTTAAATTATAAAACCTTATTATAATTTAGATGTAAATTAAAAATTAAAATGCCTTTAAAGTTTTGATTCGCGTACGCGAAGCGCTAGTTTAGAGTAAAAAATCTCTCTCAGAACTCAGACTCAGGACTCTAACTCAGAAGTATATAATACTCAACAACATATAAAAAACATAAAGTAGCTCTTATACGCATTGACCTTCACCAACAATTATAGTTATCAGATTAATAATTTTTCAGTAACACAATTTGTCATGTAATAATTATTATATATATATATATATATATATATATATATATATTGTTTTTATCGTGGTATAATTACTTTCGTTTTCATTTTCCTTTCGTTTTTTTTTCGGTTTTTTATATTTTTTTTCAAAAAACATTTTCGATCCCTAGATAATACACATAATTTATTGAACATTCAGTACTAGGAACTGGTAGAAGTTTGTATGAACTTTTCCAATGACCATTTCGAAACGTAATTGATGATATATAAATTACATTTGTAGTACAAAGACTTAATGGTATTTTTATTTCAATACATAGAAACATAATGAGAAAATAACAAAATGTTTTATTTTTGTCAAATTAGATACGTTTATAAATATACATAATATTTGTGAAGATAATTATGGTATCTCACCAATAGAGATAAAAATGGAGAGCAAACAAAATTATTTATATTTGAAAACTACATCGGAATATTTTACGATTCTATAAGTTCACGATTATGATTCGAGAAGATTTCTTATAGAATTCATAATTATTAGATCTCTACACTTTAGTTTTTTAAGAATAATCGTGTACCTATAATTAAATATTACAACTATACATCATAATATTATACCTAAGAACCTAATAAACAATATGATTCCAATATTGTATTTTATAAGTTACATTTTTTCTTCATATTTTTTATATTATGTTACTAAGCACCTTATTTTATTCATAATTTATCATTCGATTTAATTAAATAAATAAATTAGTAATAGCGTGTTAAATATATTTATGATTTTAATTACTATAATAATTAGGTCGATGCAAACTTCAAAAGTTCAGCCAGTTTATCATCACATTTAGTAATTTAAAAATACCATGAATGCGTGAAACCGATGTATATATAGCCTTAATATTAATGGTTCATTTTTAGATGTGTACATCATGAAATATTACAAGAAGATATAGGTTCTTTGGTCATATATTTAAAAATGGAAAAAAATACTCTTCATATTTTAAATATTCACGAATAGCTGATGTCCAACCCGGATTGTTATTCATTTGTATTGACTTATTTAGTTACGGACGCGAAATGCATTCGCAGTATTATAGAAACCCGAGACCAATAATATAGTCGTTTTCGTGGTCGTCTGTGTACACGATATATATGTATATATACATACATGTTTTGTGTGTACGTGGCTTTTTTGGTACGAAGGTTTCACTTTTCATCACAATAATAATAATAACAACCACTGTCATGGATAGTCAACAAAATATTTTTGAAAAAATCTAGAATGCATGATTTATCCATTTTAGGGTCCGTCGTTATAATGTATACCACTGATAAGCTGGCTGCAAATCGTATTGCATCCTTTTCATTAAAGTCGATATTGTAGTTATATGACTCGTATAATAATATGTATAGGTAAATTATCATTAAAAAAAAAATACCAAATAGGTACTCGATGATAATATAATAATCGGTGAGAAAATAATAAATATTTTCATTTTTTTAATTACATCTGAGTATTTCTTACCTCTTCGTTGATACACCGATACCTATGTGTTCAAATTTATTTATTAAAAAAAAAAAACAATCAAAAGACGGCTTCAGGGGATTTTCTTACAGACTTTCACCACCGCTTCCCATTTTAAATATTATATAACCAGTGTACAAGGTTATGGTTTAACATCATTTACATGATTATTACGTTGGGTTATTGTCAAACATCTAAATTTTATTGTTTTCTCTAGTATCGTGGTCTTATTTTGAGGTTGAGTTAAACCCAATCAAGTTTAAGTAGAGAGCATGAAAGAAAAAAATGCTATTAGTATTTTTTTATTTACATTCATTTTATTGTGATAAAAAATCAACACTGCGAATGATATATTACCATGCAAATATTATATTTGATTATTATCTCTGTTTTTATTAATTATTAATAAAAACAAAATATTTAAATTTGTAGAGCATAATAATATATATTTTATGTTATAAAATATACTTCACAATTCATTGAATATATTTGTTTTTAAACACCTCAAGTAAAAAAGTAAGCTCATTTAAAAAAACAAAATATTTGGAACCATTAAAATGTTTCAAATATTAAATTTCTGAAATTTTACATCACTTATCACATACCTGCTCAATTACTAATGAGTAAGAAGTTGATATCCAATGACATACCGTAATAAAATGGGAGATTCAAAATTAAAAGTAATATTATTTGGTATACACGATTTAATGATGAGATAAAAAATCATGTATTCAACTATTATAGTAAAATACTAAAACTAATAGAAATACATAAATGCTAAAACTTATGATTGGAGAGTGTACAGAATTAAGTGTGGAGTAGAAGAAGACTTATAATTGGTAACAAATTAGGTAGGTAGATAATTCAAATATTATAATTAAAATCATATCATGAAGTAAAAATGGATAAAAATAATAGATTAGTAAGTTAGAAGAAATTATATTTTCACATTTAAATACACTCTCACTAGTTATAATAATTTACCAAAACTTTTAACACTAAAGAAATTGAACATTTATACCTTGGTTATATCGACCTTGTACAAAAAAAAAAAATAAAACTAAAAACGTTAAACATTAAACGTGATCATGTGTAAGTGTTTAAACTCTGAATAACGTAAACGGATTTGTTTTTAAAATCATATATCTCATAAATTTAACACTCACAGTACGATTATAGGTAATAATAATATATTATGTTTGTGATATTGAAATATTATATCTGATTCGGAAGCATCAAAACCGCGAGCTTCCGTATAAAGTAGGTAGGGAAATTGCAGTGATTAATAAACCTCGAAAGCTGTCGAACAACGATTGAAAATTATTCATTTATATTTTATAGTTATGTAAATTTTACGATTTGGGTCGATTTACCGTTACTCTTCTGCAGATATGGACATAATACATAATACAGTATATGGGTATTTACCTATTTTGTGTTCGATTAAAATTAATTGTATTAAAATAATAATAAATGAAATCCATTCGTGAGGATGGCTTACAAAATTATTTAATTCGGTTCAAAAGGGTTAATTTATTCATCATAATATTTGACCCTATTGAAAAATATTAAAAATTTTAAAAACGGTTCAAACAATAATATTATTTTGGACACGAATTACTGCATGCAGGGTTCGAGTGTTTGAATCAATTATTTTTTTTCCGATACAATAATATTTTTAAGAGAATCAATCTCAATAAACTTAAAAGGCCTTTTTCAGACAGACTTTAAACAAAGTTTATGATAGTTTTAGAACTCAATTAAACTATTGATTGGATCAAATAATCAATATTCACATATGAAAACCACAGCATAGCAGCAAAGAAACACACTCGTATGACAAGTTTTTTAAACGAAATCAGTCATTTAGTGAAACAATCAAACCGCGTATCAAACTTTTAAAACTTCTGAACCCTATGATATGAATACGTCATGATATAGGTGGAATTGTATGTTAAAAACATTAATTTTAGATAAAAACTCAAACCGTATAGAAAAAGTCAAACTAATTTGTATGTGTACCTTTCTTTAATTTTTTTATAAAATTTAAGGAATAGTGATGATTATAGCTTAGAAATTTGTAAAAATAAATACCGACAAACTATTCGAAATACTGATATATCTTGTATCTTAAACAAAATGATACGATGTAAAAACGGCCTACAAATAATGTAAACAGAGCATATTATTATAAATAAGTCTGTCATGTGTTTTGTTTTCAATTTCGTTGTACCCAACAATCTAAGGTGGGTTTGTACTACAAGGCGTTACAAGTTTATTGTCACATAACATTATCGTATTAAAAATCGGATGTCGTAATCAATAACAATAAATAACCAACAAATGCGAAAATGTGAAAACACAAAACAAGTTAACAAAATGAAATTTTTTTTTTTGCTGACAAAATAATATATTACTAATAATACTAAAATTGCTTAATATATTAATCATAGCATCTTTCAAACTGCTATAACGTCGTACAGCAACTTAAAAATGTTTATGCACTCTGTAAACTCAATTAAAACTATAATATTGCTGTATATATAATTATAATATACATATTATATTTATTTATTTTTATTTAAACGAAAACGATATGGATCTTTTCCGTGGTTATAAATCACATCAAACAATAATACAATAAACAACATGTTTCTATACCAACACGCGAGTTATATAATAGTATATATAATATATGTAGTGGTATCGCGAGAAATTATCGGAATTAATAAATAATCAATTCGGAAGTAGCTGACAAAATGTACAACTCCTTGATTCATTTGATCAATATAATTTGTAGAGCATGGTTGTTTTATATGATATCTAGCCAATTAAATATAATTTTCTCAGAGTAATATTTTTATCGTATTTTATTTTTATTTTTTAATAATAGATAATAGTAAGCTATATGTGTTCTATTTTTAATCCAGATTTCAGATGCTGGAAAAGTAGTCACGAAAAACCAAAAAGTTGTATCACAAAGCCATTTCAAAATGAATAGGTAATACGTTAGATAAATAAATATAATGATCATGATAAATTTAAATATCATAAATGATCCAAAAAACCCACAGAATAATTTTTTTCATTAAATTATCGAAATAAAAAAAGCGGGTAAGTCGTGGATGTCACTCTGCTGTACAGTAGGCTACTGTAATGGATGGGATTAAATTTGAATGCAATGATAGGTATCATTGTATACGAAAAACGAATCTGAACGGAGATGATTAGTCAGTCTAGGATATATCATATTTAAATATTGTCATATATTCTATTATGAAAAAAAATGTTTTATTTTTCAATTAAGACGCATTTTGCATAAGGCATGGTTAATCAATTAGTGTAGTTATCGTGTAGTTATCATAATTCATAATACACATTTATATTAGCATAGATAAACAAATACCTGGTTTGAGGATAAAACATTTTTCCTATAATGACGCTTCAAATTTTCTCTATAGCTATTTGAAGCAAAACTTATGGAAAACTTAGTGATAAATTTTATAACCTTAGATATAAATACAAACGATATGAGTTTTGAACTACAAAATAATTTGCAAATATTTATGGTTTTGACGAATGTTTGTCAATATTTGAAATTCAAATGCTAATAAAAATTCAATTTGAATTTCCGGTGGATATTTTTTTTGTGATAAAGATTGACAAATTTTTAAGGAATCTTGTATTAAATTTTCAAATCTTAGATTTAAAAAGAAAATTTTTTATGAATTTCTAGCTTAAAACAAATTGCGAATTTTTATTTCGTATTATGTCAAAATTCAAAATTTGAATGCATATAAAAAAAATTGTGACTATGAATTTCTTTTATTTTTCAACTACTATTGTAACAATATATTAAGAGCCTTGTATTAAATCTTCAATATCGAAATCAAGATCGAATAAGGTACTGAAGTTCAAAATCTAAGCACTTTTCCTCCCCCAAAACGAGATGACAGACACAAAAAATAAATATATTCATGGTTTTGACGAATTTTTGTCAATATTTGAACTTCAAATGTTAATAAAAGAAAATTGTGCCGATGTATTCTTATAATTTTTTAATCACTATAAGAATAACTATGAGGAACTTAGTATTCAATTTTCAAGTATTTTTATAGGGCCAAAAAAAATTTATCGACACTTCAAAAAAAATTTTTCAGACAAATTGAAAATTTCAGTCGTCTATAAATATCTCAAAAAAAGTCAAAACATTTTGAAAATTAAATCATGTAAAGAAAATGGCAATCTTAATAACTGATAAAATTTTCAAGTATCTTCTACATATACTTTTTGAATAATAACAAATATTTAAAATCGTTTGAGGATGAATCGTTATCGTTACGCTATTTCGTGAAAATTTAAAATTCCAACGCACTTAAAATTTTTCCTATAATGATGTTTCGAATTTTCTCTATAACTACTTGAAGGAAAACTTATGGAAAACTTAGTGTTGTATTTTTAATTCTTAATTATAAACACAAAAAATTTTATGATTTTTCAACTTCAAAAATACTTGCAATTTTCGCGTTTTCGACAGATTTCGTAAAAATTTGAACTAATGCAATAAGACTAACTTATGACAAACTCTGTTTTAAATTTTCAAGTATTTTGATAGGGCCAAAAAATTTTTATCGACACTTCAAAAAAAAAAACTGAAAAATTTAAAATTTCAATTGTCTATAAATATCTCAAAAAAAGTCAAAATATTTTGAAAATTAAATCATGTAAAGAAAATGCCAATCTAAATAACTGGTAAAATCACTAACATAAACATTTGGTGAAAATTTCAAGTATTTATAGTGTTTAGTTTTTGAATTACAACCATATAAATAAATCGATTTGGTCGAAAACTGGTTTTGCGTAAAAATTCCCGTTTTACAGTTATTTTTTTTTTGTTTTTCTCGATTTTTTTGAAAACTGTAGGAAAATGTTAACTTTTTACCTTTTAATGCACCAAGGATATTCACTTTTACATCGGAAACCATCCCCAAAGTTTGAAATTGAAACATTATTTCGACTAGTTATGCTGTACATAGACACAAAAACAAACATAAAAAAAAAAAACACACATCATTGTAAAATCAATAGATTCATCACTTCGTTCAGAATCTAAAATATGAGATTGAGTTATTAAACTCTGAAAAACCCCATCAAGCTCTAGAAAACAGAAAAAAAAATATTCGATAGTTGAGACAAATTATTGTTTGTGGTTCATCAGAAATATGTTTTAGTGGTAATACTATTCGGGACGTAAATGTAGATAAAGAAGGAGAATCTGATGGTATATATCTTGAAGTTCTCAAATTTAATGTGAAACCTAGAGATAAAGTTTCAGAAAAGAATAAATAATTGGATGTTGTACAGATGTACAATTAACAATTTAACAATTTTCAATTCTAAAATGCCTTATTTAAAATTAATTATTATAATTACCTATCATAACTAAACGTTTTCAAACTATATATTTAATATAGTAATATGGAATATGGAATATTTACAACGAATAATAATTCAAAATACATGATCCATTATTATTATTATTACTATTATTACTTTTTTTTAAATTTTACTTAGTATTGTATACAAATATTGTATGAATAATGTATTCACCAAAAATTTTACCTAGTTAAATAAATATTTTATTTTAAATTTCACGATAAGTAATATTGTGATTCAAAAAGAAAATACAATCTTCGCTGAAAAATTATTCCATTATGACTTCAAACAATGCAAATAAATTTAGACATTTTAAAACGTTATGACTTCTCTATAGGTATATTAATGCGTGTTTAAGAAACATTGGAATATAGCGTTATGATGTATATTACAAAGTTTATTATATTTTCCTAAAAACCATAACATCTGCTGAGATAAATTAATAATATTTTGACATTTTGTTTAGTTGAGAAAATAAAAACTCACCAGATTTTCCGTTAATGTCCATAGCCTTGAGGTTCCTGGCCTCAAGAATGCCAAGTGTCAAATTGTTAGTCATCGGGTTGTAAGACAATGACGTCAACAAATGGCCACATTTATCCTTTAATGGAGCCGTAAGATCCTTCCAAAATACTGGTTTCGCCGTAAAGTCAACCTAAAAGCCACACATAAAAACCAATTTTAGATTTTTATAGAAAACCAACATGCGCACTAATTTCCGCTCACAAATGAGCACAATGTATACATTTCCGTAGAAAATCGATTATAAAAACAAACAGCTGGTTGTGGATTGAGCCATATTGATAGTTTTTCATTGTTAGCAACGAAAATTATTAATAATTTACTATCACTAGATGATGTGCTTATAATATTTTTTTTCTTTTTTTGTGAAGCGGTGGAAAATATGTTAAAAAAATTTTAATTAAGTTCTCACTAAGTGTCATCAACAAAAGCGTATTCTCAGCTGCTATTGAAGTGAATTTTTTAATAGAAAGAGACAAGATATGAATTATTATGGTCGATCTCTGTTTTAGTAAAAACCATACGAACTACATTAAAAAACACTGTATTTAGGTTGCACTGGCTATACTCAGAGATTTCAAGAACTCGAGAATCTCGGGAATCATACAGAAATCGGAGGAAAGAATTAAAGTTTACACGATAAAATATTGTAGAATAAATCATTAAAACAGTCGTGTGCCTATTTTTTGATAAACTGTAATTAAAAAAACTACTTGTACTATTTGAAATTTAAACTCAAACAATAATTAGGTTTTGCATGTTCCTATACTATTATGTGTCTATCAATACTATGTTGGAGGAATATAAGTGAAACGAACAGAATTAACATTGTAAATATTAAAATACGATAAATATTAATTGATGAGAGTTAACAATTATTAAATTTTAATTTAATACAATTTATTACCCACATAATAAAAATAACTTTCCACTTTATAACCATTTCTTACAATCAAAATTTGACTGTTATGAGGACACTACACCCGCATGTAATGTCTCAGTCTAACAAGTGCATAACATCGTACATTTTACACTCGGCAGATCACGCTTAGCTCCGTTCATCAAAATTTATCATGAATTTGTCTACTTTGTTTAGATAAAAAATATCTATTAGCAAGTTAAATTAAATTTTTATGAACTCAATTTCACTTGTACAGATATTATTATTTTTTTGTTATTCAAAAACGAATAACTATGGAAACTGGAAATTTACACCATGTGTTTATTTTATCAATTCCTATACTTGATAAAATTTTTAAAATAATTCAACAATTCTTAAGTTATTTATAGAAATTTGAAATTTTCCTTTTTTTAGTTTCATATTCTATAATATTATCATAAATATTTTATTCACTGGGTTAAAAAAACTTGAAAATTTAATACAAGGTTCCCCTTAGACTGATATAATAGCACTTAGAAAATATTGAAAATACATAGGTACGTTTGTTTTTATCACTATTTAAAGTTCAAATTTTGACAAAATTTATTAAATTGAAAATTTACAAATTTCTTAGTAATTAAAAATGTATAAAACGTTTTACTTTTACAGCTAAGGATGGAAAATTTAAAACATGGTTCCACGTAAGTAGTTAATTACAGTTTTTTTATACTTCATTCAAGTTCAAGTTTGGATGAAGTTACGTATCGAATAACCAAGAATAACAATTTTAGTTATATTGTTCTAATTTAATATTATAATAGGTAATCTTTTTAATGATTGAGTGAGTTGAGTACAATATAATGAATTTGATTTGATTATTTTGGAATTTATTTTATAGTAACCTGCATTTTTTTTTGAAAAAATAACAAAATAATTATTTAAGTATGAAATATCCTAGACTGAAAAACCACCTCTACTCAGAATCGTTTTTAGTATGCAATGATTATAATATCATTAAATTCAAATGCAATACCATCCATTACATTAACCCACTCCATTTGTAAACTACTGTACGCAGAGCAAAATCCACTAACCCGATTTTTTTTTGATATTCTGAATTTATATCATTTTCATTTTTAATTTGTCAAATTATTCTGTTTCATCCTGTAAATGTCTTATGAATACTTTATTTGAATTCCTGATGGTATGAAAACAAAGAACAATCAACAAAAAATTTGTATGAATTACCTTTTTGTATGTTTTTGTTTTTAGATTCCCTCGATTGGTAAAATAGCAACATCAGGAATTTCCAGTTGTCCTAAACCTGCCTTTACCTGCTATACTTGGTGATAATATAATATTTTAATTTAGCTCAATCACTATCTCTCTTAATAAACTGTATGCCCATTATTACTCCAGTGTTAACTAAGTTTTAGCATACAATAATATTGGGTACGAACTTCAATTCTTAAATAATACTTTTTTATACTTCAATAATATTTTTCATAGGAAAAACTCTAATATCATTTTCGAAAATTGCTTTGTTTTGATTGGTTTTTAATTATGCGCCACATGGTTAAAAAACAAAATTGAAACCATTTGTCCGTTTACCGTATACGTGCATGTTTATAAATAAAGTGTACACAATACACATACAATAAATGTTATTGAGCTGTTTAATGAAACTTTGGCTGTAACCAAAGGCAATAATAGGAGATTATTGAGTATCTTTCGTGTGCAAAACCTATCTGAATAAACTACAGTTTTAATTTTTCTAAGTTACTTAATTCATTAGAAATATTAACAATTGAAAATATTAAAATCGTACACAGTCTATATGCAGTGGTGTATCCATTAGAGGAAAGAGTGGAATCCCCCGCCCAAAATGTCTTAAACAAAAATTAAATACTAATTATTTTATCTTCATTACTTATTACTATCAATGTGTTATATTTTAGTGTTTTACTCACTACTTTTTATTTTTATTAATACAATATTATAAAACAAAATTAGGATAATATTATATTGTGATTAAAATAGAATAAAAAGCACTTAAAATGTTTTTTAATATACGTAATTTTTATATTTATATTGTCACATTGATATTATAGGATATTATAGGATATTATACATTATTATATTAAATTTACATGCATAAAAATGTGTTTACTTAATAAAAAAAAAATTTGATTCAATATGAATTTCGAGTACACGATTTTTTTTTTTTTAATTTTAAAATATTCAATGCGGAAATATGATTTAAAATTATTTCTTTTTTTAAGTTAAACTAACGTATTATTAAAAACTAGTTATTCGTTTCATATATAAAAAAATGTTTAATAATCTCCATACTGAAAAAAAACTGAACACGCCAATGTCTACAAGAAACACAAAAATGAACGAGTTTGAATTAAACACCTCCATGTCCTTAGTCCAAATTAAATAGTGCACATTGTAAGGTAAAAAACTCAATTTGTAAGTTTATTTTTGAAATTAGTTAGTTTGTCGATTTGAAGAAATATTGAAAATATTAACTGAAAGTTCATACTATGATCAAGATTCAAAGAAATTGTAAGTCGAGTTATGGAGTTTTTAAATTCTAATTTGAAGTTAATTTTTGCTTTGAATGTTTCAAATTTTACTATTGTTAAAATCAAATACTTCCTTGTTTTTAATGTTTTTTAAAACTAATGTAACTATAGTTTAAATATCTATAATACTAATGTAGGCACTATTTTGGTACTATTTAAGATTATGCGTGACGGAAATATGTGTTAAGCTTTTGAAATATTTTGGGAAAATAATCGGTTTGAATTTTAGAATAAATTTAATTCTTATAGCTTATTTTATTATAATATACGTTTTATTTATTTGATTTCTATTAGATACCTATGATATTTGATATTTACCTATCTAGGTACTAACTTATTTTAAATCATTGTTATTTTTATCTCATCAGTAATAAATAGCGCTCGGATGTTGTTGCATTTGCAATTTTTTTCTATTGTTTGGATTCGTTGCTAAGTAAGTTATAAATTTATTTCAAACGAGTACCAATTAATATATAAAAATTTTATGTGCAACTTTTTGCAATTTTTGACCTTTTTTCAATTTTATTGCAATTTTGTTGATTGTCGTCATTTTCAATACAATTTTCAATATTTTTTTTATGTTTTCACTTTTTTTTGTTGTTTATACAATGCGATAATTTTTAAGATAAGGTGAGGTTTAAAAAAACAAATCAAAAATAGTTTAAATAAAAAGTTTTAAATTTTAATAAAATTATTTGTAGATTTCTGAAAAAATAAGAAAACTGCACAATTTGCCAGATTTTTAATGATAACTGATGAGAATTTGAATTTGAATCTTTTTTATTATCTACTCGTTTAAAACCTATCTAATACGACTTCATAATATTACTTAATAAAATGACTCAATCCATTTCATAAAATAATTTGTTAATATATTTTTTTTAATTTTTTGGTACAAAATATTTTTTTATTGCAATTTTTAAGTGCAATTTTGGGTTTTTTTCACATAATAATGCAATCTATTTTATAACATTTTTAGTGCAACAACATTCGAGCCCTAGTTATAAAACTTTAACATAAATGGTGAATTTCATAAATTTTAATCATTAATAATAAACGACTGCATAAATAATTTCAGGAATCGATTATGTAAATAAAATTACACAAAAACATACTGACTTACAGAGTTTTACGAAATTGTATGTTTATTTGAACAGTGCATTTCCTGATTTTTTTTATCTGTAAATCCTATACAATTGTATTATCGTACATTCGTGGGTGAATGATCTAAGTTATGAAATTTAAATATTAGTTACTCGCCTTCAGTTTTAGAGGTAAATAATGTCAATACAATCACTGCCGTCGTCCACACACATACCAACATCAGTAACGTGATTGAGTTTATACCAGCATCGTAATTGAAAGAACGTTTCACTGGCATTTTTTCAAAAGTCATTAAAATTAGCAATAATATAATTATATTTCCCATGTCGTACGTTGTAGCCACGGTTAAATAATAATTATTATTGTATGTACACTTCTCTAAAACGCAGACCAGCTATTATCTTTAATGTATGCAACTTTCATTGTACTGTATATTCGTTTAATACTACACAAATTAGAAAACATCAAAAGACTATAATATTTTACGGAAATTATATGTCCATTTTGGAATAAAATTAACAACTGACAGTTATAGTATTTTAACTTGTGAAGTTCAGCTTGCGTTTGGTCTACCACTCCTCTATGAATAACAATAATAGCATAAGCACAATTTTTTTCCATTTGCATTAATAAGAGTCAACTACATATTTAAACCTTGCTTTTGCGCATAATTATATTTGCGTTTAATAGTGAATATTATAAGCAATATTATAAGATAGAAAAATTACAGACAATTTATAGTATTTACCTAAACGAATAAATCTGCCCAAAATTTTAAACATAAATGTTAGTGCATTTAATATTTTATTTTTTCCACTTCCCAAAATGTTATAATTTTAGTGTTATAATTTAATGAATATTTGTTGAATACATTATTAGGGTATTGAAACATGTTTAATTGCAAATATATTCATTAGAAAACTATGTAGGTAATTAATTTTGTTTTTTTTTAATATTTGTTTTTGTATTTGTTCAAATTTCTATTAATATGAATAAAAGTTGAAAAAATAACTAAATTTAAGAAACAAAAAATAATAATTGACTTGGTCTGAAAGTGAAGTATAGTATTTAAAAGAACCGACTTATGAAAAGATTAAGCTTTGGGTGGTATAAGTGCTCTCGAATAATAATTTTTTTTCTTTTTCCATGGCATAATATTATATTATATTATTTCCCACACGTGACAGCGCTTATAGTTTCACCAGGATACACTTACGTTGTTCAGCTCAATGTATGTCTCGCCAATGGAATCGTCTCTGGAGAACCGATCGTAATCGAACACGTGCAAGTGAAGAGTCCTATTGTGCAGTTTTTGCATTGTAAAACCTGAAACAAAAATATTAACATGGCTTAAAAGTACGAACGGCTTATCCACAAATTCTCGCAAATAAAAACCAATCTTTGTTATGAATTCTATGAATTCAAAAATTATTAAGGGAAACATGGATGGGTCAACTTTATGATCTAAAATTAATTTTTATGTATAACGTATGGACTCCTAAATTTTAAAAATTAGCACTGAAATTCTCGTAAATCTAAACGCATCTCTTGGCATAAATTTCAAAATTTTAGAATGACAAGGGTCAGCTACGTGAACTTGGTTAATTTATTTTAATTTTAATGCACCATTTGAACATTTCTGGGGTCTCGACGTTCAGTTTTTGGGTAACTGAGTCGTAATAGTGCGAGAATAAAGAATGCATATTTAGTTTGAACTCTGCGAAGCTTATAAGCTTACGTTTGACACGTTCGATCAAACACATTGCAGTGTATGGGTTTCAGGCAAAAGAACCTTTCATCATTGCTTTTCGATTCAACTATCACAGGTAATAAGCTATTAGATAGTGTTAACAAGTTTAGATTGGTAGCATGTCTCTTTACAAGTATAATATGTTTAATACTTTAAAGACTTGGATATGGTAATTATAGTCATAGTGTAAAGTATTCTTACCAACAATAATGTAATTTCTTTTACTATTACCTAGTTATTCAGTAGGTTGTATACATTTTTGCGAAAATAATATTTTAAATGTAATTAAGTGTATAGAGTATAAAGTGTAATAAAATAATATACATTAAAAGTATTAATTATTTTTCAAATTTTTATTTTTAGATTCTGAGCGGAGCGATGAATATATTGATTTTACCATGATGTGTGTTTTTATTTTTTTTAAATTTTTTTTTTTTTTGGGTCTGTCATCCCGTTTTGGGCCAGTAAAAGTGCTTCGATTTTTGACTTCAGTACCTTATTCGATCAGAAAGTGAATCTAGTTGGTACTTTGGTGGTCAAAAGTAAAAAATTCTTACATATTTTTCTAAATAATCGGGATAAACAAACTAAAAATTAAGGTAAAAACGGGAAATTTTACGCACACTCATTTTTCGACAAAATCGATTTTTGTTTTTGATGTAACTTTAAAACAAATGACCATAGATACATGAAATTTTCACCCAATGTTTATATAAGTATATTCTATCCACCATGCAATTTTCAAAAAAATTAAACTTAAGTTGAACTATTCATAGGCATTTGAAATTTTCAACCATTATTAGTTTTTTTTTATATTAATATCGATAAAAATGTATTTGTTAGGCAGAAAAGCTTGAAAAATTAATACAAGGCTTTAAACATATTGTTAGAATATCAGTTGAAAAATAAAATAAATTCATAGTCACAATTTTTTTTTATAAGCATTCAAAGTTTGAATTTTGACAAAATACGTAAAAATCACGAAAATTTACAAATTATTTTAAGCTAGAAATTCATAAAAAATTTTCTTTTTAAATCTAAGATTTGAAAATTTAATACAAGATTCCTTACAAGTTTTTCAATCTTTATCACAAATAAAAATTCCACCGGAAATTAAATTAAATTTTTATGAGAATTTCAAATTTAAATTTTTACAACATTGGATTTTCACTTTTAGCGATTTCCTTATTTTGGTGTAACTCTAAAACAAATGACCGCAGATACTTGAAATTTTGACTTAATGTTTATATGGGCATTTTATATATTTAATAAAATTTTCAAAATATTTAGATTTGTTTTGAGCTGTTTACTGACATTTTAATTTTTCAACTTTTTAGTTTTTTTTTCTATAAATATCGATAAAAATGTATTCGTTCTGTAGAAAAGCTTGAAAATTTAATACTAGGCTTTTAACACATTGTAACAATAGCAGTTAAAAAATATTAAAAATTCGTAGGCACGATTTTTTTTTATAAGCATTTAAAGTTCAAATTTTGACTAAATACGTAAAAATACGGCAATGTTCAAATTATCTTAGATAGAAATTCATAAAAGTTTTTTTTTTTAATTCTAAGATTTGAAAATTTAATACAAGGCTCCTAACATATTTTTACAATTGCAGTTGCCAAATATAAGGAATACATAGTTACAATTTTTTTAAAAGCATTCAAAGTTTGAGTTTTTACAACATATTATGTAAAAATCACGAAAATTCGAAAATTATTTCAAACTAGAAATTCATAAAAAATCTTCTTTTTAAATCTAAGTTTTGAACATTTTTAACAATCTATAATATATCCTAAACAGATAAACCGTCTTCGCTCAGAATCCTTTTTCGTAAACAATGATTTAATATCATTGGATTCAAATTAAATTTCATCCATTACAGTAACCCACTTGTAACCTACTGTACAGCAGAGCGATATCCACGACTTACCCGCCTTTTTTCATTTTAAACTCCTAGCTTTAACAATTTAACATAATATACATTTTTAATTATTACATTTTCAAATTTTTGTGATTTTGATGAAGTGTGTTAAGGTACAAATTTTAAATGTTAGAAAAAAAAGATATATGAAAACAAAAATTATTCCAAATTCTTAATTATAAAATTGTTTGTGAATTTGTACGATTTTTACGAAGTTCTTGAAAATTCTAAATTTAATATTTATACACTCATAAATAATTTTATTGATGTAGATTTTCAGTTAAAATTTCAAGCGGAAAATTATATATTAACAATATTTTTATATAAACAAAATGATCAAGCTCTTTAATGCCAAAATATGGTTTTCATTTTATCATGTTTTGAATATTGTACATAATTATTTTCAGAAAATTCAAGATGTCCTATTTTTATTTTTACTTTTGATCCCTCAATTAATTTTTCTACTAGAAAATATGTCGATATTCTAAGCACTTTTACTGTCCAAAATTTGATGATACGTGTGACATCGAAAATGCAGAGAACATCGTGAATTCAAAACATTCATTCTTCATTCAGAATCTAAAACCGATTTCAAATTCTTAAATGGGGATTAGTGATCACGCATGTGCCACTTTAATATACAATAATACTGCACAGAGTATAGCAAATTAAATACGATAAATTTCACATGTATAATTCCTATCTATTTTTTTTTTTTTTTTGACTTTCGTACAGGAAACGGTAGACGAAAATAACATAATTAATTTCCCCCAAGCTGTCGCATATAATATATATATATATATATGTAGAATACTAGAATATATTATTGGGGCGTAACATATACATACGAATATACGCATTTGTAAAATATATAACATATTATACAAATATATGAGTTCTAACTGTTCAAACGCCGAGAACATAAATCATTTATAAAGAACATAATATATCTACAAGATACTTGGACCCGAAACTGTGAAAAACAAGAAAAGTACCAATTTTCTTGTTACAGACACACCTATTCGTATACAATAGATCGTTTTTTTTTCAAATGTATTTATTTATTATTTTATTTTTTTAGGCAATCTGTTACAGCAATATAATTATCAGTTATTTTTAGATTGTTAGACATTATGTTAGATATCACCGGATTTTTGAGTTAAGTTTTGTGCCATTAAAAACACCCAGATCATTCATTTAGTTTTTTTAAGAGATATTGTATTTTATTTTATATTACTATAAATGAAAATGGTGTGCATTTTTCAAGTGAAAAAAATACTTGTACATTTGACCATTTTTAGAGCAGGAATTAGTACCCGAAACATTTATTTGAGTTTTGGGTTGTAGAAGCAGCATGATGTATTTGATTGTTCAAGCTATAACGTTTATATTTTAATAAACAAATAATATTTGGGTTAATATTGGTTTATATAAGCGTTCAGAAAAAAAAACATTTTTATTTTTATTTTTAAATGACCACTGTTTAATTAAAAATTATATTTAAGGTTTTTGGTCACTTTCAGTATACATAGTTAAATTGTAAAAATCAGACCAAACCCGAAACTCGTCCACACACATCAATATTTTATATTGATATTGGCTTTATTTGTATTTATTTTATTCTATACTAGGTAATTACTTAAGTAACAGTTTATAATATAAATAGTTCAAGTTTTGGAGATTCAGTTTAGTCAGAATCGAATGATAGAATTGAATTTTATTGACGAGTTATATTGAGAAAAAAAATTAGAATTTACCTATAATTGATTCTAAAATTCTAAATTCTGTCTATTATTATTATTGTTATTATTTGTTATTATTAAATAAAAATTAACTACAGAACTGAACTAATCATATTAAATCAATACCTACAATAATGACACATCATAAAAAATGTAAATAAATTTTTTTTCTGTTTTCGGTTAACAAAAAAAAATTCGGGTCGTAGTTTATATAGGTGTTTTGAAAAATAATCATTTGGTTTATATGGGTTTTAGGTGTTTTGTTTTTTAAAGGGTTTTTAGTGATGTTAAGATGACTTTGTACTCTCACATGTGATGTATCTGTCTTACTCATATACCACATAAAAAACATATTCATTCTCTAGTTTGAATAGTGCGCTGTTATTTCTTATATTAGAGTGAATTATTGTCATATCACCTAACTTCTCGGTTATAAAGTTATATCTCTTGTTGGGTTTTTACGGTATTATATTATTTTTTAAGTGAAATATGAGGATTTTCAAATATTAATACATTTTATCCTCATAACTCACTTAAGACAGTGAACAAAAATTTGGTATGCTGTACGTATTTAAGGCGGAGACAACACAAACGTATGTGACAATTGCAACGTCATCTTAAGGATTCCACTTAATTTTAGTTAGACCCTGAATTAAAAACAAACTGTTTTCATCATAAAATTATTTCAATGCATTTTAATCAACTCGATGAATCAAAATATCATTTCAACAACAAATTACATATATTAAATAACCTAAGTACCTTCAGTAATATCAACATCCTTCATACTTTTTTTTTCACATTAACTAATAGTTAATCAGACATAATAGTTAATAACTATTATGTCTGATTTGGTCGTTATTATATTGTATCCTGTTTATTCAATGTTCTCTAATAATGTTATAACACAATTTATTTCTCATTTTAATTATTTACAATATTATGATTATATAATTAGTTAAACCGTTTTGATTTGACTATAATTGTGTAACGCGTTTGCTGTACAAACACTTCAACATGACTTTTTTTCTTTTTATAATCAATAAAAACGCAACTGAACAAAAAAAACATTAAAGTATAAGTGGATAATGTAGTTCGAGTTATTAAATCATTTTGTATTTTCTTTTTTATTAAATAAATATAATTTATTAGTATAATCGTAATATTCAATGAATACAATAATAATATGTTTAGGTGCATTAAATTTTTTAAAGGTTACGATTATACTAATAAATTATATTAACCTTCCTCCAACGCATACCATCGAACTTGTTTAATCCAAGTTATATTGTTCATTGAATCAAGTAACGAAAATATTATAAATATACTTATACATTGTAATATAGCGTTAAAAAAAAATATAGAAAGTTACTTTTTTTTTGAGATTCTGAGAGGAACAATGACTATATGTTGACTTATTTTCTTCAAATAATTTTCTGATTTTCAATTTAAATACAATTGCTATTATAATCGACGTTCTCGCACAATTTAACATTATTCACCGATTTTTGTACTGACTTACTTTTAGTGGCAAAAGAATAATATAATAGTAATACGCGGTGATGGTGAGAGACGGGTAAGATACAACTGTGAAAAGTATCAATTAATTCTATCTGGTGTTTATGGTGGTATCGGGTGATGTGGTGTGTTGTTTTTTGTATGTTAATTAATTTCTTTTCTCCCTTAAATCCCAAATGGACTTGAAATAAACAATCATATCGTGTATTGAATAGAGTGGAAACGCGTGGAAAAAAATTAAAACAAAAACCGTGACAATATTATAAAAATCCACCTACCCTGAAAATAGAGTGTCTCGTTCCAGCGCGGGTTTAGAGTCCGGCGTTTCACTTTCGTGTCCAATCGATGCTTTTTGTCCGGCAATAATGTCACGCGGACATAAGGGTCGGACGTGCCGCTCAAGTCCATTGCCGGCAAGTCTTTGGCCTGTAACACGACATCAATTATTTTCATTATTTATTATAACTTAATTGTATATAATATACTGTATATCTTGTTATAGTATCGCATCATTTATTTAGATGTATGAAAGCTGAAATGTTTTTGGTAAATTTAGTGGTAAAATGTGCAAAGAATTTAGTTTATTTTTTAAATAATTTGTTTTTCATCGTTTTATTATCTGCCTAACGTTTCACTAAATTGTTATGCTGATATTAATTATACAATAGTTATAATAATTTAAGGTCCATATTTTAATGTAATTTTAATTTCTTTTTGGAAGCTCTACAACAAAATATTTGTATCTCAAACTAGTAAAATATGAAACCTTTATTCGTATTAAAATGTATTTTTCATATTCTATAAAATACATTTTAGATCAAATCAACTTCTTGAACTGTGTGATTTATTATTAATAGCAAAAAAGATAGTAGTTGCAGTTAACGGTTTATTGCAAAGAATTGTAAAAGTTTATCCTCTACCTCAATCATTCCTAGAAGGTTAAAAAGGCAATGGCCAAGAGATCTGCTCAATACCTAATTAAAAAAAAAAAAAAAAAAAAATTAAAAACCCTAATTATAAACCCTAATTATAAAAAATAAAATAAATAAACTCAAACCCTAACTTCTTGTCAGGTGGCACTGCTGGGAGCCTTCCTTCTCTGTAACTAATGTTATTTTTTTTTCTTTTTAAGTCACCACACTTACTTATTATACACTGTAATATATAGATTGTAAATAAACTTTTATCGTCAATAAAAAAAAAAAAAAAAAAAAAAAAAAAAAAAAAATGTTTAGTTGAAACCTTATCTTCAAAAAACGATAGATAATGGGTTAGGTAGAATTGCACTTATTATGGTTGAATTTCACCTGGATTGAAAAATGGTAATTGACGAACTGCACTCAGGTAGAAATATATGTAATGATTTAACTGCCTTTGGGCTAATAACAGGTAATGTTTGAACTTCATAAAAGTTTCAACTCATTATAAAAACAATAATTAGTATGCTAATGATTGTATTTAAGTGGCAAGGGGAATTAGTGTTCTACAAACATTTAAATTAACTTAGTGTTTTGAATATTTTTGTTCAAAACCTTATTTGAATCCAAGTAAGGTTTGACAATTTAATTTAGATAAAAAAGACAATGAGATTTGTTAGTTAACAAAATTATTATATGACCCCAAAAATCGTGAATATTGGAAAATTGTTATGACTTAAATTTACTGCAACAAACATTGAGTTATGATTGTATTTTAGGGTATAATACAGGGTGTCCCGCGAGGATTTACCCATTGCGATATCTCACGAAATAATGGAGATATCAAAATTCTGGTTTTATAATACGACTCACAGGGATAAGAACTACAATTATTTCATTTTTAAATTTATTTTAATGTTTTTGTAAACAATTTAAAAAATATATTTTTTTATTAAATTATTTCCAAAAAAAATTAATGATAACCATTTTATAGAGTTTATTTTTCTGAAAATATTGACGTTTCAAAATTTCATTTTCGTTAATTTCTTGATTTTTAATACTTTTTCTAGTTTTGAAGAGATAAAATATGATTATAAATTTATAACTATTAGGAACACGGAAGTGTTCGGCCGACCGTATGTGAATGTGCGCGGCGTGGTGGGTCAAATAATTGTAGTTCTTATCCCTGTTAGTCTTATTACAAAACCAGAATTTCGATATCACCATTATTTCGGGATTATCGCGCAATGGGTAAATCCTCACGGGACATCCTGTATATTCAACAACATAATGCTTAACATATTATGTTTAACTTTACGTACCCGCATGAGATGCATTTGTCTCACTAACCTCGTAATATATCAAAACGTACGTCTTACCGTTCCAATTTCTGTTGTTACTTAAAATATAAGTGTGAGTTGACCTATTATCAAACTTAAATTAAAATTATCTGCGTTCTATCATTGGTTTTTATGATATTTTTATTTTTGTAACTCACTTACAAAATAAAAATATCGTAAAAGAAATAACGAGAGAACACACAGATGTTATTGCATTTAAGTCGTATAATAGGTCACTTCAGTCTGAGCTAACAATTGAAAAATTGAAGCTAATGGACGTTATCTTTGGTATTTTATGTGTTAGTAGGTCAGAAACAAGATATTTGAGTACAATGTCCTTTTGAGAACACAACAACCATGGTTTCAGATTTATGAAGAAGTAAATAGAAAATTCATTAAATATAGATAAATTAAAATGTTTAGTAATAAAACATACAAGTATTAAACACATTCTAAAATTTAAACCATATAAGTATGTACCAATAAATATTAATCACATGTGCTCAATAAGGGGATAATCTTTTCAAAATATTATTTAATAAGACTGAATTTAAAATGTATTGACTTAAATACTTCTAAACAATTATATCAGTATAAACCCAAATTATTATAGTTTTGTGTTACGCTTATAAAACTATTTAATAAATATGAGAATTTATGCAATTTTATCCTTGGTTAAAATTAAACTGTTAATTGTACTTCAATTTACTGAATTTTCATCCCTAACCATTGCTATACAAGACAGATATCACTCAAAATAATAAATTTTTTTTTCAACTATTCTTAAAGTGCATATCAATCATTTTCTCTTTCCTGGCTTTGAACTCTGGGAAAATTTGTTAAAAATTGAAAAAATAAACTTTGCAGGAAGCTCATAATCTTTGATCATTCCGTATTACAATAATTAAGAAGCTAGGTATATAATATTTTTGGGCTACTAATTTATATTGTAATAATATTTTCAAACTCATTATACGACTCGAGAGAAAATTACAAAAGTTAATGTTTGGTATTATTTTGTTTTATACTACTGGCTTCACAAATTTACCATTCATCATTTCTTATTCTTATACATTTATTTTTTATTTTTAGTCTTTGCTGGAAATTTTATGACTATTAACTTAGTATTTTGTAAACCTTGGCTTAAAAACCATTCATAATCGATATTATCTTTGTGTAATTAATAATAATTTATTATCATCTATAACTAAATACGTTTCAGAGAAGAATAATATTTTCAATAATTCATTGAAATATTTTAGTAACAGTGAAATCTTCAATTTCGATTTTTTTTATTAAATAGTTCAAGCAAAATATTTAAAATTCAGAACCCTAATAATTGTAAGAGAGCATAATTCTAAAACCCTTCCTCTGAGAGCATTTGACCAGCAAATGTTTGACTGTACCTGCGATGTTGCATGGTGGTGGGTACATATTTTGTATTGTTCATTGTGTTTTGTGAAAGGTCTTAAACCCTTGTGCAATTAAAAATAAATAAATTAATCTATTCAACATCAAAAAATATTAACTCTTACACTATATTTCATTATACTATTAGATGTAATATTGTGAAGTAGCATAGTGAGCTATCAGTTGAACGCCAATAATTTCAATTCAGCTGTGTTCATAAACGTAAACAATCAAACACGATATAGAAAATAAAGCAACGTATATAAAGGTTTATTTCACAGTACCTACAAATCACCTGAATTACCTTGTTTTCGAGGTTAGTATATCGATTGAACCGTACAGAAAATGCAAAAGTAAAAAACCATGGGATAATGATACTGTATATGTACTTAGTAACGAACCGAACAGAATTTTTAACTATATTTTCACGATGTTTATTTGATATTTTTTCTATTTTTACAAGACAGGCGTCATTGAATAACATAGATTTGAGTTTATGAGGTTCAAATGATTTTTCATCGAGTATGCTTTGACCTGACGAATCATTAGACTTACATATTTGACCGTGTTCCGAAACCATATTAGATACCTATGTACGGTGTTTTATCGATGCACATTGAATAATAGAGACCGTAATCCGTTTTTGCACGCGACGGATACATAAATATTATAATGATGATGGGCGAAAATATAAATAAACATTTTATCGTATGGCTTTTTTTTTTTAGATACGCAGCCCATGATGTATCAGTAAGTTCTAGCATATGCCAAGTGTTACCGATTTTAAGTCACGATTTGAAAAGCGTTCGTGACAAGCGGGTACTTCAACATAATATTAATTTGTATTACCGCCCTATAAGTATAATACGATAATACTCTAGCCGCAACATTTATCAGTATACTATTACATCAGCTTATTTTAATTTGTAAGACGAAAATAACAATATTAACTTTCAATAATTGTATCACAGAAATAAGTATAATTTGTAAATTTGATCTATCGGATTTTGTATGGATTGTTACGGTATAAATATAAATTATTGGAAGTCTGTTAGTGTATCAATATCAAACATCAAATTAATGATATGATATTATATTATATAACTATATGCACTATGCAGAACAATTCACCAAAAAAACTCATCCTCAATTTTTTCTTCAATAAATAACTAATTTCTTCAAATTTTTATTTTAGGAATTTTTATATGACATAAAATTATATTTGTGACTCAGTGAATTTTTTTTTGAATTTTTGAATTGTTTTTTAACAACTTATACAGTCCTGTGGTAATACACTCTTCTGTTTTTAAATAATAACCCCTTTTTTACTGTATATTTTTTAGTGTATATCTTTTTTAACAAGCATTTATTCATGTATCTTTTTTATGTTCTATTTATTAGGCAATTTCAAAAATGTATACATATATGTTTTTATTTTTATTTTGTTGTATTTGATGTCATAAGATGTATACTATACAATTTACATTTATCCATATATGGTATATTATACTATGTATAACTTTAATGACTCTCAATCTCGAACACAAGCATTATTGCTTACAGGAAGTTGATAAATCATAATATTATGAAATTGTTAAAATGTATTAATTTATATATAATAAATAGTTTTCTTAAAAAAAAAGAATATTAAATGTTTCACTCTGTAAACTCGTTTGTATTTGTATGAATAAAAATAAATAAGTTATTGATATTAAAAAAAAAAAACTGGTTTAAAAAATAAATTGATTTAAATAACATAGCATTAACAAAAGTTTTTTATGTAGTAAGGTAAATAATATGACAATAACTCCATTAAAATAATTTGATAAAATATTAACACTGATACCTACGACAATATTGTAAAAAACTAAATAATTTATATTTTTATTTTGTTTTTAATCATCACTTCTACTGTAAAAATCTTAAGTCTTAAAACCAAATAGACAGTAGAAAGAAAAATGTCTTGTTTAATTTATAGTTTAACATAGTTTAAATATATGGTTTAATACCTTACGTCCTGCCAGGTTTTTTTTGTGTGTTTAATTATAGGTATTTTCAGCCTCCTTTATAACCTGTAAACTAAATTATTATTAATTACTTAAGTTTAACCATACTATAATTTTTTTTTTTTTGTTTATTTTCGAAATATTAGGTAGAAGAAATTTTAAGATGGTACGAATCAATACGAACGTATAGTTACACATAATTTTAGAATATTAAATATAAAACGACGTGGGAATAAAATACGATAAGAAAAGTCACGACTGAGTGCATCTAACAAACTAAAAAAAATAAATAAATTACCAGAGTAAAATTGAATCGATTCCTTTAAAAACGTAAATAAGTGTGAATAAAAATGTATTGTTCAATTAGCAATCGGTTTACTTTACCGACTACTATAACACCTAAAACTATTTTTTAAGGTCATTTATTTCACGCTATTTTTCTAATGAAGATAATCACGGTTTATAATCTTTTAGGTGCACTGAAAACATTTAAATATTTATGAAGTTTCCAAAGTGTACTGGGACACGTATTTGAGAAATTAATTTTCCAAAACAAACCTTTCACATCAAAATATGTGAACGATATTATACACAACTAGAACCACCTCGCAAATCCGGATTATATAAAATATCAATGAACACCCATTAAATATAAGTTGAGTTTGAGTATGAATTGTATAGCTGCATCGTAATTTTACACATTTTGTGATTTGTGGTTTGTGTAATATCATACAGATCATGATAACTACTATCATAATAATTAAAATTAGGTGAAATAATATTTTCAAAAAACTAAAATCAATTGCTTCGTAATTTACAGTTTAAATTGTGGTTTTTCTTCGGAAAAAAATATATTTCATTCACTCTAAATACTGGTAGTTTGATCAATTTAATAAAATATTTAAATTATAATCAGCTGTTTAATTTTATTATATTTTATTTCTTTCGTTATTTTTCATTGTATTAAGTAATAAATTATCCAAAGCGCCAATATTTAGCGATTCAAAAACGAGGTACTTGTTAAAATAACAAAAAATAAGGATCAACGTTTTTAAAAGTCATCTGTTTAATATATAGTAAACAGATTAGATTTTAATTGATGGGGAAAAAATGATGTTTCACTTTAAATTATCTAAACAATCTAAACATAATATATACTGTCAGAACATACAAGATTTAAACAATCTAAACATAATATGTACTGTCAGAACATTAGTGTTTTAACTCAAAGAACCATATTTTGAGAAAAACGAGTTTTTGATTTGACAGCATTGTAAAACATCTATTAAAAATTAAGTATTCCACTTATCATTATCAAATTTTGACTACCAATTTTATTGATGTTTATGTATATATTTATAATATCAAGTTTAAAAAAAAACATTTTCCTCCTTATAGGAATTAACTTTTTTTTGAGTTAATACATTAATGCTATGAATATTTCACAACAAATTTCCCAGTTACTACAATAATAACTTCAATGTTTAATTAGAAATGTTTGTTAAAATTAATAACTTAATGAAATTAATAACTTTGACATTACATTTTATATAGATATTTAATACTTACTTTTCTTATGTAAAAGTAAAAATGAGTTGTACACTTGTACCTGAACTAGGGCAATATTTTTAAATATAAATAATTTTTGACACAACAAACAAATTTATTAACAAATTTTAAAAACTTAAAAAAAATTTGAACATTTTTTTACGAAATTTAACAAAATTTTTTTAAATAAAAACTAAACAGTAGGAACCTATTGTAAAATAAAAATAAATTTTGTGCAACCTTTGAAAAAATTTAAATTTTACTTATCAATCTATTAATAATATAATTTAATATACCTTACATAATATTTTTAACCTAAACTTTGGTTTTGTAATATAAAACATAGACATGTGGTAAAATTAATTTTTTTTTTAACTAAACAAAAAATAATAATAATAATTAATACAATGAGATTAATAATAAAAAATATCTTATAAAAGATGAATAAAAATAACAAAAAACACAAAAAAAAATGCTATTAGGTTTTTCTAATCATTTTAATATCTTATAAACTTATATTGATTGAACAATTTTTTCTTGACATTACTTTTGCTTTTTTTTTTATCTACAACATTTTTAGTCTTTTTCTCAGTCTTCTTTATAGTTTTTATAGTTTTTTTTTCAGTCTTTTTCGTAGTCTTATTATTTACTGCTTGTTTAATTTTTTTTGGGGTTATTATTGACTGTTATTCTGTCAATAAACTTTCAAAAAAGCTATGATACTGTTCAGTTATTAAGTTAGAGTGACATAATGAAAGTAGATCTTCTTTTTTTAGCAGACGAAAGTTTTGGAGGAGAATTATAGGTACATTTTACTATTTTAGTATAGTAGACAATAGATATACACAAAAGCTGTATGTAACTTTAACTACCTACAATTAAATATCAAACAACAATAATTTTATTTGAATTTATATATTAATAATTATTTTGTTTTAAATAATAATATTACATTGATATCTATATTAATATTACGTAATTTTATATAGGTCCTATCTACTTTAATATAATATTATAATTAGGTACATTATTTTTCAAAATAAATTACAAATTATAAAGCAAAAACATTTATTAAAGTATTCTTTTAAAAATTATGTGCAATTTTAGAGTTATAACTGTTATTAGGTATTGGATTTAAATCAGCATTGATATTAAAATCTGAGCCTTCAATATAATTTTTATTTACTAATTTTAGCATTCGTTTAGTACGTGAATTCATTTTTATAAAAATAAAAGTAATAATTCACCAGGTAGGTAATTAATTGTAAAACAATGTTCTAACTTAATTTCATATTAATCAATTAATTATTGATAATATTATCTCATTGTCATTATGCATTATGGATCATTAAAATATTAATATCTTTTAAATAGCAATGATAATCAATTAAAGTAATAATAGTATTATGATGACAATCTCAATTCTCATACAGTGTAGCAATAGTGTATTATTTTGAGATACCACACTATTCCATTTATATCCACCGATAATTTTCCTAAATGCATTACCGTTTTTCTAGTTTAGGTTGTTTTAAAATGTAGATACGAGATAATACAGTAGTGCATCGTAAAGAACGACATATTTACCATTGGAAAACATGTATAACTCAAAATCGACCATTTTTGAGTTACTACACTAATGTTATATTATATAATATAACATATAAAATTAATATATAAATATTATTATAATAACATTATATTATATTATATTATATTATATCATAGCCTGGTAGGTACACTTGTTTCAGAATTTTATTAAAGGGCAACCGATTGATAGATTACATTAATATCATATAGTAAATTTAAAATTTATTTTTCAAAATGATTGTTTGTACTTTAGTGCTTACATTAAGAGTTCTATAGAGCTATAAAATCCTTAATCTTAAGATGTTGATCAAATAACAATAAAAACAAATCGTTTAACTCTCCATTTTATTATGTCTACAAGCGAACACCTCCACTACGCTGTAAACAAACAACATCACCAAGTTATTTAAATACAAAATTCAGTTATTTAAAAAAAAAAAAAAAAACTACAAAATAAAATATATTTCTTGAAAAAAAATAATGCCATGTACTATAAACACAAAAACTAAATATTTAACTATTTTTATCTATTAGAATATATGAGATTGTGTTGTGTGGTTTTAATTAATTGTATGCTGCACAGATTCACAACAATCATTTTTACTATTTTGTCTTACAACTGAAATTTAATTTAATTGAAGACGATTCTTTTTACGGTAAACACTTTTTTCCTCTAAAAAGTATTAACAAAACATAAACTATTTATTCAAACTAGAAAAAGAGAGATCATAATAATATTGCTTTTTAAGTTTTCATTTTTTTTAACAAGTTCAATTTTCCATTTTGTATTCTGTAGCGAAATATTTTTTCACAATTTATAATATGACATTTTTAATAATTACTTTGTTAGGTAATTATAAATTAAAAATTTATAACTATTTTTAATTTGAAATTAAAAAGACGGATAAGTCGTGGATGTCACTCTGCTGTACAGTAGGTTACATGTGGGTTACTGTAATGGATGGAATTAAATTTGAATCCAATGATATTTTATCATTGTATACGAAAAACGATTCTGAGCGAAGACGGTTTATCTGTCTAGGATATATTATAAATTATCAAAAATTTTCAATACTTAGGTTTAAAAAGAAATTTATTTAATAATTTCTAGTTTAAAATAATTTGCGAATTTTCGTGATTTTTACATATCTTGTAAAAATTCAAACTTTGAATGCTTATAAAAAAAATTGTGACTATGTATTTCTTTTATTTTTCAACTGCAATTGTAAAAATATGTTGGGAACCTTGTATTACATTTTCAAATCTTAGAATTAAAAAGAAAACTTTTATGAATTTCTATCTAAGATGATTTGAACATTGCCGTAATTTTTACGTATTTAGTCAAAATTTGAACTTTAAATGCTTATAAAAAAAATCGGGCATATGTATTTTTAATATTTTTTAACTGCTATTGTTACAATGTGCTAGAAGCCTTGTATTCAATTTTCAAGATTTTCTACCGAATAAATAAATTTTTATCGATATTTATAGAAAAAAAAACTAAAAAAGTTGAAAAATTAAAATGTCAGTAAACAGCTCAAAACAAATCTAAATATTTTGAAAATTTTATCAAATATATAAAATGCCTATATAAGCATTTAGTGAAAATTTCAAGTATCTGCAGTCATTTGTTTTAGACTTTTAGAGTTACACCAAAATAAGGAAATCTTTGTTGTAAAAATTTAAATTTCAAATGCTCATAAAAATTTAATTTGAATTTCCGGTGGAATTTTTATTTGTGATAAAGATTGAAAAACTTATAAGGAATCTTGTATTAAATTTTGAAATCTTAGATTTATAAATAAAATTTTTTATGAATTTCTAGCTTAAAATAATTTGTGAATTTTCGTGATTTTTACGTATTTTGTCAAAATTCAAACATTGAATGCTTATAAATAAAAATTGTGACTATGAATTATTTTTATTTTTCATCTGCTATTGTAACAATATGTTAAGAGCCTTGCATTAAATTTTCAAGCTTTTATGCCTTACAAATAAATTTTTATCGATATTAATTTAAAAAAAACTAATAATGATCGAAAATTTCAAATGCCTATGAAGAATTCAACCTAAGTCAAAATTTTTTGAAAATTGCATGGTGGATAGAATATACTTATATAAACATTCGGTGAAAATTGCATGTATCTACGGTCATTCGTTTCAAAGTTACATCAAAAACCAAAATCGATTGTGTCGAAAAATGAGTGTGCATAAAATTTCCCGTTTTTCCCTTAATTTTTAGTTTGTTTTTCTCGATTATTTAGAAAAGTATTAAGAATTGTTCACTTTTGACCCCCTAAAGTACCAACTAGATTCCCTTTTTCTGATCAAACGAGGTACTGAAGCCAAAAATCGAAGCATTTTTAATGCTCCAAAACGTGATGACAGACACAAAAGAAAAAAAAAACAAACATCATGTTAAAATCAATACATTCATCGCTCCGCTCAGAATCTAAAATGTAGGTGCAGAAAAATTTTTTAAAACTTGACACCGATACCAAAAAAAAAAACACATTTATTATAAAATTGATAGGTCTTTAATATTGTGTTTATCAAATAATAATGGACATGAAAATATTTAGTGATCTTATCAAAAATATATTTATGCATAATTATATACAATATAATAATGTTACATAAATATTATGATATTATGATAAGAAATAGATACAGCACGCACGCTAGATACACTGTCGTCTAGCAAAAATGAACTCGTTGATGTTTGATAAATAGTTATCCTTTTATTTCTATGTACCTAAACATAATATAAACAAAAATGTGGAGTCGAGGATCGATGGTCTTGTGGTCGTCGGGACCCTGTACAAATATGGGAATATCTTACAATATAATTTATACTCGTGGTACGTTCATAAATCGGTTAGGGGAGCGAGATCTGATCACTCAGGCCCGTTATAAATAACAATAAAATTATATTCATTGGATAAAATAACTTAAAAAATTAACACAAGACTCCTAATATATATACACAATGGTGGGTAAGTACATACATAGTTAAAATTTTTATTAATAAGCACTGATTTCAAATTTTGATAAAAAATGCAAAAATCACAAACATTTGCAATTTATTTTGATTAAAAATTCATAAAAATTTATCTTTTTGAATCTAAGATTTGAAAAATCAAAACAAGATTCTTCATGAATTTGTCTACCTTAATCAGGTAAAAATATCTATTGATAAGTCAAATTAAATTTTTATGAGCAATTGAATTACAACATAAAAATATTCACTCAATTTCTCTTTGTTCAGATATTCTTATTTTGTTGTTTTCAAAAATGAATAACTTTAGAAACTTTAAATTAACAACATATGTTTATTTTATAAATTCCTATACTTGATAAAATTTACAAAACAATTTTTAAGTTATTTATAGATATTTGAAATTTTCGTGTTTTAAGATTTTTATTCTATAGATATCAATACAATTTAATTCATTGGATCCAAAAACTTGAATATTTAATACAAGGTTCCCCATAAGTTGATATCATAAAAATTCAAAAATATTAAAAATACATTGGCACGTTTTTTTTTTTTTTTTATTCATTTAAAATTCAAATGTTGACAAAATGTATTTTATTAAAAATTTACAAATTCTTTGTTTGTTAAAAATTTGTAAAACGTTTAATCTTTAAAGCTAAAGATTGAAAATTTAAAACAAGGTTCAACGTAAGTAATTAATTTTGTGGCAAAAAAAATCTAAAAACTAAATAAACATAATTTTTTTTAATTATTATTCTAAGTTCCAATTTGGATTAAATTACATATTTAATAACCAACAATTTCAATTTAAAAATATTATTCTCTGATACTTAAGATTTCTTGACTATACTTTATATTATATTATCAATAGTTACATACAAATTGTGAAGTAGTGTACATATATGTAAAATGTCGTTAATTATTAATTCGAATCGTGAAGGTGAAGTTTTTTTGAATGACGGTTTTATGTATTTATTTGACGCTTTTAGTTCTGATGGTTTAAAACGGGTTTGGTGATGTAGATATAAACAAGAGTGTAAGGCTCGTGTTCATACTGGTATAACAGACTTAATTATTTTTAAGCACATAAACAATCACACTCACGACTCTGACGCTGCTAAAGTGGAAGCAAATATAGCAGTGTGCAATATTAAAAAACCGTGCTAGAGAAACCATGGAACCAACATCTACAGTGATAAATGAGTGTATTTCTGGATTATCACAAGCATCTAAGGTACTTGATACTATTTGTATATTTAAATATTTTATATTCATTTTTGACGTATAAATATAAATAGCTTACTAATTTAATTAATTTAATAATGTAAATATGGTCTTATATATATATATATATATTTGACGTCCAATTGTCCCCACATCCAAATGGCTACGTCCATTTGTCCTAGATCGGTACATAATGTATCTGATTTGATTAATTTGGTATTTATTTTATAGGTAGATATTTTCATTTTTTATTTTTTTTTAATAATAACAATATAATTAATACCTATAGTATAGCATATCCTATACTGACAAACCATCTCCACTCAAAACCGTTTTTAGTACCTATACAATTATATTATATCATTGAGTTCAATTTTATAACATACATTACAGTAACCCACGTGTAACCTATTTTTTAACAATTATTTCAAAATGTAACTGAAATATTCAATATTTTGATTTTACAAATGTACCAAATAGATCCAATTTGTTGCAAAAAATTTTCATTCGAATTTGGTGTGATTTGATCATTTTTCTTCGTACTTATAAAATACGTGTTTCTAGACAAAAAAGCTCTCTCATATCATGATTTTAAAATCAATACATTCGTCGTTACGTGCTTAGAATCTAAAATCGAAAACTTTTCGTCGTTAAATGAACGCTAACTATCGAAATAATCGACCTTAGCAACATTATAAGTCAATATAGAAACTATACTTTCAGGCGGCCAATGGTTATAAGTCCAGAATTTCGAATGACATTGAAACTATTCGTTACTCCATGTTTTACTGCCAAGCTTGCAACACCAACCTTGTCGCTACGAAATGAAAAGAGTAAAATTCTAGGAATGACTGTCATATTCATATTATTGTTTTATGGCAACATCGTAAGTAATTATCGATTCATGCTCATCCTACGACTTATATCTCATTAACGTGATGATGATATTTTTTCTAGAGCATGCCTGTTATAATGCACCGCGAGTTCATTCCCCGGGGGGGGGGGGGGGGGGGTTGAACCCGAAATAATATCGCGGAGAAGTCACACATAGAAGTAATATTAATCTAGAAGCATGTATATTTTATTATTGTTTAGAGTGCCTATACGCATGTAGGTATTATAAATTATATTATATAATAATAATAAAAATAATAATATAATATACTTATTGGAAAACTTTGACGCAGCAAACTTATACTTTGTATAATTACAAAGGTAATTATAAATAAATATAACGTCCGGACGTTATAGTAATATGTTGGCGTGTGGACTTAGCAGCTCAAAACTTTTCTAGGCCAACCGATGTGAATGGTGAGGACTGAGGAGAATATGCAATATACATATTATACTATAGGGTTTTAAATTTGATATGTTCCACTTTCAAAAATGAAAATTTCACTCTTCTTGAAATATTTCAATGAAATGATGAACATTTTTTAACATTAACAATGTAGGTGTTGAAAACGTATTAAAATCGGGGTAGGTCTCTAGTCCTAATATAGAATAACATGGATTATTTTAAGGAGAAAAAAAATATTTTTGTTTTTCAAAAAATCGTTAAAATCTATGCTCCATAAATATGATTTATTTTTCAAGGTAGGAAGGCCTTGTCTGCAGTGCATTTTTTTAAAATAATAATGACAATCTAATAAAACGTAAACGATGTAGGTATATGCAATGCACATAATATATTATGATATGTCATGACTAAGGTTTTGATTTTATAATATGTAAATCCTAAAGAGTAAATACATAATATTATATTGTTTAGATACTGTGAAAACTCAATTATATCATTTTCTTATAAAATTAGACATAATTTATTCTACATATTTCTAATTACATAATTGTATTTTTTCCGTATTTACTTACACAATTTTGATTATATAATATGTTTTTCCAACTGTTTTATATACTTATCGTGATTTTGTGTAAATTTCATCTTTCTGAAATTACATTTATAGAACGATACCAGCAGTCATGAATTTGATTTATGAGTGACATATGTTAGGTTAACGAGTTTTATGAGTATTATGACCCACAAAAACGATCGTCAATGATATATCCACGATGATGATAATTTTTTTTGTATATATAATCTAAAACACGTTCGAGGTGAGTACTGCATGTTTTGTGATTGAAATTTTGTTCCGACAATTTACCGTTTATACAAAAAAAGCCATTTTTAAGAACACTATTGCAGTTAAAATATATATTCTGAGATTTTTGAACATTTGAATCCGGATCCTTTTTAGGAATCACAGTTCTGGAAAGTCGCTGGTCTGAATACATATTATAAAATAATATTAATGACTAATTAGCGTACTGAGTAATGAGCATATTCTTATTCAATTTTTTTAAATCCATGCTCTCCATTCCCTAATAATTTAATTTATTGGCTCTACAGTGCATAATTTTTTTCAATAATAATAATAATATAATAAATGGTATCTTTAGTCGAGTGCGTTCCAGTGATGTATACTTATAATATAAGCTCCACGTGCTAAGGATAAAAAAAATTCGGTGGTTCGAAAGAATAAAAAAAAAAAATGGCGCGTGTTTCACGATGGGTTATATATTATGCGCCTCAGCGTTCAATAATAATACGATTTTTTTCCATCACATCTCATATCCACATCGTTTCATCTGCGTATACCCATGTATTTGTACTTACCTATACCTACTTAACATTATTCTCGTGGTGATATGACGTATTATTATTACTATTATTGTTGTGTGGGTACGATATATATTCTTCTGGGAACGTGGCGCCGACACAGCGAATGATCGACGGAAAAAATAAAACCCAGAGGAAAATCGGTTATCGCGTTTCCCGTTAAGTATAATACGGTGTTCGTATGCGTGGTAGCAGCTGTGGAAAAACCTCAGAAAGAGCGTGTTCATATTGTTCATAATATGGGTACATATTTCGTTTGAATCAATGTGTATAATATTTCAGATTTCGTATATATTTTTCCAATGGGCCAGAACGTTATTTTTGCACTACAATCTATGACAATATTTTATAATAATATATACATATCCAACTCCTGAGAACTACATAAGATTCATCAAACTAATTAAAACCACAGCCTCGAAATCTATACCCAGAGGACACAGACAAAATTATATCCCATGTTGGTCACAGGAATGCGAGCTACTTTTTAAATAATATGAACAATCTGGAAATGAAGTCACAGCACATAGACTGACGAGTCTTCTGGAAGAAGAAAGATGCAAAAAATGGATAATAGCAATGCAAGAACTAGATTTTACACATTCAAGCAGAAAAAGCTGGGCTCTTCTGAGGAAGCTAGGAGGTGCTCAACCAGTCAGAAAAGAAAAAAGAGTCACTGCAAAAAACATTTCAAACATCCTCTTCAAAACATCAAATATCAAATCTAACAAACTAGAAAAGTCACAAGCGAGAACGTCTTACACAAGTGAACTAAAACACTGTGAACTCACAACATCATTGATGGATGATTTCACTGATTCAGAAACAGAGATGGTACTAAAAGTAATCAAGAGCGGTAAAGCAGCGGGTACCGATGGAGTTCTACCAGAATTTCTCAAGTTCCTTGGACCAAAAGGTAGAAATTGGTCACCTAGATTGGTCACAGTTGTAGCAAAAACTAGCAACATTCCAAAGCTATGGCGAGAAGCCAAAGTGATAGCTATCCTAAAACATGGCAAACCAGCAAATGAACCAAGTAGTTATAGAACTATTTCATTATTTCCCACCTTATATACATTTTTTGAGAGACTTATATTAAATAGAATACAACGCATTTTAGAAAACATACTACCCATAGAACAGGCGGGATTCAAGAAAAACCGAGACTGTTTTGATCAAATTCTAGCACTTACAACATACATTGAGAATGATTACCAACGCAAGGATAAGTCTGGTGCTGTCTTTCTGGATTTTTCCTCTGCTTATGATATAATATGGAAAAGAGGCCTGATGTTAAAGCTGGCAAAAATTAAAAGATGCAAAAGCACCCTTCATCTAATAGATAACTTGCTGTCTAACAAGAAATACAAAGTTTTTCTAGATGGCACCGCCAGCCGTTACAGATATCTACAAAATTGCCTCTCCCAGGGATCTGTTCTATCACCAATGTTGTTCAACGTGTACACTTCAGATATCGTCGACACTATCTCAAGAAAATTCATCTATGCTGACAACATCGCGCTAGTAGCCCAAGCAAAGGTTTTCTCCAAGGTGGAAGATATATTAAATCAAGACCTTACCAATCTACAACATTATTTTGCCAAATGGCATCTCACTCTCAATCCCAACAAAACATTGGCCGTCACATTACACCTTAACAATTGAGAAGCAAAAGAGGAACTAAAATTAAAGATCAAAGATAACCACATCACCAATGAAAAATGCCCAAAACATCTGGGAGTGAGAATTTACAGGTCTCTGACTTTTAAAAAACATCTGGAGGATGTAAAAAACAAGCTTCGGCCAAGAAAAAACATTATCTATAAATTTGCAGGCGCGAACTGGGGCAGTAATGCTAAGGTATTACGAATATCAGCATTAGCACTAGTGTACAGTGTGGCCGAATATTGCGCCCCTGTCTGGGCAAGAAGCGCACAATGCCATAAAGTTGACACGGAACTTAACCATACCATGCGAATGTGCAATGGCTTCCAACACTTACTAATATAGCTCCCCCAAACTTACGTAGATTACAACACACAGTAAGATTAATTCAAAAAATTATAAAACACCCTGACATCCTTTACATTACGACTTTACTGCACATCCCCCAAAAAGATTGAAATCAAGACACCCTATATGGGACCTGGAACCAACAAAAGATAGAATGATAGAAACGATGGAAAAATTCTGTCGTACGGAACGTTTCACTGATAGACAATCCAGAACTAAAAGTACCAGGTTTCGATCTCCCGAGGGCAATATGGACAACACTAAATAGAGCAAGAACGAACAAGGGAAATGTAACTACTTAATGTACAAATGGGGAAAGGTAGAATCCTCACTCTGTGAATGTGAAATGCATCAAACAATTCACCATATCGTTGATAATTGTTTCCAAACACATTTTGTCGGAGGCCTGGAGGAATTACATAAATCAAAGGAGGATGCTGTGGAATGGATAGAGAATCTGAATTTAAAATTGTAAGCTAGCACTTCAAAGTTACCAATGTTGCCTTTATACCATTAGCTATAATCTTTCAAAGTCATAGTATTAGTCTGTTTGTTATTTAATCTTATAGTTTATAGTTTACTAATATCTTCATCATTCTATTCTATTGTAATTGTACGTTATTTTTATAATCCGATAATGTCATATGCAAAATAAATAAATAAATACTCAGATACTTTACTGTCACTATAGTATAATAAACTTGGAATTAGTATATTAGACTTAGAACACACTATTACATACAATTTATAACTAAGTAGTAATATAATAAGTCATCCCGTTTTCTTTTTCCTCTCTCTAGTGCTTTTGAAAATTACTGGGAATTTCAAAAAATCACTCAGCTCAGAACCTAAAATTGTAATAAACTGTATAAATGTGTAAGAAAAAATATTTTCACTGCAGTCTAACCAAAATGTTTCACGTGCGTGTCACCAGGTAATAGTATTTAGTAATATTTTTATTGTGCAAATTAAATCCATTTTATTTTATTTTATTAATTCCAGAAGATAAAATAATATTACATAAAATTATTAAATACACCAATACAATCATTGAAATAAAATTGTGTGTTTAGTTTTGCTACAAAGTTTGGTTAGGATTATTATCAGTATTTGTTTTCGACATAAACCAAAAACAATAAGAAATAAAATCACCGTATTAAACTGCCAGAGGCTGGTTTGCACAAGGTAATGAAAAAAAAATCGATATGCATAGATATTAAATAATATATAATATTACACTGTATAAGGTATGAATTAAGTTCTATGTCTAGACGAACGTTATTTTGCAGAACATATTTTGAAAATAGTATATTATATTTTTCAAAGTACCTACCTATTGGTTGTTATTTTTTTGTTTATTGATAAGTGACCTTGTATTAATACTACGAAATAATATAATTTTGTTTTTAAATGCTATCAAAAGTCTTTATAAAATTTTAAATAAACATAAAGATGATTAACGGTACATTTTTTTTTGTGAGTTTTATGTTGCAGAAAATTGCTTAAAAATTCAAAATCAAACTATCTGACCCAAACAGAAACTTGAAATAATTAAGCTCATCTTAATAAATTAACTTTTTTAAACAGGAAAAATTTCGGCATGGGGGTTATGCTCAGGAACTAATTTGGTACCGGATATTAAGACTGAGACAAAATATGCAAATATGGTGTTATCTTAAAAAAAAAAAAAAATAGTTCCATAAATTCTTAGGTTAGATTCGAAACAAATTTTAAGCTTGAAAACTTTATTTGTTATGTATAAGTCATCGACATTCGGGGTCTAATCATGAGAGATCGTTCTCAATGTGATGTGTAAAGAATAACCGCAGGAAACACGCTGTATGTATTATATTATTATGATTACTATGGGTACGCATATTATTTTAAAGAAAACCGTGTTAAACACGTAAATAATCGATACTGTGCCCTCCGCGACTGTCTTGCGTACGCTTTTATGTGTAATACACATTGTATATATATGACCACAAATGAATGTCATTCGGTTCGACGTTAAATTATATTGCGGTATACCCGTACGGTATTATCACCGTTATACGCGTGTTGCATTTCCAAAAGAGCACCAAAACAAAGTACCCAAACAATCAGTGTTAACGTTTCCAAAGATACCCTAATAATTCAACAGCCCTAAAAATTAATGACATCTTACGATGCATCCGACTACTTTTGACCCCGTTTTTCTGTTAAATATTTATACACATTATTTGTTATTTACTCGATACACGTAACTGTCACGGAAAATCGTATTGACTTCGCAGTGAGAGATTTTTTTATTTCTTCAACACTTTACTTTTATAATAATGTTCACCTTCGAGTGACCGACTATAGAATTTGCAAAATCTCAAACATTTCTAGATCTTATAATCATGCGTCGCCTAACCTGACCTAATTTTATGGGGTCACCTTAGTCGCGTCTCGTAAAAAAGGTATACATTAATTGTGTCCCAAAGAATACAGGACGCAATTCGTGTATTTTAATCAGGGGTTCTTAAATAACTAACAATAATAAATAAGTAAATAACAACTATAAATATAATCAGTAAAAAATTGTATATCAAATGTAATAAAAAAATAAATAAACGTTAAATTGCTTAGAACTATAATAAAAATCAATATGCTCCATAATATAATAGATAACAATTATAAATATAATCACAAGTCAATTAAAAAACGTTACTAATAATTTTGTTGGTTAAAATTTCAGTCAAAACGTAGGTTTATATTTATTAGATGAGCTTTTTACAATCTTTACAACCTTCCTCAGAAGTAACTCATAGTGTGGTAAAACAGTACAGAAGCATAATTTTTTATATATAGCATTTAAAATTCTGATTTAGATTAAATTAGATACTAAATAAAAAATAACCTTAAATAGCATTATAAATATTATATCTGAAAATACACCAGGTAATAAGTAAATGGCTGACATATATACCGTTTTTGCTCAGAACCATTTTTCGTATGCAATGTTATAATTCAATGCAAATTTAAAACACCCATTACAGTGAACTACTCATTTACAATAAGGTACCAACAATTCACTCCAATAATTATTGTATACCTGAACAGTAACAAACATAATATAATTGTTGGTAAATATTAACTTTTATTTTTAAATGAGTTTAAAAAACTTTTTAAATTCTGCACTTATCTGAGTTACCTGGTTTCTGAGAAAAATAAATATGAACGCATATTGATTATCATTGAATTAAAATTTAACGAATACACCTAGATAAATGGTATGAAATATTTCGCTTGCAGTTTTCAATTTGAAATATTTAAAACTTAAAACTTTCACCTTCCTTGATATTATTATATTTAAAAACATTCTTTGACATACGCCATTATACTTCTTTTCTGGGTGTGGGGTTAATAAAAATGCATGTAAGGAAAATATGCAAATTTTTTGTTATTGATTTTTTTATCATAATAAATCCCTCTCTCCGATTTCAACATTTACGTACTTTGACTGATTTTATTTTTTAGGTACCTAATTATGATATTATCATCTTATATAAATAAATAAATAATTTATTTAAAACAATATACAAAAACTTACTATATAGCACAGTGATAACTTTCAACCCTTTTTTATACTTTACAAAATTAATTGTGGGTATATTAGGATTTAGTAGAGACTATATTAAAATAGTTGCTCTCATTATTATTATTATTATTTACTGAATGGTGTCGATAATTGTATACAAATTAAAAAATAGAAGAAATATTAAATGATAAATAATATATGAATTTATGAATTTTCCTATTTATATTTTATTTGGAGCTATTAAAATATATTCATCTCAAGTATTCCACCACATATTATCATATTAATTCACCACTATTGTCTTAATTAACTGTGTATGAGTAATGAGTATAATTTATCATATTTCGTGTTGTGATTAAAATACTGCACCGTTTTACCGTTGGTACTAGGCAATTATAAATTCCTATTTTTTATTTATTTTTTTTTTTTTTACAAATATTCCCTTTCAGCACTTGACCGGGTAGGTAAGATATCTGAAACGTAAGTACCTATATTAATTTGAAGTATATTGCTAATTTTTAAACATCGGAAAATATCTGCAAATTCAACGCGTTCGACCTCACAGCTAATAAGTAATAGCACTGAGTATATCGTAGTTCGGTGTCACTAATTATAGGTCAACACTTGTCTTATGAGCATATAATACACTAAAATACGTTTATGGGAACACTGGTATAATAATCTACATGTCAAATCCCGTTCCATTAGTCAAACTTCGACACTAATACGTTGAGGGATGACTAATATTATAATTATGTAAGGGGAAGATAAGTAAATATTTTTTTTTTGAAAATTGTTGATGTACGAAATTCACTATTTGAACGATAAGTTTCTCAGTTATTAAAATGTTAATGACAATACATTGTTCTTAAAAATTGTTTTATAAACATTTATTATACTTGGACCATTTTTGCAAATAATACATTTTGACTTATACTAATATTGTAACTATTAAAATGTTTCTATCACCATTTCTCAATTTAATCTTCAAAACTAATTACCATCATAACATGAGCTCATTATTCTTACTATATTACAATTAAATAACTCGAAAAAATTGAATTCCCTACATCAAGTATTTCTGAAATATTATCTGCTAAATAATTTATACAAATAAAGCGAGGTTTTTCGTTTGAAAACTAGAAGATTGTATTTTTACAGGACACTCTTTAAATTGTACAAAAATATTAAACAATATTGAAAATATGGTATTTATATAGGTACGGATAACATTTAAAAATCCCGAAAATCTACATAATTGAAGAGAAAAAAGGTCAGTAGAGGGATATAGTTACCCTAAAAAGTGTGATGTGGTCATAGTTGTCACAATATTATTATATTGCACTGAAGGACATTGACGTTGAACGTATTCGTGTCATTAGACTTTTGAAAACAGTGAAATCATTTCTATTCATACTTTATACTTTATAATATATTTTAATAATTTACATACATATAAGCAGTTCTACCAAATGAGGTTTTTTGTATAAATTTTATCCCATATACGATGATTATACTACAATATAATGATAATATAATGTTGCTGTGATTAGTACGCGCACTGCATCTCAGCAATTTCTATTCAGAAATACAAATGTATCAAAACAGAAAACGGGTAGGTAAATACAATATGTTTAAATTACGTTCATTTTTCAGTTAAATACATCCTAAGTGCACCCGCTGTGCAATCACTGTACGTTACAATTTTCGTAACTATTTATTTTTTATTGCAGAATGTTATTTATATACCTAAAACATAGTGACATAATGTTCATAATTTCGTGTTATTGAAAACGAAATATAAATATATTTTTTTTTTTATGGAAATAAAATTTAATGATTTCTAATGCTGAAATAGCGTATTATTTAAAGTTCACCATAACAGAACTATGCATACACAAATATATAAACATAATTATGTTAATGTTTGCGTATTTTTTTCTTTTTTATAAGGTAACCATTAGAGGAACCACTGACTTTTTTCAATATCTCATGTCATCGCATTCTGTGTTAATATTTTTAATAGCACGTCTTAAAGTTTTAATTTCGTATTTGCATATTTCGTTTTTTTTTTCAAGAGATCGTTTTACGAGTTTTTAGTGAAATATTTCTACCCTTGACGGGCAGCACCATCTCTATAACATTGTGCTTATAATCTAAGCCTGTACTCAACGCCAATTTATACTCTCAATATAAATGTATTATTATATTTATATCTCCTTCTCAAATTTCTTAGTTTTTTGTTGTATAATTATTGTAGTCGGGTGGCTTAAAATGTTCATTCACGCATATTTTGATACGCCACCACCCGTTAGCCATTGGTTCAAGACTCGATTATGATCTATTACTGTGGTAGTCGAGTGGCTTATATACTTATATAAGTAATATAAGCAATGTAAGTACCTGAATATTTAAAAGCCTCATTGATTAAGATACAATAATTAGAAGGTGGAACTTACGCATAATTATCCATTTTAAATAGAGTGGGATTCCGTACCATCCCCGCGTTCCCATTTATTCAGCCATTTGTTTTTGTTAAAAAATGTATTAGCAAGAAACGTTAAACACAGAAAGCTGCTAAAGGAAGATGACGTGCACATTTTTGTGAGTGTATTTTTATTACGATAGTTTGTTTGCAAATATAATAAATAAAATTCGATAAATCGCTACCATTTAATGTAATGATTATTTAATTTTAAATTTGAAACATTTTACTTCAATTTACTGTATGCACAGAAAGTGCTATAGCCACACTCAGAGAAAAAATAATATTAGAAAATCAATTTAAAAAAGTTATTATTACATAATTTTAATTTGTTTTTTATTCTAAGCTTTGAGTGCTTGAGCAGTGCAGAGAATATATAATGAACATTTTATCTAGATACCAATAAATATAAATACCTTTTAAATTTATCTAGATTAGATAAAGAGAATCTAACTTTTATGTAGATACTATGGTAGATAAAACTAAGACCAATTTGTATTGTATTTAAATAAAGAAATTACTTCTTTACTTAGGTAAATATAAATTAAATATTAGTTAATAGATAATAGTACCTACATATTATGATACGAAAATTATCTGAAAAACAGCTTGTAACGGAAAAATACACACATTATACACACTACTAAATCGGCCTTTCTCATGGCCAGCATTTATTATCACATGGAAGGAGACATGAGACTTTTGACAGATATATGGATTCTGCCGATGGAAAATAACACCGTTATAACCAAGTGACCATTGAAACGAGAGTGGTTGGGCTTGCCTAACAAAATGACCATCAGCTAATAAGAAACCGGAATACAGCGGTGAACGGGTATAATTACCGGTGCGTTCCCCAATGTATTTGACTTAAATACAAACCTTCAAACAGTCAACATCTCCTCACAAGAGCGTAACGAAGCCTGAAGAAATCGAATAAACACCGATCGAATCTGTTATCCAGTGAATCGGCCAACGACGATCTGCGAAGCTGAACAACTTGCTGTAGAATCGAGCTATCAAGCGCTCCAAACGAGACCAACTGTGGTACGATAGTAAGACCGCCAACCACGTAGATCACACTAGCAACGAATTGCGGGTTTCCTATACCATACGACTGACGAGTGATGGCACCGAGTGATTGTTCAGCACCACTCAGTTCCAAGCAGCTACAGGCATTGTCTCACCCACAGATACCTGACGAAAGTCCTCGAAATGCTGACAATCCGCGTCAAGGCGTAAATACGGGCACGCTGTACTGGCTCCAACTATGTCGAAGCTGAACCCATAACGGGTGACAGCTAGTATTGTCGGATAACCACAGAGAACACATGAAAATTGTCCTTTTCAGAACAACTATACATACATAGACACCCCCCCCCCCCCCAGCACACCTGTAACGGCCATGCTTACTGGATGAGACTCATAGAGCGGAAGCCACTTTTATAAGCGGGCCCGATGTGTTTTAGTCTCTTCCCCATCCTAAAATTGTATCTAAACTTATGAATAACAAACATTCATATTCTTGTATGGGAATTCCGATGACCGGTTGGCCTTCGGACCCCTCCCAGCTATTTTAAAATATATAATTCATTCATATATCTAATGGAAATAAACACTTATATTTTATACTGAAATAAAATAAGAGTTATCCATTATTACGTTGAGTACGGTGCACCATTTCAAACTTCTATAAATTTCTAGTAGATAATCATTGGAACAATTATTGCTGGTTCTTTTGAAAGGTTAATTTTGAAACACATGAAACATACCTACATACCTTACACTACAGTGATACCTACCTGCTTGTCCACCGACGTGGTTGAATTATCGACCTTATGGACGTGAACTTAATCAATTTCAGTTTTTAACTATCATTACTGTAAATTATACAGATAATTAATATCGGAACACATGGGTACTCAAACCGAATATAACTCTCCGTAAAAAATAATATTAAAAAAAATATGTCTAGCTCTTAACAATATGAGATGTGACTCACATATATCTATGTACTAAAGTTCTGTTTTAATTACTGTCGTAACGGGTACCTATAGAGTAATAAATCACTCATAAAACTAAAGCTATCGTTCTCAATACATTTATAGAAGTAAACATAATTATTTTGTTGGTGAAACAATAGACACATGAAAGAATTGAGATTTTTATGAATTTTTCTTATTTTTTTTTTATTTTAACCATGCAAGTTGGAGAATAAGTTACAAATATTCGTTTTGTATGACATAAAATTTGATACATTAAATATTATTTTGTATATTATTGCATTTCTAGATGTTTAGAGGAATAAGTGTATATTTGTTTTGTATATTTCGATAAAAAAAAAATGAGAAAAATAATAGATAATTTTAAACTTTGAATTTTAAATTATTATAATCTAAATTCTAAATCACATTAATTGTTTTATAATTTTAAAATAATGTTTAAAAAAAAACGTATTTATTAATTTATTTTTATTAAATAAGGGAATTTTTAAATATTTTTCGGAATATTTGCATGCATTTTATAAGTTTTAAGGTCAAAAACATGCTAACCCTAATAATAGACTAATCGTGTACGTTGCAGCAAGATATTATGGTGGTCAGTTTTTAACTTTAAATAGTTTTCGAGTGGAATCAGTTATTTTTATGCTGTGGCGAAACCACGGATATATTGTGTGATGGTATTTCTGGAGCAAAATAATGTAATTTTATTTTCTGGATAATAAAATTCATAATAATTCAACGTTTCGAGCGAATGTCATTGATTTAGGTCATCCATCTATGAGTTCTGTGGAAATATGAATAATATACGACAATCGTAGTCGAAGAAAATAATATACATACACTGCCACCATCATATATTAGGCCGGCGGCCGAGTGGAGGATTCGATTTGTTACGATGCTGTACATTATTCATCGATAAGCAAAATGACAAAACATATTTGGTTTGAACTTGATGTTTCCACTTTGGTCCAATACATTATTATAATATGAATTTTCATTATTTATTGATCGATATATTGTTGTGTATTGTTATAATTTTAAGTGATCTGACCTAACTCACAATATTATTACCAGTGCCACTACGCGATAGAGTTCCAATTTTGCTGGCCATTAATTTTTTATTTTCAAAGTTTAAAACGAAGCTTTGTCAGCTATACATTTGACTTGTAGAATACTTAGAGTAAAACACTTGAAAATGTATTCTGATTTAATAAATAAAATAACATGCTTGTTTAGCTATTGTTTAATTTTATCGATTTTTGGGTTATGCACTTGATTTTTTTATGTTTATGTTTTATGTTTTGTGTCTATGTTTGAATGCATATTTTCAAAACATGTCAAAATAAGGTCAATATTTTCAGTCCAAGAATATGGCTCAATCATGTTTGATGTCAGCATTTAATCCAAATAAATTTTATAAGGACTTATTTTAAATGGTGTAAAAGATTTTGATTTATAAAAATATTTTATCAAAATTCTAGTGACATTTGTCATTTGAAGATATTCTCAAAAAAGTCTTTCAATGAGACGCATATGACTGGAAAAAAATACTTTAATTTTAAACATAGTTTAATGGCTGGAAGAAGAACTCAAAGCAAAATTTTAGAATATTTTCTAAATTAGCTAAGATAAAATTGACTAGTATGGTTTGGCGATAGACAAAGTGACAAGACTGATAGAAATGGAACAAAATAATTTTATTATTTTAAAGGCATTAAATTGTTTTTGTCTTAAAATTTAATAATTTATTCTGGTAGGTTTCTTGTGACATGAAACAGAACTGCACTACAAACAAAATGTTCTTAAATTTATAAAATTATATTTTTTATATTTAGCATTCTTAAACATATTACCCATGTAGTTTGATAAAATAACTCGTATCACACTTGGAGACTTGTGCTCAAAAATATCGTTCAGATAATTTCTATTTTTTATTCAATTACCAAATGGATCGACAAGTGGAAAGACGGAAACTTAGATAAACCGAACATTATTGAAAATTTAAGGATAAGACATCCAGTATACCACCTAAAGTGCAATCATTGGATTATTCTGAAAGTCATGAAATAAGGCCTAGCAGGACTGTGAAAATGCTCTATAAATTAGGTGACTGAAATAAACCTAAATTACCTACGAGGTAGGGAAAAACCAACAGTTCAACTCATTATCGAAGAATGGCCAAGGTGTGATCTTTTGATAAATTTCAACATGGCCCATCCACTAGAATAAACAATCGATTAAATCACAAAATATATCAAAAATGTTTTTTGTGGGAAACAATCGAGGAGACTATAGTCATAACCAAGAAATGAAATTTTAACACTATAAAGAGGAGAGTATTTTCTATGTAAAATCTTCCTTATTTTTTCGATATCACAAATATGAAAAAAAATAAAATTGTATTGCTTATAAATTCATTATTTCTCCCTTGAATAACTTATTTTCTATTGTGTTATCGAAAAAACAAAAACCATGTTGCGCAGTAAATGTGCTCCTCTTTAAAGTATGCAAATATAATTTCATAGTTATAACTGTAGACTTCTTAGTTATTTTTCACGCAAAACTGTTTTGATATGTTGTACGTTTATAAGACGGCAACAACATACACTAATGTGGTGTCCTCTTAAGAAGGTACTGATAAATTTAAAAGATATATATATAAATACAAATTTTAGATTCTGAGTGGAGCGAGGAATGTATTAATTTTACCATTTTTTTTTTAAATTAAAATTTTTTTTTTCTTGTGTCTGTCATCATGGCTTGGGGGCAGTAAAAGTGTTTTGATTTTTGACTTCAGTACCTCGTTTGATCAAAAAGTGAATCTAGTTGGTACTTTGGGGAGGTCAAAAGTAAAAAATTCTCAATATTTTTCTAAATAATCGGGATAAAAAAACTAAAAATTAAGGGGGAAACGGGAAATTTTACGCACAATTAGTTTTCGACAAAATCGATTTTGCTTTTTGATGTAACGTTAAAACAAATGACCATAGATTTTCACCGAATGTTTATATAAGTATATTCTATCCACCATGCAATTTTCAAAAACTATTTTTTTATTTCCATTAACTATTCATAGGCATATGCAATTTTTGATCATTATTAGTTTTTTTTTAATTAATATCGCTAAAAATGTATTTGTTAGGTAGAAAAGCTTGAAAATTTAATACAAGGTTCCTAACATATTGTTACAATAGCAGTTGAAAAATAAAATAAATTCATAATCACAATTTTTTTTTTATAAGCATTCAAAGTTTAAATTTTGACAAAATACGTAAAAATCACAAAAATTCGCAAATTATTTTATGCTGGAAATTCATAAAAAAAATTCTTTTTAAATCTAAGATTTGAAAATTTTTAATAATCTATAATATTTCTTAGAAAAATAAACCGTCTCCGCTCAGAATTGTTTTTCGTATACAATGATATAATATCAATGGATTCAAATTTAATTCCATCCATTAAAGTAACCCACTTGTAACCTACTGTACAGCAGAGCGATATCCACGACCGCTTTTTCAAATTAAATAAACCCGAATATGGAATAAAATAAATACTTTGATTTTTTTTTTTACTATAACTTATAATTATAAGTAAATTTTCAATTTTTCCTTTGGATCATAAAATAAAAACAAATCAAATCATATAGCACTAAAACATTACTTTTATTTACTATGTTCTTTTTTTAAGTTTTTAAACTTAAATCACGCGTTTATTATTAAAATTATTTTTTCTATCATAGTTTTTGTTATTATGTAGTGTCTAGATACACCAAAAATGAACGTAGGCTACAGTAAGCTCGTCTCTATTAAATTGACAGCGGTATTTTTATTTTTATTTTTTTTGGCATCAGTGGTTCCGTGGAATTATACTACTACCCTGCACGTTACGTAATGTATAGCTTCGATGTTTTGAAGCGTCCGCCAATACACGGTTTCAATTATTCAAAACTCAATTTCGAAAATGCATTAATAATAGAGGCGAATAATGTTTCGGCTGTTTTAGGTATACAGTGACTACATCGGAATTATTAGACAGCTGCACTGGGGGTTTCTATTTCCTGTTTTCTGTCTTCCCTCAATTGTCCAATTAATAGACAAGCTGCCTACGGAATGTCCAGAAAATCGATATTATTATAATATGTTCGTAATAACACAAAATAACGTAAATGCACAACTCCCGCGGATACGTATATAATATGTTGCACGGGACGTATCAATGTTATTAATCCTACTGACGGGTGACTCGGGTGAGGTGCAATAGAAAACACAAAGAACGTATCAGAATATATATTTTTTTTCTGCGTATGAAATAGAAATACACACTGAAACCCATTATCGGCACTGTTAAACATAATATTACATTCAATAAGGCTTCTGGATTTGAAATATTTCAAGATTAATTGAACATTTCACTTATATTCAAGATTTTTAATGAAAGTATGAAAATTATTTAATTTTTTTTAAACGTAGGTATTTGGTTACAGATAATTTTTTATTATCGACGATGAATGGCTTGTCGACTGAGGCTTACAAATTACTATGTTAATAGATACAAATTAGGCATATAAATTGTATAATGTTATTGGTCAATATGTCACTTATGAATTGAATTCAAATTGGCAAGCTATTATTTATTATTTTTGTATTAATATTCAATACAACAAACTACTTTAAAAACGCGTTATCTTGCCGTAAGATTATATACATTATATACTTTTAATACATAACCTTTTTTAATTTTTATGTTTCTCATATTTCATGAGTTTCATAAAATAATTCAAAAAAATAAATTGTATTACATTTTAAAAGTCTATGGGTACAATTATAGTAGATATCAAAATATTATTAAAAGATGACGTTTAGTAATAGCAAATTTTACACTTACCTAATCATGGAGGTTTTCCTTTTCCCATAAAAATGAACGAGTCTCCGAATATATTTTTATATATTTTTTTTTTAAATATATATTTTTTTTAAATTATCAACTTGTGAAAAAATAGAATAAATTAAAGCGACGTCATGTTTATATTTGCTCCTCAATTTATTGTATTTTAAAACGGCTCTACCAACACCACGACACATACTCGTATATTATTTGTCATTAATTACTCAAATATAATTAAATAACAACCCTAAAATAACCATATATATATTTAAAAAAAACCTATAAATCATAGATATTCGTCATCCTTTCAAGGTGTTATAATTTATAATTGTGGTTGATTGTGAAGATTTAAGTTGACAGTAATAAATGATAATATTATTCGAAAAATACGTTCATTGACGGAGCCGGATTGAAACAGCGATGGTCGAAATATATTTACAATTTTTCTGTGGTGGTTGATGCTTACAGACCGTAAGTCAGGACAGACCGTCCTTACACTTTGAGATGACGTTGATAAAATCCAATTAATATGTTCTCTAGGGACGTTTTTCCTCCGTGGTCTTTTCCATGAAGAAGCTACCTACCTTAAACATTTTGACCACACATTGGACGCAAAAAAAATAGTTTAGCGTAAAATATAATAAAAACAATATCGTTGTGAATCCAAAAAATCCATTGTTTGCGTCACTCAGATTCCTAACCGAACAATATGAGTACCGTTTTTCGGCTGTGTCAAATATGAAAAGTCATCGATATTTCCACGAAAATATTATAGGCTGAAATACTACAAGAAAACATGTGTGTAAGATTAACTTTGCGATGAGCTCGGAATACAGTAGCTTATTTACTATCAAAACAACAATTAATCACTATGATAACACTGGAGATGAATCGTATTACACGAAGGGCGAATAATTGGTTTCCACCACACTTAAAAATTGACATTTCTTTAAATGGTTTCCAATATTTTCTGACGGTTGTAAATTTGACGTTATAATTTTAAAACAGTTGGATATTATACATATGGACACGTCAGTACCTTCTCTTGACTGTAAAATGGATCCTTTAATATTATTTCCTGTAATTTATGAGCAGTTATATAAAATATCAGCAATTATTTTTTTAATAGTTTATTATTTTCTAGTCTATATTATACATACATAAGTTACACACTAATTAAGTATTTATTATGTGTAATATTATTATGAAGTTTTCTTAATTGGCATAACATAAAAAAATAAAAAACAAATAAATCAATCATTCAGTTCATATAGAATAATATACCATGTTAAAATTTATTGCATTACACTAATGCTATATTATATTTTTGATTTCAGATTTTTTTTTTCTTGATGGTATCACGTTAATTTGTTTTCAAGTCACTGATTTTATTACGGTTAATAAAATATAAAATTTTAATAACGAATAACTTACCGAACGCCTTATATATTTCCAAGATGATTATATAATATGTAGGTATTATTTTTTTTTTTTTGTTAATCAATAACACTGTTGATAACACTGAGTTCACAAGATAGATTTGTTCTTTTCTCTGATTTTGTTGGTAATAAATTGACAGTTGACGTTTGGGCTACAGTAAACATTATCCAAACTTCAACACTTATCAAAAAAATTTTTTTTTAAATGATATATTTTAATATAACAGTTATTGGAAACAATGCGAACGCACAGTTAAACAGACATATTTACGTTATTATATTTAATTATTCTAACATGTTCCAATCAAAAGACTACATGAGTATTTTTGGTGAGGGAGAGAAGGATAATATTCATAATAATTTATTGGAACAAAAAAGATACGAAAGAAAAATTTAATTGGTACCATACTATACTTTAAAAAATAAGTGTATTTTGTTAAAATATAATACATTAACGTATTCTATAATAAATACAAATAGGTAAGAATAATATTATTAATTAAGGAGGAAAAAATATTAAAAATTTAGGAAAAACAGTTTTTTTGGAAATAAATAGTCAAAAACAATGCAAACTATCTAATTCTTAATAATAATACATACATATTATTAATTGAAAATAACTATCATTTAAATTGTATATTCAATGACTTTGTGATTATTTATGCCATATTGATGAATTAGAATTTTTTTTTAATAATAATACAATTGAATACATCAATTTACTGGAAACAACAGCAAGTAGGAATAATAAGTCTTTTTCCCGGATTTCTCTGACATGTTCCAGCATTATGTTGATCCCTATTCTCTCGTTACAATATTAACTGCAATTTTCAGATGTTTTTATTTTTATTTAAATCTCGGTAACATTGTACTTTCATGGGTTTGTTTTGTTTTGTTTTTTTTTTTGTAATTCACGCATTTAAGAAAATACAAGCATTTTAGTCGATACGATAAATAACCGTTGCCGATATGTCAAGTGATTGAATTTTTTTTCAACTTCAAGTGGTATAATTAACTATTAAATGTGGTAACGGTTACACATAAAATACATTACGATACTGTAAGACATTTTTCCAAACGATTTACTGTGAAATCGAAATGAAAACATATATAGATTAACAACTTATATTTACTATATAACATATTATATATTATGTCATTGTTATTTCTCTGATTTCATTATTATTTTTTTTTATCCAAATAATATCGGTTATTTTAAAGAAATTTATTGAATATGCTCAAAATATTTTTATTTTTTATCATATATTTATCTAATAATAACCTAAACTAACCAACCTAACCTATATATATATGTATATATATATATATATATCATATGACATACATTATTATAAAAATATACCAAGATACACAAATTAAGAGGTCGCTCAATTTTGAGAACGGTTAAAAAAATTTTCTAAAAAAGAAGTTTTCAGTTTAAAAAATGTAAACTTGTATCACCACAAAGCACTACTAATGTATCGAAAAATCTCAAGAATTTTGTCGTCAAGTATATTTAGTAATTTTTAAAATTAGATTTTGAACAACTGTATTGTTAACGTAAAAAATGGGGGGGAGGGCGTCAGATTTGTGCTATTATACTGCAATTTATTTTGAAATTTTTACGTGCTTTTAGTAGTATTACACATTTTTAAGAAGCAAGTTTCGTGTATTTTTATTGCAATTAAATCTATACTAAATGTAGTTCAACCGAATTCAACAGCTGAAATTTAAATTATTCACGTGCTAAACACGAATAAAATAACCGCAATATAAAAATATTTCTTTTATTCTCATCGATTAAATTATTTTTAAAGGAGCAATTTACGTACTGTAAAGAATTAAAAATCAAAATAAACAGCTCATCCATACATATACAATTGATTGACTATCGGCTAACTAACGAAATAATGTACATAGGTATACATCAGTGATTAATATATATATATATATATATGCCTAACCTATAAACATTATACATATTAATATAATACAATATTGTACATAAGATTAACTAAAATGTAAGTTTATTTTTTGAATATAAAGACTGCCTACGTATAAACATGCAAAAATATAATATACATTTTACAGTACAATGTTCGCTTAGTCGCAGGTAATCAACTTTTTGATCGTACCTACCTATAACTACTACTATAGCAAAGAAATGTACACACAAAACTTGATTTATTTGTTTTTATATGGTTTTTTTTTTTTGAATTTTTTTTTTTCAATCAAACAAATTGTTCGATTTTGAAAAAAAAAACGCCAAGCATTGTCCGATGAATAATGTATGCGCGTTTTGTTCGTATTTTAACTGTGAATAGAAGAAAAAAAATCGTCAAGTGATTTGTTTTCGAAGATCTCACACGAATATTTCTTGCTTATATAATATTATAATTCAACGCCTGTTACATACCTACTCTACGTAGATAGGGACCCTCGAATAATAAAATATTTATAAAACTGTGAAGGCACGCGCTCCCATCCATACGAAAATTACGGTAACTCTAACTTAGGGCAACATCGAGGTTTTGGTATTGATTCGAAGCTCATGGTGACAGTTTATGCAACATATGTTAAGATTGAAAAACAACAACTCTAAATTCGTCTTTAAACCAAATATTTTGCTTGTTTACATTTTTAATTTTAAAATTTGCAAAACTCCAAATTGGACCTCCAGTCATAAAGAAATAAACTACAACTACTCCTAGTCAGAATGTGAATTATGAAGGTGACTTCAACAAATTCGTCAAATTTGGAGTTCGTTTGACGTTACTATGCAATCCCAACGATGATTTGCGAATATAATTACTAATAATATGTTTTAATTATTTATGAATTTAGTTTTGTGTAAATATAAAATGTGCGTTTGTCCGACTCACGCTGCTACCTATCACTGCTATAATAAAACACATTGTACCGTGAAATTATTGTTTTATTTAATCATATAGAAAAACAATTGATTATCATCAATTGGGATTATTAAATTTATAATAATGAATATTATTATAAAATGTTTTGTGGTTTAATTTTTTGTCATATCGAGGACGTGAAATTGTGTAGACTGTAAATATTAATTTCCTTCATGCCACCAACATATTATTATATTAATAATGAATTTTTCTCCGTTTTAACACGATGAAATATTATATAAATATGAAATTGATTATTTCCGTATAAAGTAGAGCTCTTAGGGAGTCCAAACTACAATATAATATTGAAAATATTGACTAAATTATGGATAAAAAATGGTATTTTAATTAAGTCTTTTATTTTAGTCTGCTGCGGTTATTGTACATGAAATTATTAGTGTGATATATAAGAAATGAAAAGTCGTCACAGAAAATTAATTAGTCGTGAATTTAATTTTAGCTCGATTGAATTTTTTCATTGTGATAAATCTATGGAAGTTGTATCATCATGTTATTTAATATTGGTTAGTATTAATAGGTATGTATTTAAATTCTTTAAATGCTAACAAATTATAAGCTTTGTTTTCTTTAACTTTTTCCATAATGCTTCCTATCAACATAAATTGATTTATGGAACAAATATAAACATTGCATGGCCGAAGATATATTGCATAAGATGTTTTTTAGAACATTGAATGCAGATTTGCAAATAAATGAAGTAATTCACAATGGACTATTAATTGTAAATGATGAAATGTGTTTGATGATCACCGTCTAAAGATTAATACAATTAGAATGACAAAGCCTAATCACTCATTGCACAACATATTTAATGAAGAGTAAAGTTTTGAAACGCAATACGATACTGAAGGGTTGAACAAACAGTTCAAAGAAACGTCCTCCTTTTAGAACAGCAATAAAAATATGTTTAAGAAACGCTCATAAAATTAGCGAACAATGAAACTAGTGGATTTTTTTTTTATGCTGTAGTTGAAATTGGATAAAAGTTTTTACTTTTTACATTGATTTGGTGAACGATACGATCTTAAAATGGAGAATTTATCACGAATTGAAACTCCGTTGTTGGAAGGTGGTCCAAACAGCTTATTTGGCACTCAAGTTATTGTTGAATACTTAAACTATTGAAACTCCAATTTGTAATGTTTTAAGGTCTTAAGGAACTATACCGTGACCAAAGTGTTGCAATATAGTAAATTGATCGTTTGACATGAATGTTCGATGGCACTCAACAAATCGTTGGAGACTTTAGACCACACGATAAAAGATTTATAAAACACCAATAACTGATTTAGTGGTGAAATGATTCTATTAGCAGGTGATTTTCGACAAAAATTTTCAACGCTAGCAGACAAACTCAGTACATATTTGAAATAGTCCATTTTATGGAAATACTTCAAATCACTATAATTAATTATCAACGGTTGAATTCGAAAATGATCAACCTCACGATGTTTTATCTAAACAATTGTTCGAAATTGGTAACTTATAGAAAAATTCCTGTTGACAGATTAACTGAGTACCTATATTACGTTGCACATTTTTTTCAAATTACTAAATCAAATACCAAACCTATTGAGATGGCGTTTCCAAATATTGCTCAAAAATGTAACGCTTATGTTTGTATGAGCGAACGTTGATGTTTACGAAATTAATTAAAAAGTATAGAAACAACAAACTTGGTATAACTCTGATACATTCGAGTTTAATTATACATGTACGTAAGCACCTGGCGAGAATCGTTTTTTTTTTTTTGCGGGGGGGGGGGGGGGAGAGGGACAAACCTGGAGAAGACAGTTAATAAATATTATAAAAATAATTTTAAACACCTGAAAAAGTTTTTTTTTTTATTTATTACTCTAACATTAGAATAAGCATTAAATATAAAAAATAATATTTAATTTCAAAAACGTATCTTTCTTTTATACTTTTCAAAACTCAATAATAATGTCTACGTTAAAAATGCATTAAAATTATTTTATTTGTGTTTGAATCATATTCTTCATTAATTTCTTTTGTTACAGAGATAAAAATGTATAGGTATATGTTATATCTTATCTAAATCAATTTCAATTCAGTTAAATTCCGATTAAAAATGAAGAAGACTTGAAAGAATTTGAGTCATTGATTCTCAGTAAAGACTATCGAAGTGTGTTGGTAATATTATTATTTTTAAGTATTTTACTGCATATTATAAATTTTATTTATTTATACATTTATCAAGTACTAGATGAGCAAGTTATCTTTATTAATTACTAACAACATTGGGAATAGTGTACGTCGAATTTGTTCACGTATGTTTCATGACGAACTCCTATTAAATTATTCATTACTTGGATTTAAGAAAAAAAAACTATTCTCAAAGTTATTAAGCTATTGTTTATTGATTGGTAATTAATTCAACTTGTATGTGTATGTAAAAGAAAATAATAAACATTTTTTATTTTAGATACTATAAGATCCAGTTCCAAGTATAAGCTGACCCTTGAGAAAGATATTGATGTACCTATTTCAGTTTGGCTATCTCATGCTCGTTTTCGATTAAAGAAATAGGATAATTTAAAAACTCCTTATTTTTAATTGTTCATTACTAAGTGCTTTATTTTATAATCAAGTATCAGCAGTATAGTCAATACTTGATAAGTAGATTTGTTTTAATTGTTCTTATAGTTTTGTTTTGGTACAGAAATACCATAAATTATAAAAATAAAGATTTGTTATAATATATGTATGTACTATAATAATCATATACAATTTTTTTAAACATTTTTTTTTATATACACCTATTTAAATAAAAAAATGTGAACTTTTATTTTCCAGTCATTTTTATATAAAACAATCATATTATGTATCAATTTTTTATCCCCATATTGTGGCATTTGTGAAATAAATCATATAAAAATTGCATTATGCTTCAGTATTATTCACTGTATAGTTAACTCTCCTATATATATTCCATAAATATTATTATATTGTAACGTGATCGGGGAAACGACCAGTTAAATATAAGATATCAAGTGTGAGTCGTAGGACTCTATAGATATAATTACTGTAGCCAGGGGTAGATATTTATATATAACAGGATCTTAAATATATTTAAATAACTAGGATTCCGTTTCAGTTATCATTAAGTTTTATCATATATTAAACACTTACAAATAATTATACTCACAAGCTATAAAAATTATATAATAAATTATATTCTATCTAACTATTTGACTGTATCGTAGTTATACGCAGTGCTGTAGTCCTAAAAAAAGCAGAGGGTATACTATGAGTTATAATATTAATTATTAAGCATTTATACTATCATTAGGTATCACTTTGGTAGAGGGTAAATAACACAACACACACCATACTTTAATTCTACAAATTAAAATTAAAACTAAACATTTTTTTTTTTATCAAAAATATTAATAATAATCTAATGACTTTTGTCTTTATCAGAAGGTATACGGAGTTTATTAGAAATAACCAGAAAGTATGCGGCGTATACCGCCGTATACCCTCCATTACAGCACTGACTTATACGGAGTTTGATATTCATTGAGTGTTGAGGTCTAAGGTGCACAGTGAACTAACTTATTTCATACATGGTGTGTATTGGCCATAGGCCTTACAATATTATGAGTGTGTGTTAATATTATTGTATTGGTCAGGAGTTAATTGTACATAATGTTAAGTGTATAGACGTGCAGTACATATACATTATACATATACTTGGGTATCATGTAACATATTATAATAGTTGCAATATAATTTGTAATCATTATATATGTGGTTCTAATAGTTTTGAATAAAATTAAAACCCTTAATTAATTATAAAGTATGTAAAAGTAAAAAACTCCAATAAAATAAAAGTTCATATGGCAAAATATAGTGATCATGATATTATTCCAGTACCTAAGAAATAACGTTTTTACAACAATACATTTCAATTATTCTTAAAATGTTATTTTTAACATTACTATAATGTTATCATGTAATGTTTATAGAACCTGAAAAAGTTGGCCAAAAAATTTGCTAATAATGTTATGATAACATTAAATAATTTTCTGTTACTCTGAAATTGATATTATAATCACTTTTTTGTTAATTTAATAATATTAAAATCATGTTAGAGTAACATTGTTTTGTTGTCTGGGATCATCAATAGATGGTCATAATGATTTCATAGACACCTAATAATTGATAGTAAATATTTAATTTCCAATTAAAATTTAGAAAAAATATACATAATACAGATAAATAGTTTGAATTGATATTATAATGAACGAGGTAGCAATACTTCTTTAGCATTTTCCACTTAACGTTTAAATACTTAGAGGTGTTTACTGTACTTACTATTATAGTTTTAAACTAAAATTTGATTTACATTTTTATAAAAATTGAATATTTCAAAAAAATTAATTTTATGAAATATTACAACCCTAAAGCGATAAGTAATAACAGCTTTGCCTATACAGAGGGTTTCATGTTTGATAATGTTTAGTTGATGTTTTTTTTTTTTTTTTTAAACATTAATATTCTCTTTAAACCTTCAAAAAACGTACGCAATATTGTAGCAAAAAATTAAAAACCTACGCAATCGTGTTTTAAACTATTTTTTGATAAAAGAAGCTTTTTACCAGACCTGTGACATTAGAGCATTGCCATCATATTATTATCCGTATGCGGAACACGACTTAGGTTTTGTAGCAGACTGTATTTGATCGGATAAAATCAGCATAACACAATAGGCTAGATTCCACTAAACTCTATTATTATTACATTAACTAATTTTGTTATTATTACTAGATAATATGTTATTTTGTTGCTGTTATCGACTTACCGCGATTATGCGCAGAATCAACGTATTTTGTTGGTAGTCGTATTCGAGTCCAAAATTGATTTGGCCGACCTTCTCGGACGGCACAGCCGGCGGCTCTTTGTTCAACTCGATCAGAGATTGGCAGCGATCGTGCTAAAATCACAAGACCATTATTAGGTATCGGATTAAAATATGCTGTATTATAGATCTAATTCATTAATTATGGAATTACTATAATGTTATACACATATTATACTTACAAACAAATAGGCGTGAAAAAATGCTCTGTCGAATGAAATAATCGATTTGTTCTAATAATTAAATACTTATATTTAAAAAGCAAAGTTGTATTTATATTTAATCTATGACGCTCGTTTTACAAGTAGGTACTGAATAAAATTGTTAATTTATATAATTTTTAATGCCAAATATTTTTAATTTTAAATTGAAATAATTTTTTTTAAATCTCTGAGAATAATCGTATTACTTTATAATATATAAAATCAATATAAATAGTTTCTTTAGCGTGTAATTATCACCACAATGGAAAGTTTATATATATATATATAAAATTTACTAAATCAGTAAAATTATTTTATTTTTTCAACCGATGCCGTTTCAAATATAAAATATTAAGGCTGAAAATATTTACATAAGATTATATAATTTGTATAAAAGCCCTATTGAGCGATATTTGAATATTTTTTATATGCTCCATATAATTGTTAAACATCAAATGAATAATTCAAATATCTAAAGATAAAATTGGTACTTTACGTTTATCCACACTAACAATTTTAAGTTTTAATAACGCACCTAAAATGAGATGCTACTTTGAATGTGCATAGATTTCATATATTTTCATATAGCTTCTAAAATAATTTGAAGATCTCTAATTTGTTATTAATCATAATTGGTAATGCCAGCAGTTTTGTAGAATCAATAATATACTTAAGGGCAAAAAATGATTTACTTATCTACAATTTTGAGAGGAGCTATGCTTTTCTTAGAAATTTGCCACAATTCCTACCAGTTTGTGGCAAAATTTTGAAAATTATACAAACACAATCCCAGCTAATGAATCATTTGGCACAGAACTGTTAACAAATTGTATATTTGTGATGCAAATATAGAAGGAATTTATTACAAAAATATGCAAATATCTATTGAAGTGGCTTTGTTATATACACTGAAGGACCGAAACTTTATGGCGAATCTATTCACCTTATACCAATAGCATTATCCTTCAAAAAAAAAAATGTATGTATCTAGAATATAATATCATCGTTCGTAGATAATAGCATTAGAAAATGGTATAGTAGATAATGGTAATGAGTAATGACGAATTAAAATTAAAATTGGAGAAGCGTATGGTAAGCGTTGGTATGATGACATTAAACCGATTATTCATGAAACTTGCAACAATATTTCAATTATTAGATATGACTGTTGGAAATAAGCATCAGTTAAACTTGACTGGATTTCAACGCTTGTGTATTTGTATCAGAAAATTTATATAGCTATATGTATAAATATTTGTTAAATTATTTATTTATATTTAATTATATAAAGTTAAATTTTATATTTATGAAACCAAATAATATTTTTTCCTTTTATCGATCCACCTCATTTTTGTCCAAGGACACACCTAGTTTAAATAATTATAAACCAAATGCTGGCTTAATGTACTAATAATTAATAAATGCATATATATATTATAGTTAAATAAACTATAATCAGCGGAAAAAGGAATAGCTTTGTAACCACGCAACAAAAACAATTAAGTCATTCGTTATTAAACCTTAAATCATAACGCACCTATAATTTATCAGCCCTAGAAAAAAATCATCAAAATGAACAATCAAACATGTAACCCGAAGATGCTAGTGAAACGACAAAAATCGAACGATGTACGCAGGTCAATTATCAGTAAACTATGTTTAATTATAGATCAACTAACACACAGAGGTGAGAAACCGTATCAATGTGATGTGTGTGACAGACTATTCACTACTAGCTACAACCTGAATATACACTTGCAGACGCATACAGGTGAAAAAACGTATCGATGTGACTTTTGTGACATACCTTTTACTACTAGCGAAAATATGATGTTACACCGGCGCAGACACATAGGCGAAAAGTGGTACCCGTGTTATATTTGTGACAAGTTGTTTAGTCAAAGTAGTGCTGTGAAGATTCACTTGCAAACGAGACACACAAGCAAGAAATCGTACTCGTGTGTTATGTGTGAAAAGTCGTTCGATCATGGCAAGACCTTAAAAAATCACCAACGACTGAACAAAAATGAGAAACCATATCAGTGCGATGAGTGCAGCAAATCGTTCACTAACAAATCTAATCTAACTGATCAACAAACATAAAATTATGTTGAATATTGGGAAGTATTAACAGAAATTAATTTGAGCTATAATATCCGCGTGTTAATATTATATCCATGTAGTTAATCAGTAGTTAATCGATAGTAAATTTCGTTTGATATTTTTTCGTTATATTATATTATTCTTCATAAAAATACATTTTGTTTTATTTTATTATTCACTAGCTAAATCCGTGGATTCATACCGCGTTAAAAGTCCTACCTAGGATATAAATCAAACTGTGTGTTAAATTCGTTGCCTGTGGTTATGCTAGCAGTATGTTTTTATACATACAGTTATATAACGGTTAAAATATACTAAATAATAATCTTACGATATTAAATTTAGTTTATCATTATGTAATTTTATTCGTTTTAACGAGAAAAGTCTGACAATTAATTTATTCAAAATGATGATATTCATTGATGGTAATTTTATTATTTGAACCTATCACTTTTTAACTTAGCATATCGTCTGCCCATAGGTCAAATATATCTCTGTAACGAATTTCGTTGAAATCGGTCTAGCCGTTTAGAAATGCATAAAGGACAGACAGAAAGGAATCCATTTATCTGGGTGATTCATGAGGTGTACCACCCTCATTATTTGTAAAAACTATTTACTTTTTTCAATTTTTTTTTTTTTCAAAGTTTTAGATACATGCTGTTCTAAAACTATATACATTTTTAATATTTTTACCCTTATATTTATTAGGTAAACCACTATCAACTTTTTATTTTTAAATTGCAACCTATATTAAAAATATCATAAATTAATAAGGCTATTTTTTTAATTTTATTTTTCGTTAATCCGTTGACGAGATATAGTCTCCCTAAGTTGGATGATTTTGGGGTGGTTTTTGTCCTGTGTAAATATGTATAACTATTTTGGGGCACAACTTAGGCTTAACTATCGTACTTACTAAATTTATTGGAAAAGTGTATTATGTTTTACGATAGAGTATAAAAATCCCAATTGCCAACTTCATTTATACACAAACACCACCCCAAAACCACCCAACTTTGGAAGACTATATCTCGTCAACGGATTAACGAAAAATGAAAATTTAAACGTAAAAATTCATTAAAAAAAATAGTTTTATTAATTTATGATATTTTTATTATAAGTTGCCACTTAAAAATCAAAAGTTGATGGTGATTTACCTAATAAATATAAGGGTGAAAAATATTAAAAATGTATATGGTTTTAGAACATCATTAATCTAAAATTTTGAAGAAAAAAAAATTTGAAAAAAGTAAATATTTTAGATTCTGAACGAAGTGATGAATGTATTGATTTTACAATGATATGTGTTTTACTTTGTGTCTGTGTACAACATAACTAGTCAAAATAATGCTTCAATTTCAAACTTTGGGGGTGGTTTAAGATGGAAAAGTGAATAACCTTGGTGTTTTATAGATGTCAAAAGCAAACATTTTCAAACCGTTTTCAAAAAAATCGAGAAAAATAAAAAAAAAAATGACAGAAAAACTGGAATTTTTACGCAAAACCAGTTTTCGACCAAATCGATTTTTTTATGTGGTTGTAATTCAAAAAATAATCACTTTAAAATACTTGAAATTTTCACCAAATGTTTATGTTAGTGTTCTCTATTTACAGTTTAATTTTCAAAAATTTTTGACTTTTTTTGAGTTATTTATAGACCACTGAAATTTTCGATTTTTTTGAGAATTTTTTTTTTTGAAGTGTCGGTAAAAAAATGTTGGACGACTAAAAAAACTTAAAAAGTTGTTCTTATTGTAGCTAAAAAAAATTAAAAATCATGTCACAATTTTTTTTAATTAGCGTTTATAGTTCAATATTTTACAAAATCTGTCGAAAACACGAAAATTTGCAAGTAATTTTGAAGCTGAAAAATCATAAAATTTTTTGCGTTTATAACTAAGGATTGAAAATACAACACTAAGTTTTTCATAAGTTTTCCTTCAAGTAGCTATAGAGAAAACTTGAAGCATCATTATAGGAAAAATTTTAAGTGCATTTGAATTTTAAATTTTTACGAAATAGCGTAACGATAACGATTTATCCTGAAACGATTTTAAATATTTGTTATTATTCAAAAAGTATAAGTCGTAGATAATTGAAAATTTTATCAGTTATTTAGATTGGCATTTTCATTACATGATTTAATTTTCAAAATATTTTGACTTTTTTTGAGATATTTATAGACGACTGAAATTTCAATTTGTCTGAAAATTTTTTTTTGAAGTGTCGATAAAAATTTTTTGGCCCTACCAAAATACTTGAAAATTTAATACAAAGTTCCTCATAGTTATTCTTATAGTGATTAAAAAATTATAAGAATACATAGGCACAATTTTTTTTTATTAGCATTTGAAGTTCAAAAAAGATTTGAAAATTTTTAATTATCCATAATATATCCTAGACTAACAAATCATCTCCGTTCATAATCGTTTTTCGTATACAATGATACCCATCATTGCATTCAAATCTAACCTACCCTAGTCAGAGGTCCACCCCACCACCTAATGTACAGTAGAGCGACATCCACTTACCCGCTAAATAATGAGTGTTTTACGCCTCATTATTATATATATCAGGGTGATTCCCAGTATAAATATAAATTATTGTCTATAAATCATTTTTTGATGCTTGATATTTTATATTAACACATTATACCTAATCTTCTTTAATTTGTATTAAAAAAAAAAAACAAAATAAATGTATATATATAAATTAGTACCCATATAATACAACACTATTATATACATGATACATTAACGGGTGGGAATGGTCGAAAATAGAACATATTTGTATAAGCGTTAAGACTTAAGATAACCTCTAAATTGCAAAATGAAACATAACTATTTTAAAGTCAATGTAAAATTAGTCTCCGATTTCTCTTCAAAAGTTTGATGTTATTTCGTTAAAATTTAAAATACGTATATATTACAGTAGGTACCTATTATATAAATTATTATTATTTATATTCAAAATTCAATTTTCAATATATTTAAACAAATTAAAAAATCTACCCCCCTAATCTATTCATCTTTAGAAATATATTATTACATTTCGTTATGTATATATTTTGAATATTTTTTTAAGAAAACTTCTGAATGAATTTGATGAATGATGGCTGAATTAAGTGTATCTTACCTATTCATCGTTTGAGTGTATTTATAGGTAAAAATGTCTGCGGTAAAAATATATGTCATGTAATCATAAATTTTTATTTTGAACATTTTTTGCGCTAATACTTTTTTAAACATTTGATTATCGACTCCCAAAAAACTTTGACTACCTAATAAATACAGATGAAATGCATATCTAAACAGTATGATTTTTTCAGTTTTCGATTTTTGTCTCGATGGTTAAAAACAGTAATATTTAGTTTTCATCGAAATCATTAAATTAATTTTTCAGATCAATCGGATTATAGCAATCCAATATTTGTCAAGATATAATAATCGATACGTTTCTCGCGTTGTTTTTCTGCGATTTCAAGGAAGAACTATGTTGCAATAAGTGTAACAGTCCCCTTGGATCTAGTCCTGTCAACACGTATAAATTACTGTACCTATGGATAAAATAAGATGAAACAATAAAGCTGAGACCCTTCAACTACTCTATATTATACATAATATTTAGGTTTAACACACCTCACATCTAAGTGGATTACCTACTCAATTCCGGATACAGCAAGGTCAATTTAAAGATTGAAAACTAATTTTGCGTGGAAGTCACACTGATAATCTCTTATTATCTTGTGTAGGTATCTAACCAATATTTTTATAATTTATTCTTCAATAACAGTTACTATTTTTTCATAAAACCTGTTTTAAAGAACACAATTATATGTTTTTAATCAGACACAAGGCATTTTTCTAAAAACTTTGACTTTGATTTTCAACAAACTAATCTTCTTGCGAATTGTGGCCAGATGTGTAAGCAGAACAAGCAATCGCTTTGGCCCAAAGAAAATGTGTACCCGAAAGTCTAATGACTAATAATTTATAAATTATAAATATTTATTTTCATGGTTAGTAAAATTGATGTTCAAGAAAACATCTATTATGACATTAATTTTGTTATTAATTTTTAATTATTTTCTACTGCAAACGTTATCTTAAAAAAAAAAAAAAATACTTAACATTACATTTTATCAGTGTGATGGTGTATTCAGTGGCCTGTTAAAAATTATGATCGTGGATCATGTTTCTCCGGGAACTTTAATTGATTCATTATCGTACATTTTGTTACGTGTCATTATTATCATAATAACCGTTTAGGTGCAGAACAAAACCCACTCTAAACGCGGTACGCACATAGTTTTGGTTGAGCGACGATTCATACAATCCCACGGTACATTACGGCGGAAAAGTTTCTTTATATATGTATACTATCAAATAAATGTTTTTACTCACTGGATACTAGCGCTTCCAGTGCCAACATGGCCTATCACTAAATGTTGGCACCAAAAACATTAATCCCAGACGGCATTTTACTATTTAGTATTTACTATTTAGTCATACCACAAAATAGAAAATAATATATAGAATTTTATTCTGTATGACTGTTAATATACTACAGCATAAAGCAATAGTCATACACATAAACAGCGATAAAGGATGCAGCTGCTGGTATTAGATTAGAAAGCTATTAAATGCCAATATAAAATTGACATTTGTTAAAAAAAATTACATTGTAAAGTTCTTCTACGTTTTCAATCATAAAGTATTATTAAGTAGGTACTATATAATAATAATTAATTATTATAATTTAGTTTTAATTATTATTATTTAATAAATTTAAAGAATATCAAGAGTATCGTGGTAATTTAGTAGATCCGAGATCGCACCACGGGTTAGAGAGTTTATCATATTTTTGATAAGAAACTCTACCGCCGAAATATCAGACCTCGTCGCTTAACCATTCTATCTTAAACCGTGCTTAAAATTAACAAAGAAATAACATTGTCAATACATTATATAAAAATAACAGCTGATACGAAATAAATAAATATAATTAAAAAATATATATAGTATGTACCTATATTATATTTAATTCGAGTTTAAATTGTTTTTTATTTATAAATTATTATGTTGTACCTATTTGTAAATTAATTGGTGCAAGGCATCAGATTAATTTTAGAAATCAATATTTTAAAATGAAAAAAATCCCTGTTTCTAAGCAGAAGTTAGAAGATTTTTATCCTGGTTGTGTCCATTAATTATTTAATGGTTAGGTATAAAACTATTACGATTGTTGGTATTCATTTTTTCAATAATATATTATTAGTTCTCATAAATGAAAACAAGAAACTGTAAGTTCATTTAGCTGGAGAATTACTATAGTTAGTCATATCAATATTTTAATACAACAATTGAATAAAATACTACCTTCGGAACTTTCTTCTGCGGCCAGCCAAATATTCATCATATTATTTAAAATTTTAATTTATTCCGAAATAGATTTTAAAGAAGTTAAAAGTTTTGCTAAAAAATGATTTATTGTAGCATTTATCTATGTGAGCAGACATTTTCAATAGTTAAATATCGAAAAAATAAATACTGTTAATGATTAAGCAATGAATAATTTATTAAACGCAGTTTTAAGAATAACAACTTCCGATATGAAAGCCCTGTATGGTACCTAACGTAAGACTTAAGTACCATTATTATCTCATGATAACAAATACCTTTTTCAAATATCGATTCATGATCTAGTCAACATAAATGGTAGGTATACCATTAAAGCATATTTATCATAACCTATTAACAGTTATTATAAATACTCACGTTGTCTTCATCTGCTTTGACGTTCATCAATGACTTGGTCACGTTCCATCCTCCCTGTGCCACAGCCGCTATGTCCTTGTGCAGCAAGTGCTCAGTAGCACTAGTCGTGGACGAAGATCCACCATGGTGGTGGTGGCTACTTGCGGACCCCGACACGTCATCAGCGCTGGCCGCATGGCCGGGCTTTGAGGACGAGCCGCCACCGAAGTTTGGTGAGCTGCAAAACGAAAACATTGTCAGACGAAGCCGATCCAAGCGACTTTTAGGACACCAACGGAGAAAATGTGACCGAGTTAATTAAAATTACAATAAGCTCGAGATTGATTAAATTCAGTCAATACACATGATCGTTAAGTTAGATGTCAATAGTTTTAATTAACAAACAATGAATTCAAATCACTGAGTTTAAAGTTAGTGTGGAATATAATATTAACTTGAACCAGTTTGATAAAATATTTGTTTTTGATTTTTGATTAATGAATTAGTATAATTTGATCACATAACTTCAATTGAATGAACAAACATAACATAAAATATAATATAATTATAATAGGTAGGTATATTAATTAATTATTTTTATTCGAAAATGTGTACAGAAGAATTATTTTTTTATTTTATATTAAATTGACATAATATTTTGAATAAATTGAAAAAGCAAATTTATTTTCAATAGTCGGTACAAAATATAGTTAGGTATTTTAGTTGATATAAAATTAACCAACTAGTGGAGTTAAAAAGGTAAACAAAAATAATTGTTTAAGAATTTAATAGTTTATCTAGATGTCCACCAATGTAAGAGTGTACTAGTTGTTACGTTTATTTTCTTTAGGTACTTTAAAATCTTTGCGATGGTAAGAATTATTATCTAGAAGACAAACCACGAGAACACGATTTGTACGAAGGTTGGAAAAGTGTAGCATACTGGTAAAAAAAAAGAAGTCAATCAGACAATGTCAATGTAAAACATTATACGACTTAGTATGGTATAATTTATCACTGAGTCATGATTCATTAATTCGTCTTTTAACAAAAATGTTTTTTTTTCACATTTTCTATCCAGCTATGTGTTCTACGATATATTATTATTATTATTATTACTTTTAGATCTATACCACACCGCTGCATGTTTGGGATATACAATTCAATGGTGAAAGGAAACTGCGGTGCGGGGAAAATTTATTGAATTATTGCTTCTATCGCCAATAACACTGGTGTTTCCTTAGGAGTGAAGAAGCAAATAGTTTTTAATTTTAATTTTATTTTAAGTTCATTGAAAGCAAAAGTTTTAAAATTATTTAAAAATTTTTCCATATATGCGTATTGCGTACAATATTAATTTGTTTATAATGCATTCAATATGTATTTATCAAGAGTAAGACATTATTGTTATTATTATTATTTTTTTTTTTATATTAAAAATGTTTAAAATAGGTTTTTAGTGTAACATGATACCTGAATTAATACAATCGTTTGGTAGAATTATAGTTCATCATAAAAGACGTATCATTTAGTACTATTGTTTATTATTTTAAAGCCTGCATGGTGAATAACATTCTAGGTGAATTAATGTTATTTTTTGTTAAATTATTAAACTGGTTAAGTAATTCAATTTGACATACACCTAAAACGTTTAGGTAATTCGAATTTCAGTTAAAAATCTCAGTTCAGTTTATTTAAACGAAACTTTTGACACAGTTTCGGTTGGACATGCGATTAAACAGTTCGGTTTGACGTTTGAGATCTGTTGATTACCTCATGAAGTATTGAGTTCGATCCACGTCTAAAATGTATTATATTAAATAATATAATAATATTTTAGTCACAATATTGAATGTTATACCAACAAATATTATTATAATTTTATACATCAACGTTCTACGTCTGTTTATGTCAGTAATGCTGGACTCAAAATATTAACTGTGCCAAATTTATTGAATAGCTTACTCTTTACTGCTATACGGGGCACACATAAAAATTCACAAAAAAATAAAAAATAATATTTATTTATATTCTAGAATTTTTTTTATATTATTCATTATTTACAATAGTATACAATAATTATCTGATTCTAGTTTGCAAAAATATAACACAGATAAGAAACATAGAGTTTATCACCAACATAGTTGTGGAATCGAAACTAATATTCTATAATTTATTTTTAAATTATTTTTTCTATTAATTTTTTTCTTAAAATTAATTTATCATTAATAGTGCTATCTGTGGGTCATAAAAAATGAGCCAAAGACCACATAATTTACATTAGTTACTGTTTGACAAATGCGGGATGGTTAGCGATAACACAACACCAAGGTTATCATTCTAGGTCAATAAATTTAAAAGCCAATTTTATAAATTAACTTCTATTGAAAGAACCAATAAATATTTTTTATTTTCAACCAACAATCGTAGGAGTAAAAACGCATAATTTTTCTAAAAAGTCAACGATTTTGACTAGGCGCCCATTGATCCCTTACGTAATGTACACTGTGCAGAACTGTCAAAACCGTTACAAATAAAAATATATGGTGTTTACTGTGGTGATCGTTAAATACGAGTTATTGTTTTTTCTACGGTTGTTTTTGAAAAATTATATAAACCAAAAATATTTCTTTACTGTAAATAAAGATATCGAATTGTGTGATTATTGAACTAAAATAACAACGATAGCATTTGGACGAAAATTTTGAACGATAAATATAAAATTTAGAAAAATGGCGCATTCAAAAGGCTTCACGGACTGCTGTTCAATATATTTATCTCGTTGAATAATAAATAAAGTTTTCGACATTTAAAAAAACTTTAAAAACCATAATATTATATAGATATACCCTATGGTTGCGTTTTTGATCAGTAATTTTTTTGTTTTGTTTCGTTTATCTCAAACTACACTTCTATTGTGCTAAGCACACGACGTCAACACAGCAAAAACTAATTAAACGGGTATTATCTACAAAGATCGTTTGTCATCTGTCGTAAGTTCGGTCATCTTAGGGTCGACGGCCGTCCGTCCTTTTGTCCGTGACAAAATACTCAATGGGACACCTGCCAATTTCAGCGGTCCTTATATAACAAATAGGTTTGGGTAACCGACAAAAACTATGACGGGTCTAATAAAAAACTAAAACAAAAGTAAAATGAAATAAAAATAAACGTATTTGTTTTTTTTTATATGTTTTCGTGAAATCCACCACGGCCAAGTCTCGTGATGGATTTTAGAATTGTTACAATACATGTATTACGTACAGCAACTGTCATACTAAGCGAAAAAGTCATAATTCTTCGAGAAGAGTTATGTTAAATTGGGAAAAAATCAACAGTATATATTCGGACATAAGAAAAAAATCACGTTTGAAAAATCTAATCGATTGCGCAGTATTTTTAAACTCAAAGCTTATCAAATAAACTTATTCCGTAGAATAGAATTGACATTTTGACCAGAAAAAATCAAAATTTATAGATTGGTAACTTATTCAAATAACACAAAGAATTTCTTGCCTGTATAACCTTGAAAATAAATTGAGAAATTATAAATATTATATGAAATACTAAAAATAGGTGTTCTAACACGTGATTTTTTAACACAAATATAAGTGATAACTACATAATTTATTAATGTTTTCAAATGGATTTTCATTTTCTATTTCTACAATTTTAAGATAAAATTTTTCGAGAGGCCAAAAGTTGTTAAGATTTCATGAATCACATATGGGTCACGTCAATTTTGTGAGAAATTCTGTTCAGTTGTTTTCAGAAATATATCGTTTTAAAATATTATATTTACCCAAATTTGATCGGTACGGACGTACGGTAGACGAGTGACGACAAGCACGGGTAGGTATAGGTACCTACGTCGTGCAAACTACAAAATGTGACAACCGTAGTTGGCGTGTTCCTCAATAAAATTATCTCAGCCACCGCGGTGGTGTCCGTCATATTTTAAAGACGTCAACATTACACATTGATACGATAATTTATAATAATTATTATTATTTTGACTATAATATTAGAGTTTACGTGTTAAATTAATCTCTTTAGTCGATGCATCGCCTAATGCGCTCTGTCCTATTGAATTTGGTTAGATGATCGTTGGGCGTCATTTTAACGATGTCAGCGAGTGCGCGAGTATCGAATATAATAATAATATTAATGTATTAAACATTATTAGGTACCTAACCCGAAATGATTGATGTGCTACGTATATAATACGACCACAGTATGTTCATTATGACGTAAACGGCGATTACGTGCCTCGAAAGTTGTTAAAACTAGCCATGTGCGAGACTATTCGTGTTTAGTACCTACGTATTATATTATGTGATATTAAAAATATTCAATTAATTTCACAGCGTTTCGTGTACACAATGATATTATATCATATTATTATACGCTGTGATATTAATTGAAGAACGAGAATTCAACGCATAATGGTATTATTACATATCGAACAGCCGGATGTAACGTATTAATTACAACGAACAAACATACACACAATGAAGACAAGTGGTGACACCTTGTAAGCTTGAGCAGGTAGTAATGAGCGACCTATACGTAAGCGGTTAAATTGTATAATAGTTGACTTAGGTAGGGTAAATTAAGGTTATTGAACCATATTTTGTTTTGAATATTTGGTCCTATGTTTTTGTACCTGGTGGCAAAATTAACTGGGAGGTTAGACCAGTATGTAAGCCACAGGTTGGATATATCTTAAAAATGGAATGAAGTCAGTTCGAGGAAGTTGAGCTAGGGTGGAGCAGATTAAATCAGACGTGGATTTTGCAAAATTGTCGGCAACATCGTTCCGATGTGTACCGGTGTGATTAGAAATCCAAAGAAATTGGATAGTATAATTAGATTGGTTTAGGATGATCAATATGATTTTAAGTACTAAGGTATATTGGTGGCAGTTAAAAGGATTCATTAAAATTTTAGCATGACATAGAGTCATTCGAATCTCTAGTAGTAGGTAACCTCTTGTTCATTCATTAATATATTATTTAGTGCCTATTTACATAACACCTTAAATAATATTAGATGCGCCACAAACACAATTTTTTGGTAGGTACACGTCATATTAATTTATTAATTTTCCATATTACCACTTCTGCCTTTCATGTACTACCAGAAGTTTGTTTGATGCAGTTTGAGAAGCACTGTTTCACACAAAACCCTGCATATATGCTAATAAATCGAACTGATTATAATATTTATGTACGTTCAGCATTATTATAATCGCTTTCTGTTCATTTTCTCTCATCACTTAAACATTATGTAAATATTAAAGTTTGTCAATAAGTTTATGTAATTTTCATGTTATAAAGTTTATTTAGTTGCATTGGATTACCTACATGTTGTATTATGCATTATAACATATCGAACAATTTAAGTGTGTTTAATATCTATATTATGACACACTTGGCGTAGCCTCGTAGGTATAGTCTTATAATACGTTATCTTATAACACTTCAATTAAACTTTGGTTAATGTAGATGTAGATGTGTTAAGAATACTGTGTATCGATTAACTCTTCACAGTGTATGGGTATTAGGGTCCCAAAAATTGCTGATAATATTATAATTCTAATGTTTTTTTATACGTACAAAATGTCATTGGATGACAAAAAATGTATTAATTATTATGCACAAATATGACATAATGTGTCCATTTACATGTAACGTGATTAATAGTGAATATGATAGGTACGTAGATTCTACAATTCTAATTTTGATAAATGTGTAGAAATATTTTAACTGTCCGATATTTGAGCATTGCAATGTATTTATCACAATACTTATGACCGGCTTTCACAAAAAAAAAAACTTAATATAGTCTGTGCTCTATTGTTAATTGTATGGGGTTAAATTTCTCCAAGAACTATTACTGCCTATATTTTTAAATAAGCTTTTGATTACCTATTTATTTTTTAGAAAAACATTGCAATTTTCTTAAAACATTTGTTGACTGTATGAAGCTTAATATTATTGTTTTTATATAGATAGATACATTGATGGAACTATATTAGTTTAGTATTCTAATCGTGAGTGGAATAGTTATCTATAAATAGTATTTCCATGGTACTTAGCAATTTTCCTTTAATTTAAATTTTTCAGTCTCAGACATCTTTTACATCCTCGGAATGAGACTACATAAGCTCAAAATTTCTAGTTTTTGTCTTCATTATAAGTCATATGCCATTCGAAATCATCGGTAATACATGATTATATGGTTTATAGAATTCGTTCTTTATGCAATTAAAAAATGTATATTCCCATATTTTGGAATATGTTGAATTTTTATTTTGTTGTGTTTATTTTTTTCTTATTAGCTACAAGGAACCATAATTTTTCTATTTTTATCAGATGCGTTTTCATATTACAGGCACGTACAGTTTAAGAATATAATTGTTAAATTTAAAATACATTGTTTTAGCAATTTTATTGGGGCAAGCTCACCTGGAATCGAAACTAGAATTTCCTAATTGTTTTATATTTAATTTGCTGAACAATTGTTAACATTTGTGGTATGTGCTTATAGCAAATAAATTGAATAAACATGTATTAATATTCCATATTTTTTTCATAATTCCACTAACGAAATTTTAAATAATAAAATTGTATTTTTATATTTCATCAAATTGTTCCTTGGGGAAACCTTATTTTTTTACAAATATTAAATTTGTTATGGTTATATTTTTCAAGTAAAGAACTTCAATGAATGTTTCTGAAATTGTATGTACATTATTTATGCTTATAACATCCATTTCACCAAATTTGATAAAATGTCTGATTCATACAATCCAAGAGAAGAGAATTTATCTGCACCGTATTGAGTTAAAAAAAAATAATTAATTTGATTTTGAGTTATTGAGAGTTACATCCAATTATTGGTCACCAATAATTATTATATAGTGGTAGGTAGCTCAAAATATCCATGAGAATTCTGATGTATGGTCGTCGAGATTGAAACATATAGGTATATACCAACCGTATCATATTATTCCGATGTATAATGTACGTATTATCTTATACGTAATGATATGATAAGTTATAATAATATAACAAAATATACGAATTAATAAACATGGTGGGATTCTTTGGCTTATTACATTCATTATTTCTGTTACAGTTTCAAAAGTATCTTTTCTTTCTAATTAAATCCAATATTTTATGTTTCCTGAACTCAAGATAGCAATAGTTCTGTTGTGTGTTACTACATTATTATACGTTTAACAAAACTTTATATATAGGCGTTTGTTGAGAATAGTAATTTTGAATTTCATAGTCGAATGACTACAAATGGTAAGCAGTAAAGCATTGTTGATGGTTAAGAATTTATTACGGAATTATGGTGTGAAAGTTAAACCGTAACATATATATGACGTATACATTTTGTAAATGGTATAATCGAATTCCTTTAATTTAATATAGTTTTGTAAGCATACAAATATAATATATGAACGGCCAATAATGTAACGTCTACTCTAATTTTTACATAATGACACACAATTATTACAAAAGCCATCATCAAAAATCAGAATTAAGATTCTAAACGTTACAAAGTTACAGAGTTACAAAGTTGTATGAAATACTATGAGAAGCTTTTTAATATGAAATGATATTAATAATTGGTAAAGCAATTAAAGTAGTTTAAGTTTTTAAATTGATAGCATATGATATTATATTAATAATATTAGATAATTAATTGGTTTGAATATTTATGAAACATTGATAAATAAATTTATACTATTGGTTCATTGAATGATTGTTTAATGTTGGAAAAGTATTAAAAAACATTTGTCAATCAATAACTGATATTGAATATATATTTACTATTCATAATATATTTTAGAATGTAAATGTTTGCACATTATTTGTTGAATATAAAGTTGTTACTTGGGTGTAACACGTGAAATATATAATGAAAGAAATCAACTGTTTATGCTCAATAAACTAAGACTATCGTCGTAGTTCATATTATAATGATTATGGGAATAATAAATAAAATTCATAATTTATAAATTATACGTTTTGATATTTTAAATTTTAAAACAGATTTTTAGGTGCATTTTTTCAAATTCTAAACAAAGTATATTTGTCCAATTTTTTATTTTCGCAAAAAACGTTATTTATACTGTACCTATACGTCATAGGATAAATACTTTTTTCCCATTTTTATCACCTATCTAACCAGCAATTAGAAAAATAAATTGTTCGTAGGATTAAAGAAAGCTCAGCATAAATATGGGTTATCTAAATGTGTTATTAAGCCTATAAAAACATTTAAAATGAAACGTTCTTCGAGTTTAGCAGCGGTAAAAATACTTCAATAACATCTACGAGAATTTATACTGTTGCCTTCACTATTTACTAAGTAAATTTTTCGAGCTAATGTTTCTAGTATTAATTGTCATATTTTAGTATAAATAAAGCATAGACCATAATATAGTGACGTATTCATTGAGAGAGGAGTTTTTTTCTCTTCCCGCCTATCCAACTACAGCAAAAATGAATTCTTTTCTTAACAACTTATTTTATTGAATGAATGGCGAGCAATTTTTTTTTTTTGATATGATAACAATATGCACTCATACGAGTCTTGTAACATACATAATAGTGAATAAGACAAATAACGATAAGGATGATACTATCGACAGATGTAGTGCCTGTGGTGGCGTACATTATTCTAAAGGAACGACGATGACGAGGGTGAGCTCAATGGATGAATCATGACATTCGAGATTTTCGAAAATATTTTATTGACTGTATATGATGTTGATGATCGCTATTATTATTGTGATGGAAAGTGAAACTATTGTGCTGCGAAAGCCTCGCGAATGACACGCAGAGGATCTCACCGAAAAAAAATGGCTTTCTGCTCTCGTATTTGCGTACAACTGCACAAGCACAACAACTGCGAAATGTGAATACATTTTGCGTTCATACCCAAATCAGTTAAAGCTGAATAACAAAAATCCGGGTCAAGCTGTCGACGGCCAAAGTTTTAACGAAGAATTATATTTCTTTTTTTTCCATTTCGAAATGTGACTAAAGCACCTATATATAAATATATATTTATATAGGTATGGTAACATTTGTAAATGTATTCATCCAAATTAACCAGTATACGGACGTATGGTTAACAACTACTCTAAATACAAATAACGAAATTGTAAGTAAAAAAAAATAAAAGTCAATAATGGTCGTTACGAGTATAACGTTAAACGATTAAAAAAACGATTAAAATCGATAACGGATAACATATCGGAAAACGATAAACGATTGACACGGGTAACAGTTAACATATTATCAGTAAACGATAAACGATTGAAAACTGATAACGGATAATAGAACAGAAACGATAAACGATTATAAATAAAAATAATATCAAATAACTTAACAGAAAACGATTAATGATTGAAACATATTATAATAATAATATCAATGCCAGGAAAAAAAAATTATTTATAAATTATAATTATCAGTAAAGTATAATATTATACTCGTATTATGGTTATTTTTGTAAAACTGTGACTCAAAATACTGGGCACCTATCTAATCAATAAAAATAAATGTAAAAGGAAGTTTAAAATAGCAATAAATATTTTGATGAATAACGTTTGAACGCATAAGTTGAATAACGTTTAAATGCATAAGTTGAATAACTTTAAAATTGTATAACGGTTAAACGCATAAATTGAAAAACGTTTAAATTCTTTATAACGTAAAAACAATCATTCGATCATAACTTCACGCACCTCGTTTAATATCCATATAACGGTAAACGGTATTATTTTTTTTTATTTAAGCCCTGAAAAAAATCATCATTGACAAAACAATATCCAAATTAATATCATACGATCAAAACAGTTTTTAATTTTCTCACATAATATTATTTTTACATATAATATTTTATAATAATAAATAATTACACAATGAAAATAGGGTGTCGGTTTGGAAGTTCGTAAATGGATAAACTTTGTTCTATATTCTCGTTTTCCGTACTTATCAAAAATCGTATTTACAGCAATCGTATTTTGTAAATTGTTTGAATACTCAGACTAAACACATTACAACATGTAATTTACAATATTTCTAATAGGTTATTTATCTTTACCAGTCAACTACAACTAGGTATGTAAAAAAATTATTCGATTCATTTTATGGTTTTTACATTTTTAGGGCATTATTTTTAAGACTATTAGTTCTAGTAAATGTAATTTATTTATACAGATATTGTAACGAAACGACAAAAGTTAGGTAATCTGGTTTTTAAATAAAATGATTAACACATTTATTTTGATTCAATGACTCCTGAAGAAATACTGATTACCTGTAATTTATTTTAAAATTTCTAGATCATATAAAATTTTTTTTTAATAGGCTTAAATGCTCATGACGTATTTGTACGTATTTACTAAAACAACACCAACATAATATTTTATGAAACAAAATAAAATAATTATTTTAGTGCTTGATTTACAGTTGTAGGTAAATAATGGTATACTATAATATTGAAAATCAATGATGAAACATAATTATTCTACAAAATTCTTTGATTTGCAGTAATAATTATTACATATTTGTTTATATTAACAATGAAGATTATCAAAATGTAAACAACAGTACACATATTAATATTGTTAGTTCTTTGATGTAAATATTTACAAGAATTTCCGTACGGCTTGTAAAATATATCAATAAGATGTTCACAGGATTTTTAATTTAGGTAATAGATTTCAATAACATAAAAGAGACTGCAAAAAATATATTATTTAAAGAAACTAGATAATACAATTCATACTTAATATGTTTTTTTAATTTTTTATTTAGCTCTTTTACATGCTAGTGAACAATAATTAGTATCTGTAAATGTAATATTAGGTCATGCACATGAATATACCTTTATGTGATTCTCTGTAATTTTCTTCACGAAGTAGGTACCCACTTTAAAGCTGATACTTTTAATATAACTACTTCCTACTGTAAATATAAATTGCTATTCAATCACAATATATAAAGTAATGTGACCCTGTAGGCCTATTATAGTATAATGTATTAATTAAGGTAAATAAATAAAAAATCAATGAAAAAATTCACATACGTTAAAATGAAAATAAGAATATACATTATGAAGGTAGGTGATATCATAATAATATGATATTTTTAATTAATAGACAATATTTAATGTTTTTAATACTATTATTCAATTACATTAAATACATTTTCCATTTTTTTTTTCGAATAATTCAATTAAACTATAAATAGAAATAAAGGATTTGAAACATTTTAAAATTATATTAAGGTATTGATATAATACTAATAGAACATAAAATTAGCTAGGCGGGTCAATCGATTGCCTATTTTAGATTTTGCTTGGGTCAATATTTATCAATACTTTAAGTATAATAAAAAATATGGCAAAATAAATATTTAAAAATAACAAAACTTTTGTTTTTTTTACTAAGAGAGTTTTTATCAAATTATTTTGTGAACGACACAAAGAAGAGTTGTATTATAAATTTATAGTTATGTAATGGTCGCCAAAGTGTTTTATTAAACAAAAGGTTTCACTTTTTTAATAAAAATTAAACGTTCATAGAACATTGGTATTGATTCGTGGTTTAAAGTCTTATTCTTATTTATAACTAATTGAGTTTTGTTTTTTGTTATTTAATTGTTTTTAAATAAATAGTAACTTCAAAAGAGTTGAGTTGTATTTAATTTTAGTTTTATGAATATACTAAAAATTTCAAATCAGTGGTAAGCAACGTTTTTTTTTTAAAAATTCATTTTTTTAATATAAATGTATACCATTTAATATATATATATATAAGATAAAGTTTTAACTAATCCACAATATTCTTTAATAATATTCACCTATATGAAAGATTAATGACATTTCACAAACCGTCACTAATCGTAAAGGAAACTGAGAAATTGAAAAACGTTGTTATTTATTAATATTCTCCTCATAAAAATTCTGCAGAAACCCTTGTGAAAGTTCACTGAAATGTTAAGGTTACCTTATAGGTAAATACCTATATTTAGTTGTTGAAATATTATGTTCTATAATAACTCTATACGTTTCTTGAAACAACTTTTAACAGGTCAACTGTTGTTTTTAGATTTGCTAAAATACTAAATAGTTTACATGCCAAACCGTTATTTCTTATTTTTTCTTAAAATAATATAAAGATTGTGATGCTTAGTAATGATCTGGGTTAATTTTCTCATTGTATATGCGTCTTTTACGAGTGATTATAAGCTAATACAGATATTAAGTAGGTATTCGCTTAAATTTAATAAAGTTTTGTAGTTTCTTCGATCCACACAAATAGCAATTTATTTGTCTATTGTTTACTATATTTATTGGCACAAACGTTAATTATACCATAATATGTGAGTAAAAAGAAAATAATACTCAACGTCGTAATTTCTAAAATAATACATTTTACAGTCTGTGTTTTAATGGTTAATTCTTTGGTCTGGTTTATTGTTTCACGACGATGTACCAACTCGAACGAGATATATTTTTAATTTTAATCATAACTATAGCTAAAGAAGGTGTGATATTTAGTATTGTTTTATTTTGATATCAACATTTAAAACGATAATAATACGTTTATAAGTTTTATCATGCTCATAAATATCAGAATAAAAAAGATAATTGCTGACTAATAAAATATAGTTGAATACGTCCAACCTCTCTAAAGGTATAATAATTGTGTTGATGTAGAAATGATAAAATGGTAATTTAGATGCAATGGAGTTGTTGCCTTTTTCACCGAATTAATAAAAAACGATATGTATATATATATATCAGTGATGTTATTAACTCATTAAATTATTATTTTGAAATTATATACATTCTGCATCTGCATATCAAATTTAAATGCACTCGTGACAGAGACGGAAGCAATAGCTATTACACACTTCAAGTTCTTAAAATATACCTCAACACGTTATTATAATATTAATTTACAACTATAATTTCAATGTACGTTGCATTTGTTTTCCAAAAAACCCAGTATTTGTTTTATAATCTATAAACGTTTCATGATGATTTTTGAATCAGGACAAAAAGTTATCATTTATTTTTTACAATATTTTAAGGTTTCTAACATTTAAACACTAATATAAAAGTTAAAACATAAGTAAAACATTATTTTTCGTATACCTATGTAATAATTGTTTACCATGGCTCGGATGTTTATGATTCAAGTGTATTTTTAAGTTGTTCTATTGCATTCGTTTAAATAAATAAATTTGTATCATTATGTTTTCTAAAATTTAGAGTTTAAGCAAATATTTTGATTTGTTTTCTGGTTTTAAACACTTGTTGTAAAGTTTTCGAAATTTCGAAATAAGATACCACAGAACTTTATTAACTAAAACTTAATCTATGTTTTTATATCTGTATTTTGTACAGATCATGATTTAGGTTTAGGTATATATAGAACGCAACTCTCTTAATTATGCAATACACTTATATATACAATTTATAATAAATTATGCGCTTGTAATAAATTACCAGTGTTTTTTTTTTTTTAATTTCATTAAAAAAAAAAAAAAAATGATTAAAAATAGTTTGATTCTTTTTAGTGTTAACTGCATAAGTGTACCTATACATATTTATTCATTTGTTAGTTGGGTTCTAACCCTATTTATAAATACGAGTGCAAGCTAAATATGCAATTACAACGTTGCATAAAAAATAATGCTGAATTGTGTATTCATCGTATCAAGACAATTAATATTTCAAAAACTTTTAATGTTTTCGAAAATATTTTTACCAAACAATTATAACCCTTTGAACAAACAAAAAATATTTTCTACCATTATAACCGAAAATTGATGTCGATTAAAAAAAAGTTAACTTACATTTGATTTTTTTCAGTTTTGTAACGCTATGGTATTTTAAAAGAAATATTTGAATATTTAAATGATATTGGTGCATTTTACGTTAAATGGACCAATCCTTACTTGTGCATCGTGACATTTTGTATGCGTGCAACAACAGCTGCAGTCAACAAAATCTTTGTTAAATACTGTAACGACGTACACACAGCACGGACGCAACAAACTTATCGGATCGAATCGACATCGCGACGTTCTAGCCGCGCACGTTAGTGATAAAACAAAGAAAACTGCGGTAGAATTGCTGACCTTTTAGCACGTCCGACGAGCCGCAGCGGTGTGGAGCAGTGTAATATAGTACGTAGAAAGTAGAGAGAAAAACCATTATTATTTTCAAATAAAAGACCGTCCGACGGTAACGTCGTCACGGGGTGAAAAACTACGGACCATTTATCAAAGTTAACAGTTAAATCATTGTCTAGGGTTTTATACATGCGTATACGAACGCCTAGGTATACCCACCCATTTACTCTTTATACACTGCACACTGCAGCGGCGGTAGGCGTCTACACGGCATTACCTTGTATTATACGACGGAGCGGTAACACAAATCATTGACACGTCAATGCAGTTCAACACGTCCAAGACGTCCTATCGTCGATTAATATTGATTTTTGGGTACGCTTAAAATCAAATCGCGCACGTTTAACGTGGTGAATTTTCGGGATAACGATGTAAATGATGATGGACGTTGTATTGACATTGTATAACTACAGTGAACTCGGTAATACATCGTATTATATTGTAAGTCATTTTTCTCTTTAGATAGAGATTTTAATTGTTAACTATATAAAAACCCTTTTAATACTTTTTTGAATCTTTTAGGTGTATTATATTTAACTTCTTAAGAATGCAACACCTTTGCCGCTACTTGAACGTGTTCGATATAATACAATATGGGTGCATTAATAAATATATTAATATATTAACTAGTTAAAAAGTTTTTTTTCAAACTTTTTGACTAAAATAGTTCGTTTATTTTCTAATCAAGTTAATTAGTTTAATATATAGTTGAGATAATTTAACTTTTCTCAGTTGATTTAAAAAAAGTAGGATCAAAATATTTTTAATTTTGAAATTTATCGTTTATACGTAAATATTAATATAAATTAAAAATAGCCCAATATTATAATAACACTGACATTCTTAATAAAATAATAATTTTGTATTTTTATATATTTTATTAGTTAAGTTAAGAGTTAGGTTGACTCCATCATTTTTATGTGATTTACTTAGTTAAAAAATAAATATAAATTAACTTTTTTTGAACTGAGTGAAGGCAATATTTTTTCCAAATCATCTTCTAACTGATCGAGTAAAATTTATAATTTCTTAACTGTTATTTTTAAACTTATCAATCATGCGTCCTCTTAACTTAATTGAACTTAAGTTAATTATTTTTATTAAATTTCCCACCTTTGTGTGTATTGCAATAAATTCACGACACCTCAATAATTTTACGGCACAATAATACAAATCATTATGACGTCAATGAAGTTCAACAAGTTCACGGTGTATCATCGTTGATTAATATTGGTTTTTACGTACACTTAACATCAAATCGTGGAAATCTTTTTCAAAAGTGGTAGATTTTCAGATCACGGTATAAAATGATGAACGTCATATTATCATCGTATCGCTATAGTGAATTAAACTGTAGTCTGTAGTATTATACATTTACACTATAATGTGCCTATTAGATAATTCCAGTGTTTTGATTAGATAAGTAATTTCTTTTATCTAGATAAAGAGAAAACATTATGAATTTTTTACATCTAGATAAGAGTTTTCGGTATGCCAAAATGTCGGGTGCAATTTACACGAATTGAAATGCGTAAGTCGACGAAGGTGCTTCATGGTTCTTTTGAACTTAGAGCGTGCCAAAATATAGTGTTCAATTTGTAAATATTCGTTAACACAATTTATAAACATGAAAGTCATCCTTTCTTTCAATTATTCCAAGAAATAAGTAAAGGAATCGTGTATTATAAAGCTTTTCAACTTTGATTTCGCCAGAATTTGGTGCTAGGTTTATAAGAACTCGTAAGTAAGTACCAGTCGGTGATTTAAATTTTAGCATAAATATTAAACACTTATTATTGAGAAAACCTTAATTAAAAATCTTGGAATTGGGCTGCCAACCTCACAGACTAAAGTATATATTTAAAAAAGTAAAACAG